>NC_139694.1:20215334-20639092 GCF_964106915.1 Podarcis gaigeae
GATTCCAGCAGAAATGTCTCTTGTTTTATTTTTAGTCTTAATGTGTGCTTCGTCTTTGAATTGATGCTTGCAGTTTTAATGGGATTGTTTTACTGTGTTTTTTGCTGCATTTTTATGGGTAATAATGATCTTGTAGGCTGTTCTGTATGCAAATGTGTAAGAATGGAATGTAAATAAATGCTTATAATTATAATATTTACTATCATTCCGAGGATTCCATCCCCAGAAGTCAAAGCAGGCTTGGACAGTCTGTCTCTGCAGTCAAGGATAGTACAATACATGCTCAGCTTCAGATGTTCCCTTTGACTCAAATATGAGATACACCTGGAAGAGATAACTATGTTTACGAAAAGCACTCACCTTGCAATGCTTATGAGGGTTCCAGTGGGACTCTTGCTCTTGCACCAGGATGTTTGCTTTTGCACCTTGAATTGGGAGCCCAGGCTAAAGTCCCAAATGCATCTAGTGACCATGCAATTCCAGCTTCAGGTGCGTCACAGACCCAGGAGAATTGCCATTCAGATTGACTGAGAAATTGTTCTTTTGGTTAATGGTTTGTTGTTGTTGTTTTTCAAAGCTGAGCTATCATTAGCAATGGGGGAGAAATTCTATTCAGTTTGCATTTAAAGGCAAACCTACTAATTCACATGTCTCAAAACAACATCCTTCAAAACAGGAAATTATCTGAATTTTACAACGCAGTTCTCCAGTCATATGTACAAAAGTGCATATACTAGGGTATACAGACCCATGAGTTCTGGTAATTTCTTTCCCAGGAGCTGGTTCTTTGTATTGATTTCATATGTCTTCTGTCCCCACTCACAAGCCTCATTTTCCACCTGCCCATATTTAGAGTTGAAGGATGAGTATGTACAGTATGTTGTTGTTTTTTTGTTTGTTTGTTTTGCAAAAGACCAACCTGATCTGATGTTCCTGAACTTGCTTGCAGATTGCAATGCAACCTCCATTTGGATTGCACGCCTATCCAAATTCTGTAGTGCTACTCCCATGTATAAAATGTATACAGATAAATGCATGTTCTTAATTTTTAAATTCACATTTTATGGGGGAATGTATTGAGAAGCATTAAAATGTGCATTTGATGTAAAACGTGTATACAAATGGGTATAAAATATGTGTACAAATGCTTCCAACTTAAATGCGGACTTTGTGTGAATTCTTTCTTTTCTTTTCATTTCATTTAAAGAGTCTTTACAAAATAGGATGGGACAGACCTGTGATTCATTGCTTGTAAAACAGAAATGGGAGATAACTCAGTCACTCCCTCCCCATCTTTCAGATTCTTCTTTCTCAATCCAGTGTCCACTTTTCATTTTGCCTTCAGCATCCTTACCCCTGTGGGATCCCTGTATTTCAAATCTATACTGCCTTCTCCAGACCATCACCTTCCCATACTTTTATTGTGGAGCCACTCATAGTGCCCCCCCTGCCCCCCAGGAAGTAAAGACTTAGACAAAAAGCCGCAATGAACTGCATAAGACAACATTCTGACATTTTAAAATTGGCCACAGTTTTATCGAGGGCCCAAGCAAAATGGCTTTTAACTTCTGACAGATGGCCTTTATCACACTGTTTTGAGATATGTGAAATCCTTACTTCAGATAAAACTGTCAAATAAGGCAGTGCTTAATTAAACTTATTGTTCTCCCAGAGCATCAACTTTTTGCAGTATCGCTTGCTCATTGTCTCTTGCTAGTTACTTCTTTGCATAAACGGTAATGTATGGATAAAACCTTGCTGTAGCAGAACTCAAGGCAATGTCTCTTTTATAAAATTATTGACAGCATCTAAGTTGCCCTGCTTATTTTGAGTGAAGGTACATCATATAGGGATCTAGCCCCTTTCACCGTAATGACCTACTTCAGTGTAAGTAACTTGTGTTCCATTTGCCTTTTTCTTAACAGCGGCAACAATATTTTGTGAATTACTGTCTACGACTTTCTGTCACCCAGTCCTTTTACTGAGCCAAGAGATATAAGACTCAGTGTAACTGCCTCTCAGGTAATTGCTTAGGAACATCAAATGTATCCATACATTGAACAGAAATGTGTCAGCTATTAGCAATTGGCAAGGCAGCTACTTTCAAAGTGTCTCTTATTAATGGAAGGCATAATTCAAAGGATTAGTGTGCAAAATGTATTTAAGATTCAAAAGAATGCATGGTAAAAATGTCTTGAAATTCAGGACAGAAAATATGGAACGATCCTTGATTTCCTCCCAAGAATTTAGCACTTTCCAGTTGTAGTGGGTAGGGATAGGGGAGCTTTTGCAGCTTTTAGTAAAGGTAAAGGTAAAGGTACCCCTGCCCGTACGGGCCAGTCTTGACAGACTCTGGGGTTGTGCGCCCATCTCACTCAAGAGGCCAGGGGCCAGCGCTGTCCGGAGACACTTCCGGGTCACGTGGCCAGCGTGACAAAGCATCTGGCGAGCCAGAGCCGCACACGGAAACGCCGTTTACCTTCCCGCTGGTAAGCGGTCCCTATTTATCTACTTGCACCCGGAGGTGCTTTCGAACTGCTAGGTTGGCAGGCGCTGGGACCGAGCAGCGGGAGCGCACCCCGCCGCAGGGATTCGAACCGCCGACCTTTCAATTGGCAAGTCCTAGGCGCTGAGGCTTTAACCCACAGCGCCACCTGCGTCCCTTTTGCAGCTTTTAGTATGCACCAATTAAGACAACGAACATGAAACACATGTATTTTATCACTGGTCCTTTCCCATATAATACCTCTATAGCCATGAAACTATATCAGGTTGGCATGGTGACAAAATGTAGGAGTGACAGCGTGTGAATGCATACCTCTGAATACAATTTCCTCTACATAAAAAGCAAGATGTTATTTGAAAGTTCCAGTCCAGCATAGCTTTCTCACTGACATGGTAGCTTTTTTTTGTACTGAGGAACTAATTAGGGATGGGCAAACTAATCCATTTCCTGTATGTGTCACTTTTACTTGTGCTCACTCATAGATCCATCCTGTCTCATTTTTAAAAAATTAATCTTTAAGTTTTAAAAACCCATATGGAAATTCACATTTAAGTACTTAAGATCCCATTTCCCTACCAACCCTTCACATGGTCGAAGACTTGTCTTTTGAAATAGTAAAGGCTAGACCCAGGTTTGTCAGAAGGCCTTTCCCGGAGCAAAGTTGCACATTGCAACTTGAGACATGCCATGACTGGAACAGATTACAGAATTCCTGACAGTCCACATTAGGCCTGAGGGTGCAACTGTCACAGGAGATACTCGAGGAATTTGGTCTTTGAGAATTCTGATATTTTCTAGCAGAACTTGCACTCCATGAACAAACATATGTATAGTCATACCTCATGTTGCATTAGGTTCAGGTTGCGTCTTTTCATCTTGCGAATGTGGCAAACCCGGAATTGTATACTTTCGGGTTTCACAGTGCGTGCATGCGCGGTAGCGTTCTGCGCACTTTGTGCAGGCTCAGAAACGTTATGTGTGCTTTGCACATGCACAGAAATGCTCTATCGCGCTCCATGCTTGCACAGAAGCTCTAGTTGCAGACTTTTTGGGGTGTGAACGGCACCCCAGAACGGATTGTGTCAGCAACTACAGGTACCACTGTATTGGAACTTTGATCTCACACTTGCAGAATGTTCAGGTCCAGTTTTCAGCTCAAACGTTCTATCAAAATGCATTCTAGAATCGTATTTTGAGAGGTAAAATTCATATTTTGATAGAAAATACAATTAGAGCTGAATCTGAAGCCTCCTGCCAGCTCTGTTGCACACAGTAACTGAGGCACAAAGAGGGGACTGAAAGAATGCTCCACCAGCCTGGAGCTGGCACAGTGACTGGTTAAAACTGATACTATCATGGGACCAAATGAACCCTGGGCTGGCTCAGCAACAGCAGCACCTCAACACCTCAAAAGGTTCATTCTCCTGTCAGCGGCACATTCGTCAAGAAGGAGGAGGAACACTGTCACCAGAAGAGTGATGCTGTCTTTAATATTCAGGTGGCAAATGGGAAGAAGCCGGCAGAGGCTGGTAGAGCTAGGCAGCCTCCTATTCAAGTCACACCACCCCATCTCAGCATGAAGGGAGGCTGGATTTCTCAGCCAGATATGCATATTGCAAAAGAAAGTATATTTAGAAACTTGAATTTAAATACCCAGTTCAATCCAAATGTTTGTGTGCATTCATTTTTTAAAATAATAATAATGCTGTTCCTTCCTTAATAGTCTGTGCTGTGGCCATAGTCAGTAAATGAGCTGGGGTAACTTGCTACCTCCAGTTAATTTTATATGTATCTGTTTCTGTATTAATAAAGATGTTTTGTGCTTCCCATAACTGAGCAGCATTCAGCAACAGGAAAGGTTTGCAGAGCTTTTCAACTCATGTTATACAGATTCACGAGTCGCATGAATAGCCTTATTTTAACCCTGTGTTCTAATGAAGATATGCACTTATTATTCGTGTCACTACTATTCTAAAAAGCTGAATCTGAAAAGTTTAATGTTCCACCAGATGGCAGTAAGTCTCCACCTACCCCAGCAGAGATAAGTGACAGTTTGGATATATCTTCCAGCAGGATTCTGTTAGTAAAACTGTGCAGGTTCACGACTAAACTTCTATGTTGCAACTGGTTTTTAAGTGAGGAACAAGAAGCCACTACATAAAAGAGGATTTTCCTACATAGAGGCAACCTGTGCAGCAAGAAATATATACCTGGTTCTTCAGTGTGTTGTGTATATTTGTTTTGTTACATTTTGAAAAGTGGATGACGTACAGATTTGCACAGGATTATGAAAGTGCTCCTCTAAATAGTCAGCATTATATTGTTCATACAAAGAAGGAATCAAAGGCTACTAAGTTATCTTGTGTCTGCATCATGCAATATGAATATGTCTCAGATGCACTGAGGAAAGTCTCTGGGAGCGGAGTGTCTTGTCGCTATTCCATTAACATTTTGAAGAAGGGACAATGAAGAGTGTGTGTGCTTTGATGTAGTGACTAAAAATAGACAGTTGTTTGGTGTTTTTTAAGGCGAAAGAGGTTGCCTACGCAACACCCCAGTCTACAAACTTTCCTCAAGCTAATATGATGCATATAAAGCAAATAATCACATCATGAACCGTAGAATTGAAGAGTTGTCATCTGGTACAATGAGAGCCATAGATAGCCCTGTCTACTAAGTGACATAGTCTGTGTGGTACAAGGATTGATTTGTCTTACCTTTTCAACTGAGGCTCCAGTATAGGCTTCCTCAACCTTGGCCCTCCAGATGTTTTTGGCCTACAACTCCCATGATCCCTAGCTAGCAGGACCAGTGGTCAAAACATCTGGAGGGCCAAGGTTGAGGAAGCATGCTCCAGTACTTTGGCCACCTCATGAGAAGAGAAGACTCCCTGGAAAAGACCCTGATGTTGGGCAAGATGGAGGGCACAAGGAGAAGGGGACGACAGAGGACGAGATGGTTAGACAGTGTTCTCGAAGCTATGAACACGAGTTTGACCAAACTGCGGGAGGCAGTCGAAGACAGGAGTGCCTGGCGTGCTTTGGTCCATGGGGTCATGAAGAGGCGGACACGACTAAACGACTAAACAACAACAACACCTCTTCAACAATTAGTTAAGTAACGGACTTCATTTCAGTGATCATTAAACTTCAGTGGTACCTCCAGTTACAGACGCTTCAAGTTACAGACACTTCAGATTACAGACACTGCTAACCCAGAAATAGTACCTCGGATTAAGAACTTTGCTTCAGGATGAGAACAGAAATTGTGTGGCGGCGGCAGCAGGAGGCCCCATTAGCTAAAGTGGTACCTCAGGTTAAGAATAGTTTCAGGTTAAATACGGACCTCCGGAATGAATTAAGTTCTTAACCCAAGGTACTACTGTATTCCAAAGCAATCTAGAAAAACAGATTTATGTGGAAAGGGATGTTAAATGAACATGTTATGCCTGTGTCTTGAACTCACCTTAATCCAGTGCTGAAAACTTTTTTGAATTTTTATGACAGGGTGGTTAACCCTGTCCTGGGCCATATCTGGCCTGTCAAGCCACAAGAAATGGTGTGCCAACCCCTACAGCTGTATGTCCTGATCTGATTGAGAGATAAAGCACTCTTGCCTGATCTTTAGAAAATGATCTCTAAAAAAGGTGCTTTATAACCCAATCTCTGGAGATAAAACCCCTCTGCCTGCCCTTTAGACAGCCTTGCGAAAGGGCAGGCATCTTTTGAGATCCTGTCTAATAAGCAGGCAAATAGACCTCTTACCTCTAATGTTAGTTGCTTAGATTAGACATTGGAGATATACAATCCTGGCCTGCTCTTTCAGACCAGCTTCCCCTACCCGCCCCTCCCACTCAGCATTGGTGAGGTAGCATGGGGAAATGCTTTTAAAAAACAGAGGGCTGATTTCTCATATCAGCTCTGTGGTGCACAGCACTGAATTCAGAGATAAATTAGCCATCTGGGTGCTCTTTCAATATCATCTCTGATCACAGTGCTAAGAATCACACTGCTGAGATCATATATAAAGCTGCCTTTTTTAAGGGCAGTGTTTCCCTACCACTGCAGCACTGGAGTAGGAGCGGAAGAATCGCTGTATTTTGCTTTGTACAGATCCTTCTGTGGAGAATAAACTGCAGTGTTTCCAGCCCTCCCCACTACAGTTCTGGGGTCGGGAGAACTGCATGCATTCAGAGAAAGCTCTATTTTTGGATTCTGTTCACATGACTCATTAAATACAGTTGTAGCTTGCATCACGAATGCCTTGCGAGTTGAACGTTTTGGCTCTCGGACGTCGCAAACCTGGAAGTGAGTGTTCCAGTTTGAGGACGTTCTTTGGAACCCGAAGGCTGGAGGGTCTTCCGTGGCTTGCAATTGGCTGCAAGAGCTTCCTGCAGCCAATCAGAAGCCACGCCTTGGTTTCCAAATGTTTTGGAAGCCGAACGGACTTCCGGAACAGATTCTGTATGACTTCAGAGGCACCATTGCATGAGTCAACCCCCCCCTTTTTAAAAAGAGGAGAGTTGGATGAAAACAATGGAAAGAAAGGGCAGGAGGCAGCCTTGGGACTTATGGGGCAGAGTCAATGAATTCTAGTTTTGTCCCCATCTGCCTCTCTGCTGTGTTGTACAAGGGCGGTACTGAAAAGAAGGAGGAGGAAGCTGATAGAAAGGGCCACCCAAGGGACTGGTTGTATGTAGGAACGCAGGAAGGTAAGTGGGGGGGTTGACTGAGGTAGATGGGGCATTGCCCCATCCACCCAATGTACCAATCTCCACTGGTAGGAAGATTGAGGAGTAAGGTAATTTCTTCCCTATCCCTACCAAAAGCAATCAATTAAGAGAAGATTCTGTGATTCAAAAGGTGCCTGGGAGCATAACTGCCATCCAATAATTATTTTAGTGAAAGCATTTTGTTTCTTAAACAAGGCAACAAAACGGCCTTCTCTCTCCCCCCCCCCAGTTAAATAAATAAAAATAAAACCCATTTTTGTTCCTTTTTCATATTCCCTCTCCCCAACATAGATTTGAATAACTATTTCTTCTTCTAACAGTCTTATCTAGTTTCTCAGAGGGAGTCTAATTTCCTAGTCCAATATCTGTTTTCACTTATTTGTAGTACTATAGGAAAGACTTTTCCACTGATGTATTATTTTATTGCTGAGGGTATAACTATAGTATCTGCCAAGCTGCCAGATTTGACTTTCAGAAGCCCACACAAGTTATTTGCTAATTAACACCATGTGGCCACATATGGAATGTCTCAAAATAAACTTTATTTGTGCAATAATTATTTAAGTGGATTTTATAGCATTCCTGATTGAAACATCTGTGCATCATTTTACCTTTGGAACACGCCATCTTTTGTTCAGATCCGACTAACTTACGTTTTTTTGTATGTAATTGCCCTCTAATGTTCATTAAATATTAGAGGGGGTCAACTTTGACAGTGGTAAGAAACAAAATACTTCCCTATCCACTCAGCCCCAAGTAAATGTTGATGCTTATTGCTCTGGTCTCAAGAAGACTTATTCAATAAAAACGACATATTGCAGCACCCTTGTCAGAGTATTATTTCTCTATGAGAACACTGAGCTTTTATTGATATAGGCATGAAAAATATTTCATCCTGCCCTATAAAGGCTAGCATACTCATGTACCTATTATCTTGGAATATCCTCATGGTGTGACATTTCACTGTGTCTATTTTATGGGAAAGTGATGTGTGTTTATTTGCTCAGCGAAAGCTTAGCATTTCTAATTACCAGCATCTTATAAGCCATTTACATTTATTTTGGGGTTGTACCCCCCTGTCTAGTTCTACAGTACTGTTATCAAGCTGTACAGAACCTTTATTTGAATGTACCAAAAACTATGATATTGGGATGTGGGTGGCGCTGTGGGTTAAACCACAGAACCTAGGGCTTGCCGTTCAGAATGTTGGCGGTTCGAATCCCCGTGACGGGGTGAGCTCCTGTTGCTCGGTCCCAGCTCCTGCCAACCTAGCAGTTTGAAAGCACTTCAAAGTGCAAGTAGATAAATAGGGGGAAGGTAAACAGCGTTTCCGTGCGCTGCTGGCTACATGACCTTGAAGGTGTATGCCGGCTCCCTCGGCCAGGAAAGCGAGATGAGCGCCACAACCCCAGAGTCGGCCATGACTGATCAGGGGTCCCTTTACCTTTTAAAAGTGTGATGTACAAAGGTTGCAAAGAGTATAATTCCCCCAGTGTTCTGCCTCTCCTCCTATTGGTTTTAAATGTACCAGAACAAAATTGTTTTTACTTTCAACATGTTTTATGCACTTCTCAAGATAAACTGCTCCTGCAGCCAGCACAAACCTGGGTGTGATATTTGTAGTTAGGTGAGGCAGAGGAGGCAGGATGCCCAACAGAGCATGCATCTGCATGCACAGGTCAGAATGGAGTGTGGCATTTAAGTCCATACCATAGGAGCCACCTAGGGGCCAAGGTACCTTTGGCCTCCCCAATAAAATATTTCAGGGGAATACCCTCCCCCCCAGTTGATGGGCATTGCCATTCAATTGGTGTGTGTGCACTGTGTCTTGTGATTGATTATGCATAGCTTGCCTGGGCCCCCTCAATATTTTATTCAAATTGGGCCCCCAATCATACTTTTGACTAATTAAACCATCTATGGCCTTTTAAACTTGGGGGGTTTATTATGTTTGTTTGTTACTGCGGCATGTATTTTTGTGCTTTTTAAATTGTAAATGTCCCTGTGATCCCTGGATGAAGGGCAATGGAAATAATAATAATAATAATAATAATAATAATAATAATAATAATAATAACCTATTTTCTTAGAGCATGTTGGTAATAAAAGATTTATACATATGTTATACCACTTCCAGTCATGCAGTAAATAAAAAATTGAGCTCTTAATATAAGACAATAGGTAGCAAGCATTTATTTATTTAAAAGCTTTCAGAGCTTTTTTGTTATATTTGGACATCCTGGAAAAAATGTTTTGGACATGGATAAATGGCAAAGAAATAGTGTAATTATTTTGTACATGTTTTTTTAAGTTTAGAGAGGGAATGCTATTTTGGTTTTAATGCACTCTTTGTTCTTAATGCTTTTGTTCTTTTGCAAAGCAGATGGCAAGCAAAGAGAGCAAATGTTTAAGTAAGGAATAACTTGTTCTCTTAATGCAGGAAGTTGGACTAGATGGTTTATTGTTACTATTAAGCTAGAGCCCTTTAAGCTTCTCCATTTTCTAAAGCTTACTAAAATTAGGAATCCTAAACTGGGATGAGGGACAAGGACCATATGGAAGGCACCCATACTGTGGGTTGTATTCAACATAGTCATCATGTTAGTGAAAATACTTTCCAACTTATATTTCTCTCTCTGTACAAGGCCCCATCTGCACTAGAAGGTTGAGAAAGACCCCATTGTATATCCTTGTGCTAATGAGACAACTTTGTTGATTTCAGCCCTGTGTAGTTTTAAATTTGCAAAAGGATGACTGTAGTGTGGGCTACAGCTGCAGTGTAGGCTCTTCCTCATGTAACCCAGGACTTCTCACTTTATCCCAGTAGTGGGTCCAAGGCTAATGTAAATGAAATGGAGGGCGCCCTTTACATGCCCCTGATCGTACGTGACTCCCAGCAGAGCACTCCTGGACCACCTCCCCAAGTTGCAAACCTTGAGGTTCCCACCATTTATACATATAAATGTAGACAGGGCTGAGGAGGATATACAGAAGTAGTATACAACCACTGCCCTACCATGTTTAAGCTTTGGGATGTGATAGGTTATTAGTTCAGAGACGATTTCTTGGATGAACCAATTGCGACTGGGGAGGCGTAGCCAGGGGAGCAGACCAAGTAATGGCTGGGTCAACTCTTTAAGCATAAAAGGGGGTGGAGCCCACATTATAATTAATTTTATAATGAATGTTTTTAGAATGTTGGATTATTTTGATTGTTGTTAGCCGCCCTGAGCCCAGCTGCGGCTGGGGAGGGCGGGATATAAATAAAATTTATTATTATTATTATTATTATTATTATTATTATTATTATTATTATTATTAGAGCTCTCAGTCAGCTCCAGAGCTTCACCCACCCACCCTCCCCTCCCTTTGTTTAGGCCTTTTATTCAGGTTAACTTCTTTACAGGTATGCAGGCACTGCTACTGTCTTACGATGGTTGTTGTTGAAGTACCGGGAAGGAATTTCCCTGCATTGGCAGGTTCTGCCTTCCCCGTAGGAAAATGTCACAACTTCGGTGGTTATAGGCCTTGGGCGGAATCCTTTAGTCTTCCCAAAATGGGGTGGGGTGTGAAGCGGTGACACACGCCCCCCCCCCACGGCGGTGATCCCAGGGTTCCCCATTAAAGGGGATGTGTTGAGGGGAATCACTGGCCATACGCTGAAAGATTGTCAGTGCACCCCCCTGTGTTGCTGTGAAATGGGGGGCAGGCTCTCTGCTTAAACATACATCTTCCAGAGCCAGCCCAATCCCCAGACAGATTGGTTAACCCGATGTGCCCCAGATCCCCAGTTGGTGACTGGGAGGGATAAATGCCCAATGCCTAAGCCAAGGTCTTCCTACATCTGAAAGTTTAATAAAGTTGTGGCCAATTTTTCAGCCCATAACACGTCATGAGTCATTTTTTCACCCGGGTGTTGCCTGGGATTGGGGGTCTCTGCCTGGGCATGCAATATAGAAACTGAAAATGTCTGTGCCATAGTGAGAAAAGCCACGGGCCTGAGGCAACTGAAACATTAAGGCTTTGGAATTCAGCCTTTTGCTGTTGTTGAACAGTTCACAATATGGGGAACCTCATAAAGCTCACTTTCAAGGTTTGAGCATAAACAGAGAAGGAATAATTGCAAGAACCTTGCTTGTCCTCTTTTGCTGCTTCTTTATCAAAAACTCTGAAGTTAATGAATGTGATGGTAGTGAAGTACATGGGAGTGTTTATAGTCTTTAAGGTTTTGCCATTCCTACTAAAGTTTATTTTGCATTTTATTTTTATTTTTAAATCTATCACAGGGCAACAAGTGTAGGGTAATATTTTGGCATTTGGCTAGTGGTACCACACTGTGCTAGCTAGGTTCTTCAGTGTTATCTACTTTTTCTCATATTTTTTCTCGATTACTCTGGAAAATCCATTTTGTGGTGTGAGTGTTTTGTACTGGTATATAAAGTAATGCATCTTATTTTATCTGACATCTAAATAGTTGGATCACATTTCAGAATGAATGTTGTCTCTTGCATAATGGTGAAGGGCTAATGAAAGATTCTGAAGCTCAAATAAGATGCTTGCATATCCCTGGCATTCCATGTCTGAAGGATCCACAATTTTTTAGGTGGCAATTGAGCTATAATTCACATTGTCAACAGACTACCATTTAGATGTCTTGGATATCAGGGAGCAAGATGTGCAAATGGGCACCAGGGACACCAGTTGTCAGTAATGTATACATACTGTCAGCTCACTGCTTTTGATATAAAAATTAACAATATTCTTTTTCAAAAATGTCCAAAGCTATTTGCAAAATGGATATATGTGATATGACTAGGAAGAAAGTTGGTTCAATGGCTAAATGGTTCTATACCCCTTACGTTTATTTAAGAGAACTGCAACAGTAAAGTATATACAGGCAACTCTTAATTTACGTGGGGATTATGTTATGGGGATAGCGTGTAAAGCCAAAATTGTGTATAATTAAAATGCATGGGGTTTAATGGTAGGTGGGGTTGCCAAATTCTTTTTCTCCAGACTCCTGTCCCCTTTCAATTTTTGCCAAGCACATAAAGCTGAATGTGCACAAATTAAACATATGTAAGTTGCAAGTTGCCTCCGTGTGTGGGTGTACATGCGCGCGCACACACACATAAACAAATTGCACATGTTATAGCCTCTATCTATCAAATAATTATGCCCCAGTTTCCCCATTAATGTTTTTTTTTTGAGGGGGGTAAATGACTTGATCACAGAATTTAAAAGGCCCATTTACACCATTGCTTTGCTCATGGCAGCTGCTCCCCACGCAGTTGATGGTTGTTCCCTGCCCATGGCAACAATAGGGTGGGAAAGGGCTCTTATTATACTCATCACCCTAGACATGCAAAAAGTAGGCATTCAGCTCATGAACAAGTACACAAGTGACAGAGATGGACCTAGAACAGAGTGACCAGTGTGACCACACAGGACGTCAAGTCAAAGGGGGCGCCACTGAGGAGAGGAGAGGAGGGGAGCAGTGAGCAGCTGAACTCACTTTTTCTCAGCCCTAAAGTAGTAAACCTGCTCCTTATTTGTCCTTGCACAGGGTGCCATACTGCCCAAGTCTGCCCCTTCAAGTGAGTCTATCTGCTTGGTTCAGACTATCACGCTATGTTAATGTGATATGGACTTTAGGCGTGTTCTTCTACGTCTCAATTTATTTGTAACATGGTCCTTAGATTAAGGCTGGGTACACATTCCTGGCTTAAAATATAGACAGGTCATTTCCTCCTGCTGTGTTTCAAGGAGTATTTGAATGTACACATGGGTATGATTGCATGTGTTTCCAAGTCACCTGCTGCCCTTCTGTACCAGTGGGAGCATAAGGAGTGTGGTGGATGTCTTCACACGGATAACATTTTTCAAATCAGATTGAGGCTGGTTTGGTGATACAGTATTTATCAATAAGCTGCAAGACAAATGTTGATTGCCGTGGGAGTTCACTGGATGCAAAGTAAACAGGAATGTGTACACAGCTGAAGTAGTACATATCTGGCTTAATTTATACTAAAGTCTGTTCACATCTTATAGAAATGCATGGAATGTACTGATTTTGAATAGATGTGGAAATTGTTAAGTAATGCCTCTAGAACAGGCATAGGCAAACTCGGCCCTCCAGATGTTTTGGGACTACAATTCCCATCATCCCTGACCACTAGTCCTGTTAGCTAGGGATGATGGGAGTTGTAGGCCCAAAACAACTGGAGGGCCGAGTTTGCCTATGCCTGTTCTAGAATCTAAGGCCATATGGTAAATGACTAGGTGCAGATTAGCTTGTGGGCTGCAAGAATATAGTCATGCTTTTACAAACCATTAAAGTGATTTACCAGGCTGATTAACACCATGCCTACGTAAGTACATAGGGCACTGGAAATAACTCCTGAGTATTTGCTAAGATAGAAATATAGGTATGGATGAGAAGCTTAATATTTTGGCATTAGAAAATACAGGTTGCAGAATTATTTTTAGTAGAGGAGTTTGGTCATAGATGTATATGGCACTAATTATATGAATATAACTTAGTTATTTTAATTGGGGGAAAGTGCTATGAATCATGCAATGTAATAAATGCATATGACCTTCATCTTCTACAAACTGCACAATTTTGTATCACAGACTCAGCATAAACTCTACTTGGTGATGCTGTTTGATATAAAAGTTCTTCTATTCATATGCATTGTTAGGTTGTTGTAAATGTTAAAATGTTAACTGTATGTTTCTGAACTTTTTAACAGGGAAATTTTGAGGAGTCTTACATTTCTAATCCTCCAGTCATCGATCCATTTTGGTGTTGAAAATTGGTGAGTTTATGTATTTAATTATTCAAAGTACTTTCCAAATCAGTTAATTAGGTTGCTTAAGAGATTGGCATTGTGATAAAATACTCCCTATCTTTCTTTTGGGAGAGTTAAGTCCCCCAAAAGTTTCTTGCATTTGGGTGACAAAGTTTGAAAAACACTGTTACATAAGATTTCCTTGTGCTTTGCTGAAATCTCACTTTTGTTCAGAGAGAGGAACTAAGTTCAATCTTAGCTCTCTAATTGGGTGGCACCTTTTCCTTTTATGAACAGTAAAGAAGACTCTTTTTAACCTGCCTGCCCCTGAGAGCAGTTAGATTGTCAGGCACTAGGGAGAGGTCCTTTTCCACAGTGGCCCTATGCCTTCTTTTTACCATCTTGGGTCTCTGAGGAACCATCATTACAGGCCTTAAGACCAACTTATTTCCTTTGTGTCCCCCCCCCCCTACAAATGACTTTTAACTGCACTTTTTAAGGTGAAACTTCTTACATGCAGTGCTTTTTTCCTTTAAAAATGTTTAGGGGTACTCTCATTTTCCTACTCATATTGAAATACTGCCCCTCAAGGAGGCCAAACTTAGATTCACAAAATGTTTAGGGCAGGGGTAGGCAACCTAAGGTCTGGGGTCCAGATGCGGCCCAATCACCTTCTCAATCCGGCCCATGGACGGTCCGGGAATCAGCGTGTTTTTACATGAGTAGAATGTGTCCTTTTATTTAAAATGCATCTCTAGGTTATTTGTGGGGCCTGCCTGGTGTTTTTACATGAGTAGAATGTGTCCTTTTATTTAAAATGCATCTCAGGGTTATTTGTGGGGCATAGGAATTCGTTCATTTCCCCCCAAAAAATATAGTCTTGCCTCCCACATGGTTTGAGAGATGGTGGACCAGCCCATGGCTGAAAAAGGTTGCTGACCCATGGTTTAGGGGGTATCTGTACCCCTGCGCCCCCCCAGAAAAAGCACTACTTAATATGAAACAAAATTATTAGCCTAAAGCTCTGACTTTGGAAAGGACCACGATGGTCAACTAGAAGAAGAGAAGAAGAGTTTGGATTTGATATCCCACTTTATCACTACCCAAAGGAGTCTCAAAGCAGCTAACATTCTCCTTTCCCTTCCTCCCCCACAACAAACACACTGTAAGGTGAGTGGGGCTGAGAGACTTCAGAGAAGTGTGACTGGCCCAAGGTCACCCAGCAGCTGCATATGGAGAAGCGGGGAATCAAACCCAGTTCCCCAGATTACGAGTCTATCGCTCTTAACCACTACACCACACTGGCTCTCGCCCAACTAGCCCAACCACCTGCAATACAGGAGTCTTTCCCCCCAATGTGGGGCTCAAACCCGTCACCCTGAGATTGAGTCTCATGCGTTACCAACTGAGCCATTTAGTATTTCTTGCTGTACTGTTTCGCTGAAAGAATATTAAAGTAGTTTTCTCTGAAGGTTCACCATGTATGAGAATAGATATTGCAAAGCTCCTGCTTATAATTATTTTAACCTTTGGAGAATCATTTAATTACTTCAGTCAATGTAGCTGGCTAGTGAAATGTTCTTTCTTACCTACCTATAATTGGAAGCTGAAAATGATAGTATTTTCTGGTCACCTACGAAACAGCAGCATAATTTTCATTCTAATAAAAAAGAAAACACTGCGATTCAGTCTTCCCTAGTGTCATTTCCTTATTTACCCATTAACAAAACGACATTGCCTTTTATTAGTGAAACCAAATTGTTGCAACCAAATTGTAGATGGAAGTTCATGGCAAACTTCTCTTAAATCCAAGTATTTAACTAGAATGGGTCAGGTTGCTTCCTTATTAAAGATATCATAATAAGATAGAGAAGAGCCTGAGGGAACAGGCCAAACCAGATTATTTTCAA
Organism: Podarcis gaigeae; assembly: GCF_964106915.1. Taxonomy (NCBI): domain Eukaryota; kingdom Metazoa; phylum Chordata; class Lepidosauria; order Squamata; family Lacertidae; genus Podarcis; species Podarcis gaigeae. The sequence goes on from NC_139694.1 coordinate 20,231,277, forward strand.
CTCCTTTCAGATATTGCTCAAATTTCAGGTGTTGATGGGGGGACAAGCAGAAGTGGTGCTGACTTGACTTCCACACCTTTATTATTGTCAGAATTTGGCTGACCAAACTGAGGACCCGTTAAAGCTTTGTAACACTAAGGAGCATTTTGGCTTACCTGATAATGATGATGATGATGATGATTTATTTATACCACGCCCATCTGGCTGGGTTTCCCCAGCCACTCTGGGAGACTTCCAACAAAGTATTAAAATACAGTGGTCTGTTAAACATTAAAAGCTTCCCTAAACAACTCCCCCCCCCCTCCCTTCACACAATATATGGGCTTTCCCCCCCGACCCTCCAGAGCAAATAGGTTAGGGGTGAAGATAGTGGGGAAGTCCTATTCTGTTACCTTCTGCTAGTGCAACAGGTTTGCTGCATGTGACACATTGTTCTAAGTATGACCCTGACACTGTTTTTTTATGAGCTTCCGGTTTCCATTCCATTGTATTCTGCAGCAAAGGTGGATAAACACTCTGGCAAACCCGTCTGCTTTGTTTCTGTTGGAGGAGGAGGCAAGTTTATGACTGCCTTATTCTGTTCATCTTGCCCAAATTTGTCTGTGGCTTTCCAGGGTCTCAGGCAGCAGGCAGAAGTCTTCCCCATCACCTTTTACGTGATCCTTTGACTATAGAAATAGAATCATATGCCCTCCTAATTAATTTAGTTGCCCCATTTATTCCACTTCCCATCAAGATTCCCACTCCATTCTCCTTGCACGTGAAGGACAGGCCTGTGTCAACGGAATATTTTTTCACTTTCAGACTCAGAAGAATCTGCTACTAGAGTATCTTTTCAGTAGAGATGTTATCAGTCATTAAGAAAGGAGCATTTTTGTTGTATTACCTTCATTGTGGAGTTCCTTCTCTAGGGATGCCTATCAAACCAGCACCACTGCAATCTTTAGAAATTTATTACAAACTTTTTTTAATCAGTTGGGTTTTGAGAATTTCTGATTTTATACAATTGATACTGTATACACTGTAGTATATTGATTAGATGTATTGATTATTTTAATTAGTGTTCCATGTCCATAATAAGGCAGATTCCTTTGTTCCTGATATAATCTAAAACATTTAAAATATAAGTATTAAGCATTAATTAATATAGGACAGCAGGAAGAAAGCAGTGTAGCTTCTCTTTTTTTCTAATAGAGGTATTTTTTTAAAAAAACAAATACCAATAAACCTAATTGCAAGCAAGTAATTTTATGCTTCCTCTACTCTTATGGTATTGAATTATGTGGCATGAAAAACAATTAATGGCAATGGCAAATCAATTGAGTTTCCTGTTTTAAATTGTGTTGTTAATTGGCTTCCTATCAGCGAATATAGGACATGTATCAGCACTAGATTTTTTTTTTCCTATTTACATAATAAATCAAATTAATGAGTAGAGCCTCGGTAGAGTAGAGTAGAAAGAATAGAACCCCTTCTTTCCCTCTTCTCTCCCTCAACACCCTCTGCCCCCTTAGTTGGGTTGGGGGGTCCAAAAGAACCCCCAGAACTGTGTGTAGCAGGAGGAGAGGGGAATTGTTCTGACTGGGGAGCCAAAACGCTTGCCCTAGTGTGATTTTGAATTCCTGTCAATATTTTTCACTGGGTTGCATCTGATGGTGGTTTTGCAAGACAGGGCCTCTAATTTTTGCCAGTTTCTCCTATGCATTCCCCCATGAGTGTTGGGGAACCTTTTTGAACTCTATAGGATACGGCATAGAGGGCTGCAATTTGCATGGGAGGATAGGTGGAAAATGGGATGCCTGGACTTGTTCTAGCAAAAGCATTTTTGCTAGTGCAAAGCCACCATTGTGTATAACCCACACAATAAATTTGTACTATATCAGTGAATATATGACTAATTTAGGGATGTTTTCTTGGGCATGCTTACAGACTGTTTCTGAATGCTTTACTAAATTTAGCTGGCCTATACAGTTTAGTCAGTATAGTCCATAAACCAGGTACAATGCAGTCTATATAAGTAGCCTGCAGGAAATCAAAGCAAGAGGGAAATGAAGTAAGAGCAAACTTGAGCGGGGCAGGCGCTATGAAATATAGGCAAGAACCACAAACACCAGCTACCACCAAACTACAGCCTATGGAATTGTATTATCATTTCTGCATAAGGCAGTCACAATGAAAAGACAATCTCTGCTGACTTCAAACTGCTTCAGTCTGCATGAGACTAGTCATTATATGATCTGCCATGGCCTGAATCTGGCTTTTAGCACAGGCACCTCTGCTATAGTCTTTCCCTGCAGTTGTAAATAAAGTGTTGACATGGTTGAGACCTTGTACAATGACGAGTGTCTGCCAATTTCTCTAGCTCATTAAATATAGAATAGATTTTTCATGACCCAGCACTCCTCTAACTTTGCAACAATGGAAGCAACTTTGTTCTACACCCAACATTTATTTGCTTAAATATTTATCTGGGGGTAATAACAATAATTATAAAAATGTTCAGCCAGCATCTGTTAGAAGACATATTTTTGTTGCTGACAAATTCAATTAAAGATATTGCTAGTAAAGCAATCAAAACAACAGGTAGCTTGGCAAAAGGTCAGTGCCAAATAATTATTCCCCATAATAATTTCCCAAGCCATTAAGCCTCTAAAATTATTGGATTCACTTTCAAATGAAAATTAAATTATAGAATATAGTCCCCTGATCAGTTTATGGGCATTCTGGAGCATGAAGTGCAAATTCTCTTACAGGAAAAGCCTCTTGCTAATATTGTCTCTGATACCAAATAGCTGGAGGTTGATCAAAGTACAATTCAGAAGATGTGAATAATCACTTGGTTTCAGCCATTGTAGCTCACTTCCTGGAAGCCTTAACATCTCAATTAACAGGTATTGCATAGTTTTGATTTTCAGCCTTTGGGAATTTATTATTATTATTATTATTTTAAGAAATATTTCCTTTAAATTTTATCATCTACTCCTTTGTCATTGGTTATTAGTTATTTAAATCAAGACACGAAGGAGGAAATGGGAAAAAAGAGAACTTTATGATACCACGAATGCTCACACTTTTATAACTAAAATACTTTTTGATAGTATTGTCAGTACTGTAATACAATATCACAAAATTGTAGAACCGAAAACTACAACAGTTTGAAATATAATTCAAAATCTGAACTTTTAAGACATGGTTACAATATAGAGGTGTTCCCAATTTCATATTTTACATTCTTCAATTAAACGCAGTATAGCCTTAGCTGAATGTTTCCAGCATACTTTGCAAAATATTGAATAATGAGAATTCCATTTTTCAAGTGATGCTAAAGGTGAAGGAGTTTGCCTATATGTTACAGAGATGTATGAAGACATTGATCTAGCCTACCATAGAACTTGGACAAGACAATTTATTCTGTTCTCTCTATATAGTAAGGCCGTTAACACGACCCCCCCCCCCCAGGAGAGGGTCCCAGGGACCATAGGATACAATGGAACTCCCTCTTCATTCATGGAGAAGAGATCATGTCAAATCTCCTGTCTCCACCACTGTAGATATCCGTAGCTCTAACTCAACAAATGTTGGAGTTCTGCCATCAAATAAGGCATATGTTAAAGATAATTGAGTCTCTGTGTGTCAGGGTATGACTGGGAATTTGAAGGGTGAAGAACAATTTCAGCCATCTGACTCAACCCCAAACTGGGGAATATTTATGCCAGATCAGGAAGTGAGATTCATAGTTCCGAGGAATTTCCATTCCATTGTTTCCGGTGGTTATAAAATGGGTTGCAAGAGGAGTGCAACAGTGCTCACCTAATTTCTGTCCTGCTGGCAAGAGGGCAGGAAGCCTTGGGATAAGATTTTTAAACTGCTGTTGGAATGCTTGCAGTCTAATCTCAACAGAACAAAAAAAATCCTGCATTGCAAGGGGTTGGACTAGATGACCCTCACGGTCCCTTCCAACTCTACAATTTCCATAGCTAGACCCTCCTTTGTCAGATGCTAAACTGTAATCTATGCCAGAATTTATTTGCTTTTTACTAGAGCCCCTGATACTAACAAGAACCAGTCTCAAAGTAGTGGTCAAGTATGTACAGTATGTGCATAACAAATTCTCAGTGACTTGGTATCCAACTTAATTGGTCCACGGAAACAAGTAGTTTTGGCTGTGCAATGAAACTTCCCTTTCTCCTTCTCTCCCTGCAGGCCCCTATGTAGCCCATACATATGCTTCAGAGGCTTGGGGGAGAGCCCCAGGAAACAGACTTATGGGCCATAGCAGATTTATTTTTGAAGAAACGTATATAGTACTCTAGTTCCAGCTCTCAATCTTGCTAGAGTTGTTCTAGAGCAGTGGTTCCTCTACAGAGTCTGAAAACTATTGATTTACAGGGAGGGGATAACATAAAGTCAGCAGCAGGTGCCATAGTGATTTACAAGCCTATCAGTCCCTTGTGCCATGCTTGGGTATTTCTTGTCGGTGAAATGGTTGCTTTCTGCTTTTAAGGGGTTATTCTGTTCAGGAGGTTCAAATGCTCACCATACTGCTCCACCCAATACAGAAAACCAATTTTGTCAGTAGGGAAAAGAAAAACAATATTAGAGGACTGTGTAGTGGAGACAATCAGCAGAGAAAACCTATCCTCTTGGTGGTAGTGGTGAAGTTAACAAGAACGGGGGAGTAAATTAGCTTGCCTCCTTCCATCTCATAGCGAAGCCTACAGCTCCTGCTTTCATGGTGTGCAAACTCACTCTGTTTTACTAGTGTTTAGGCATAAGTTGCTTTGAACCAGATAAGGTGGGCATAGATTTGGCGCAGTGCAATTTGTAGGATACACAGTACAGTAGTATTGCTTTCTAATTCTCTAGTTTATATAATGAAGCATACATAGAGGGGTGCTATGGAGGAATATCTCTCCCCTCCCAAAGAAAACACGTTTGAAAATTCATGTTAGGTAAACTGTGAAGGGCAGAGTTCACCGTGGCTTTCATTATATGGAACAGGAGACTGCTTTTATTCCCAAGGACAAGAAAATTGGAAACAAGTTAACTGTATTCAACTCAACCAAGCAATCCTTTGCAATTATATGCCTCTGTGGTGATGTGAGCTCCTGCCTTCAGGATGTGAAATCAAAGCTAACAGCTTGAAACACTGCCACTGATCAGCTAGTCTTCTCTTCCAAAATAAAAAAAACCCTCTGTAATCTATATTTTCCTCTCAATGATGATAGTATTTGACTGACTGCTTGGCTATTTCTTTTGTGAAATATATTGTTACTAATTCCCACACTTTCATCCAATAAATTACAGGGTGTTAGGGGTTTGCACGGGGCAAAGATCTCCTAAAATTCCTGGGTGCCAGGTTTGCCCCATAATTTTTGAAATTAATAAATGTGTGGTTTGAGCAATGGATTGTGGCAAGTCCAGAAAAAATAAGTCAAGCCAGGTTCCTCAAAAGCTTTGCTTAGAGAGATGCCATCAAAGAACAGAGGCAGGGGATGACAGAGTCGTCGTCGTCGTCGTCATCATCATCATCATCGTCGTCATCATCATCATCATTTTATTTGTATGCTGCCTTTCCACAGTTATAAACAATGCTCAAGGTGGCTTACAACACGGCAAGATTTACATAATTACAAAAATCATAAACAATAAATAAAAGGTAAAGGTACCCCTGACCGTTAGGTCCAGTCACGGATGACTCTATAGGCCAAGGGAACCGGCATTTGTCCGCAGACAGTTTCCAGGTCAGGTGGCCAGCATGACTAAGCCGCTTCTGGTGAACCAGAGCAGCACACAGAAACACTGTTTACCTTCCCGCTGGAGCACCAATTTATCTACTGGTACCTATTTATTTACTTGCACTTTGATGTGCTTTCGAACTGCTAGGTGGGCAGGAGCTGTGACCGAACAATGGGAGCTCACCCCATCACGGGGATTCGAACCGCCAACCTTCTGATCAGCAAGCCCTAGGCTCTGTGGTTTATTTTTTTATATATAATATTTTTTATTGATTTTAAGAAATACAGAAAAAAGAATAAAGGATAGATATAAGAGAATAGAATAGAAGAATAACAAATTTCCATGTTCTTTTTTCATCAAATCTAAAGGACTTCCCCACATCCTCCAAACCCTGCATTCTCTGTCATATAAAACATCAGCAATTTGTTAACTTATTTCAAAACTTATTGTATCTTCCATTTTATCATGTTCCCTGATTTCAATTTTACTGTAACCCAATTCTTGTACGCTTTGTATTAAACACAATAAAGTTGTTTCATTATTTTACCTCTAAATTCTTGTGTCTTAATTTTCATTTCATTAACTTACATTTGCTGAAGCTAGAGTTTCCTAAAAGGTGCATTTTTTTTTTTAACATTCATACAGCTTATAGTGTTTTTTCAAATAGTCCTTAAACTTTTTCCAGTCCTCCTCAATTGTTTCTTCTCCCAAGTCTCGGATTCTGCCAGTCATTTCAGCCAATTCCATATAGTCCATCAACTGCGATTGCCATTCCTCCAGCGTGGGTAAATCTTGTGTCTTCCAATATTTTGCAATCAGAATCCTTGCTGCTGTGGTAGCATACATGAAAAAAGTTCTGTCCTTCTTAAGCACTCTCTGGTCCACCATGCCCAGAAGGAAGGCCTCTGGTTTCTTAGGTAAGGTAGATCTCAGTACCTTTTTTAGTTCATTATGGATCATTTCCCAGAAGGCCTTCACTTTTGGGCAGGTCCACCAGAGATGAAAGAATGTCCCTTCCGCCTCTCTACATTTCCAACATTTGTTGTCAGACAGATGGTATATCTTAGCTAGCTTGACTGGGGTCATGTACCACCGGTATACCATTTTCATAATATTTTCCTTCAAGGCAGTACATGCCGTAAATTTCAAACCGGTGTTCCATAACCTTTCCCAGTCTACAAACATAATGTTGTGCCCCACATCCTGCGCCCATTTTATCATGGCGGATTTGACTGTCTCATCCTGTGTACTCCACTTAAGCAGCAAGTTATACATTCTCGAAAGTAATTTATTTTTTGGCTCTAACAATTCAGTCTCTAGTTTCGATTTTTCCACCTGGAATCCAACCTTTTTATCTATTTTAAAGACCTCCTGAATTTGCGCATAGTGCAGCCAATCTCGCACCTTGGTTTTCAGTTTTTCCAAGCTCAGCAACCTCCAATTGTCTCCAATTTTTTCAATTATTTCCCAATATTTAGGCCAATGGGCCTCCATGTTAAGTCTCTTACGTGCCTTGGCCTCCACCGGTGAGAGCCACCTCGGAGTCTTACTCTCCAATAAGTCTTTATATTTTGTCCAGACCATCAAAATTGCTCTTCTGACAATATGATTTTTAAACAATTTGTGCACTTTAACCTTGTCATACCACAAATATGCATGCCACCCAAACGCATTGTCAAACCCTTCCAGATCTAGGACATCAGTGTTCTCCAGTAAAATCCAATCTTTCAACCAGCAGAAGGCTGCAGATTCATAATATAACCTCAAGTCTGGCAGGGCAAATCCCCCTCTTTCTTTTGCATCAGTTAATATCTTAAACTTTATTCGGGGCTTTTTGCCCTGCCAAACAAACTTAGAAATATCCTTCTGCCACTTTCCGAAACATTCCACCTTGTCCACGATCTGTAGGGCCTGAAACAAAAATAACATTTTCGGCAATACATTCATCTTTACAGCAGCTATTCGGCCTAACAAGGAAAGTTTCAATCTTGACCATGTTTCCAAATCTCTTTTGATTTCTGACCAACATTTCTCGTAGTTATCTTTAAACAAATTCAAATTTTTAGAGGTCAGATACACCCCTAGGTATTTTACTTTTTTAACCACATTCAGCTCCGTTTCTTTAGAGAACTCATCTGTTTCTGTACCTGTCAAATTTTTTGCTAAAACTTTGGTTTTTTGCTTATTTAACTTAAACCCCGCCACCCGACCAAAGTCAGAAATTAGTTCTAACACTCTTTTAGTGCTGGAGACTGGTTCCTGTAATGTTAATACCAGTCATCTGCAAATGCTTTCAATTTATATTGTTTCACTCCGACCTCAATTCCTTGGACCAACCGGTCCTTTCTAATCATGTTTAGCAACACCTCCAGAACTGAAATGAACAACAGGGGGGATAGGGGGCACCCCTGGCGTGTCCCTTTTTCAATTTTAAACTCCTCTGTCACCACATTGTTTACTATCAATTTAGCTTTTTGTTCTGAATAGATTGCTTCTATACCATTTTCAAACCCCCGCCCCACTCCCATCCCTTCCAAATTTTTCTTCATGAACATCCAAGAAATATTATCAAAGGCCTTCTCTGCATCAATAAAAATTAAGACCACTCTAGTGTTAAGATTTGTTTGTAGAAGTTCCAAAATATCAATAATGTTTCTTGTGTTGTCAAACAAATGCCTACCAGGGAGAAAGCCAGCCTGGTCCTTATGGATCACTTCATTTAATACTTTTTTAAATCTACTTGCCAGAATATCTGCAAAAATTTTGTAATCCACATTTAGGAGTGAGATGGGGTGGTAATTCTTAAGCTGAGTCTTTTCAGTTTCTAGTTTAGGTATCAATGTGATGAAAGCTTCTTTCCACGTTTCCGGTGCCTTCCTTCCCTCCATAATCTGGTTGCAAACCTCCATCAAGGGTTGTATCAAATAATCCTTTAAAACTTTATAGTATTTGGAGGTTAGACCATCAGGGCCTGGAGACTTGCCCAATTGAAGATTCTGAATGGCACTTTCAATTTCTTGCTGTGTGATGTTGCAATTCAGGTTTGTTCTCATTTCCTGGGGTATTTTTTGTAATCCATTAGTTTTAAGAAATTGATCCACCTCGGAAGCTTTTTGCGGCCCTTGTGAGTAGAGTTCTTTAAAATATCTCTGGAAACACTTTCTAATTTCCTCAGGTTTCTGAACCATTCTCTCTTCAATCTCTAGATTTGTAACTGTATTAAGCTTTTGTCTCTTTTTCAACTGCCAGGCTAGCAGTTTCCCACACTTATTCGCTGATTCAAAGGATCTTTGTTTCATTTGTTTAATTTTCCATTCCACCTCTTGATTTATCAATTTTGAATATTGCGCCTGGAAAAATTTCACTTCTCTTAGCACATCCTTCGACTTAGGCCTAGATCTTAATTTTTTCTCTCCTTCTCTTATTTTCTCCAATATCTTCTCCCTCTTTTCATTCCAGAACCTTTTCTTAATCGTGTTTTGTTGTATTAGAAACCCTCTCATGACTGCCTTGCTTGCGTCCCAGATTATTCTTTTTTCCACGGTGGTATTCAAATTTATCTCAAAATAGTCCTTTAAAGTTTTTTGGGCCTTCTTAACAATCTCCTGATCTCTTAATATAGTGTCATTCATTTTCCATCTAAAGGATCCGGTTGTATTTAGTCTCAATTCCACTTTCAAAGCATTATGGTCGGAGCAGGTTTTTGGGCAGATTTCCACTTTTCTAGTCTTAGGTGCCAGTCCTCTAGTTGTCCATATTTGGTCGATTCGTGTCCATGTCAGATGAGCTTCAGAAAAGAAAGTTCCTTCTTTCCCTAGAGGGTTCTTAACCCTCCATATGTCGATTAAGTCCATATTGTCAGTCATTTCAAAAAAGGTTTTAGGTAGTCTGCCATCTTTCGATATGTTGGCACTTTGTGACTTATCCATGTTTACAGACACAACCCCATTCATATCACCCAACATAATGATGTTATTATAGTCCAAGTAATCCAGCATAGTCTCATGCAGCTTCCTGAAAAATTCCGATTTTCCCTCATTTGGAGCATATATTCCTAATATCAAAAATTTTTCTCCTTGTGTCTGTATTTCAATCGCCAAAATTCGGCCATGTTCATCTTTAAATAAGAATTTCGGTGACAGGCTCTCCTTTGCATATATCACCACTCCTCTTTTCTTAACTTTATCCGAAGAAATAAATTCTTGGCCTAGTCTTTTATTAATTAGCACTTTTCTGTGGAGCCTTGTCACATGTGTTTCTTGTAGGCAGATAACGTCCAATTGTTCCTTTTTCAAAATGTGAAAAACTTTTCTTCTTTTTTCCGGGGAATTTCCGCCATTTATGTTCCAACTGAGAAGCTGCAGAGACATCCTGATTCAATTGACGGGTCCTACAATGGGGTGTCTAAGTTTTCCTCCGATCCCGGAGGAGGTAGTGCTGGTCCAGATCCAGGTGGTATGACTCTTGAAGGTGGTCCCGGTGGTGGTGGAGGCCAAGAAGCTGCAGCTCCTTTTTGCAGGTCCTCCTCATGGTCGTATAGGAACTTCTGCTGGTCTTCAGGTGATTTAATTTTTATTTTCCTTCCTTTGTAAGTAAATGAAAGTCCTTGTGGAAACTCCCACCTATAAGGAATTCCGTTGTGTCTCAACAATTTAGTCAAGTCTATATAGGTAGTCCTAAGTTCCAAGAGATATTTGGGAATATCTCTGTAAATTTCAGCCTTTTTGCCTTCTATCTCCAAAGATTTCTTGAAATGTAGGCCTAATATCTTATCCCTCTCTTCTCTTGATCTCAGAATAACTAAGCAGTCTCTGGACTTGTCTTTCTTTACAGATTTTCCCAGTCTAAAGGCTGTCACAATTTTAAAGTCCCTTTCTTCCTCAATTCCCCAGAATTTGGAGAACAAAAGTGTCAGAAATCCCTCTAGGTTGTCTTTCTCCAGTTCCGGGATAGCCCTTATCCTGAGATTGTTTTCTTTACTTTTCAATTCAACCAATGACAGGTAGGCTTGTTGTTCCCCTACCTGTCTTTTCAGAGGCCTTACTTCCCCTTTAATTTCATCAACCTTTATATTCGCCTGTTCTGCTTTTTGGTTGGCTTCCACAGCTAATTTGTAGTTTTCAGCCGTAGCTCCTTGCAGTTTTTCAATCGCCTGGGTGTGCTGCGAAACCTGTTCAGTTAATCTGCCAATAGAGGATGTAGCTTGGTCAATTTTTGATGTTTGATTATCCACTTTTTGATTTAAAACTGCCAGTTGTTCCAAAATTTGTTTCAAAACTGTTTCAGATCCTCCAGTTGCCATATCTTCTGTAGCAGGCTGTACAAATTCCACCTCCTGTGCTGTACCTAGGCTCTGTGGTTTAGACCACAGTGCCACCTGTGTCCCTAATCAATAAATAAACCACATAAAAAAACACACAGCCAAATGGAAAACAATTTCCACATAAATCAAAATCTAAAACTAAGAATACAGCATTAATATCACAGTTTCAAATGATATAACAGCATTTTTAAAAAATCAAAAATGGAGCCCTCTCTGTCCAGCAGCAGCAGCAATCCTTTATGGAGTCTGTCAGGCCCTGTTCCAAGCCAGGTGGTGAGTGGCAGGACTGGGGCCCTCAGGCGCTGGGCAGGAGGGTCCTCCTGGGTCATCACCTTAATGAAAGGTGATACATTCAGCGTCACCCACGAAGGAGCAGGTGGAGTGCCTCTCCCTGCTGTATGTTAGTTAGCAGAAGATAACAGCAGAGTTGGGAGGGTTAAGTTATGAGGGTTACCCGGATTGTGATGTCACCACAGGAAAAAATATGCCCTTTTTACACAAGTTGTGTTTGGAGCAGGGGAGGAGGTTTTTTTTGGGGGGGAGAGAAGAAGTGAGGGGCAGAACTCCAGGCACTGCTGGCTGGAGGAGGCTTCCCAGAGAGACCAGAGAGCATGTTTGGCTTCTGCTCTGGACCCAAGCTTGTTGGGAGAAGCAACAAGAGACACTCTTGGGAGTGTAATGTTCTGATAAACCATATTTCATACATAAAAGACCCCCACTAGTTTCCATCATGCCTCATTCCAAAGGAACACAGAACCTGGTTAACTGCCAAGACCCCTGGAATCTTGCATCTGGCAAGATTATAATCCAAGCATTGTAATGTCATTTAGCATTGTTATTTGTATGCTCACAAATGTACAAGATTTTTTTAAAAAAACACACAATAGTTTCTTGGACTTTACAAAGGGACCAGTGCACTATATCATTTCTTAATGCTAGTTTTCATAACATATTGTATGAATAGCCTTGCTTTGTCAAGCCCATCTGGTTCAGCATTCTGTTCCCACAGTGGCCAATCTTGATATATATAAGAAGTCCACAAATACAATAAGCAGGAACGAACACAATAGCACCCTCCCATTTCGGTTCCTCATCTAGTCACAATTATAGGCACACTACAACAGAAATGGAAGGCGATGTATAGTGTTATTGTCTATGAATTTATCTAATCCACCTTCAAAGCTGTTCAGGTTGGCAGCGACCAGTACATCTTACAACATTTCCTTTATTTACTAGTACGTTTGATTGGTTCCAACTCTGAGAATAGGCATCATGTATTGCTGAATTATGTGTCGTGAACTAAGAAGCCACCAATTCAAAACTTATTTTTAGGTAACTTTCAGCAAGCTGCTGCATATCTGATTCCCACTCCCCACCCCACGCCAATCCTCCAATGTATAATACTGTACATGGATAAATTTTATATCTACATCTGTATCTATATTAGTATTGTAACATTTTGTACTATATTTATACAATTCTTTTCTTTCAAGAACCTCAAGGTACCATTACATGATTCCCCCCTCTCCTCTTTTACCTTCACTGCAACCCAATAAGAAAGGATATGATGAGAGATCATGTCTGACCCAAGATGATTGTCCCTAGACCCATGACTGACTGTCAATTTGAGCCTGAGTCTTCTGTTTCTCTTTTTTAAAGGGTCATTAATGAGCTATGAGATATAAGAGGTGTTTCACCCACTTTACTATATGTGTGACCCTGTTAAAAAACCAACAACAACAGGCCATGTTTCATCTTAAAGACATGTGGTCTCTAACAGCAAAGGTAAAGGGACCACTGACCATTAAGTCCAGTCGTAGATGACTCTGGGGTTGCAGCGCTCATCTCACTTTACTGGCTGTGGGAGCCAGCATACAGCTTTCAGGTCATGTGGCCAGCATGACTAAACCACTTCTGGTGAACCAGAGCAATGCACGGAAACACCGTTTACCTTCCCACTGGAGCGGTACCTATTTATCTACTTGCACTTCATGCTTTTGAACTGCTAGGTTGGCAGGAGCAGGGACCGAGAAATGGGAGCTCACCCTGTTGCAGGGATTCAAACCGCTGACCTTCTGATCAGCAAGCCCTAGGCTCTTGTGGTTTAACCCACAGCGCCACCCGCATCCCTCTAACAGCAAAAGAAGACTCCTATTTCATACAGGTTTATTGTAAAGATCACTGAGATAACGTGTTTTCAATGTCATATATTGTTTCATTATTGAATATGTGAATCATTTCTTCCCTCCACCTTAACTGTAGAAATTTTATCTGATAATTTTTATTGCTTATTGCCAAGATCAACCACATTGTTATGGCTTAGATTCTCAGCCAGAAATCTATATTATGGACCGCTGTGTTAAATCCCCCCAAAATCTATATATTATGGAAATAGCTTTTTAACACAGAGAATAGAAATGTTGAAGAAATGCACATAACTAGTGGGTCGTGGTGGACCTGGTATGCTCTGGTCCATGGGGTCATGAAGAGTTGGACACGACTAAACAACTAAACAACAAAACAACAACAAAAGTGGGTCGTAAGTAGGAAATTGCTGAGGAATAGATTTTTACAGGCTACAGCTGCTTTCCTGCTATATGTCTACTTAGGAGTAAGCTTGATTGAAGATAGATGGTCTCAGCAGGATTTGGTCCAAACAGTATTCTCTCTGCCCCTCTTTCTTAATTACTTTAGGATTGAACAAGATCATTATTTCATAGAATGGGGACAGTAGGCATGTAGGATCTATATATAACAAAATGTTCACAAGGGCACAAATTCAAGCCTACTTTCAGGAACTTCCACTATGATAGTCTAAAATTCATTGAGACAGATTCCTAGCTTGTTCATCCAAAATTTGTTCAGCAGCCATCAGGTGCTTCAATACCTTACACTGTTTCTAAAAGCCCAACAGATAAAATCATTATATATTGCAATTAAGACATTCAGGGATATGGCTTTCCATATAAAATAGTGGGTGGTGGAAAGACTGAAGAACTGATTTTCTTAAAAAATGAAATAAAATGAAATCCCAGAATGGCACACAATTACAATATTGCTCTATAAGCATTTCATGAAACTGCTGAACTTGATACTATCAGCTGCTTCAAAGATGATCCAATTCATACAAGTGGGAGAAATATAGGTTGCTTGAGGTAACATAACTAGACCAACAGATTCCATCAGTGATCATCTAACATTTGGAGCCAATTTAAGTATGAGGATGCTGTTAAATATTAAAGATCATGTCATCGGAGACAACATTTTCCAGCTGTTGCTAGACCCTCTGCACAGAAATCTGGGTTGTTGACCTACTTTTCAGAAAGATCTAAACTTTAGCCTGACAAGAAACAGTTGCAGAATACCCATCAGCAGCGAAGAATACATTGTTAAAGAAAAGTAAACATATTCCTTGAAAGGAACTCTATTAGACTTCCAAATGTGGAAAAGAATAAATACCACAAAGTTCTTTACAAAATATAGCAGGAGGTTTCTGACACAAAAGCCCTAGGTGTGCAATTGAGTTTACTCAGCTGTAATGAAGCTATGCAGTGCTATTTCTCTCTATCTAGAGAGAGAATCTTAGAATTGTAGCATTAGAAGAGACCGTGAAGGTCGTCCAGTCCAACCCCATGCAATGCAGGAATCTTTTCCCCAATGTGGGGCTCAAACCCACCACCCTAATATTAAGAGGCTTATGTTCTACCAAGTAATACAAACCTCTATTAGGAACATGCTGGGGATGTATGTGCTGCAGCTTGGGAGGTTCAGAGTTTACTCTGGAACAGCTACTATTTTATTATAGTGACCAGGGGCTAGAATTGTGTTTTGGGCCCCAGGTGAGGGGGCCCCTAATGCTGGCAGAATTGCAATAAACACAGGACAACCATTGTGGAATTTAAATAGGCCATGCCTTTATTGATTACAGATGAAAACCCATCTGCTGGCTGATTATTTAACCAGAGTTAATCAGGGTTATGGGATGCAGGTGGCCCTGTGGGTTAAACCACAGAGCCTAGGACTTGCCGATCAGAAGGTTGGCGGTTCGAATCCCCGTGACAGAGTGAGCTCCCGTTGTTCGGTCCCAGCTCCTGCCAACCTAGCAGTTCGAAAGCACAAAGTGCAAGTAGATAAATAGGTGCTGCTCCAGCGGGAAGGTAAACAGTGTTTCCGTGTGCTGCTCTGGTTTGCCAGAAGTGGCTTAGTCATGCTGGCCACATGACCCTGAAGCTGTCTGCAGACGAATGCCCGCTCCCTCGGCCAATAAAGCGAGATGAGCGCCACAACCCCAGAGTCAGTCACGACTGGACCTAATGGTCAGGGGTCCCTTTACCTTTACCTAACCAGGGTTATGGGACTCCCTATGAGACACATGAAATCAGGGTGACCCTAGCTTCCTTAGACTGGTGGGGATTACAACTGTGTCATCCAATCAAACTAAGGATAAAGTCCAGTGCCTTATCTGCCATTAACTTGTGACAGTTGCTACAAAGCAGGCAAAAGCTCCAGGCAGGCCCATTTAGTCTCAAGGTAAATTCCTCCCTGGCCCCCAAAAAAGCAAACCCCTTGTGTTTGCCCCACCATGCCAGGCCAGTTCCTGCTCCCTATCAGCTTTGCCTAAGACAATGTAACACTTGGAGGAAATGTTTAGATTTTACCTGTGGGGGAAAATCTATTAAATCCCATTCCAAGCTCACCTACATGTCTTATTAAGTAGTGTAAAGAACATCATAAATGATTCCTTCAGTGTCTAATGCAGAGCAAAACATACATTGCATTACAGCACATACCTCTTCCTAATGCAGAAATAGCCTATAGTTTTGGTGCACACTTACTTTGGAGTCAGCACTTTTGAACTTATAGAATGTGGCTGCATTAGACATACTGGATATGAATTCAGTCTCTTTCCACCTTCCAGATCACAGTGGTGAACGGAGCAATGATACTTATAGATATAAATTTTTACATTTGGAAACAAGAAGAAGTGAGAGTTGAACTCGGAACGCTGGATGCATACATATTAAGGAGGCTCCATTTGTATTAATGAGATGGGGCTTGTTTCTGAATTGTTGTGACTTCATATAAGGTCTAGACACATGCATACATAACATAGCCACACTGTGACAAAAACATGTATTAGATTTTCTGCCAGGCTAAATACTTGATGACTTATTTTTTATTTCTTTGTTCTAACTGATTTTTCTTGCTTTTAACCCCTTTTAGTGGAAGTGCAATATAAAATACAAATTAAGAGAATAAATTTGAATTTCAGAAACAAATATTAGATTTTTTATTTCAACCCCCCCCCCCCCAGTTAAGCGGTCCTAGACATCAGATAATGGTAATGATAATAAAGTGCTCCTTTTAAATGCTCTTTTTGTTTCTGGTTCTCTATTTTCTTACTGCATGAGACATAACATGGGATCAAATTCATAATCACTATATGCATTCTTCACAGTAAAGCAAGGAGCATTGCAAACATGTGCTTGCAAAGGTGAACATCACTCCTTGAATGCCTATGAGCAAGATTGGGGCAAACATGACCCTTGTTGCAGCAAGGTGAAAAAGGGCTGGGCTCAGCCTTATCTTTTGAGAAAGCTAAACAAGCTGCCCCTACTCCAAGGCTCCTTGCCACTCCTCAGATAGGGACCTTCTACCCCAGTGGGTGACAATATTTGGCCTCAAGTTCCAAGGTGCTCCTTGTCTTGTTGAAGAGCGGAGTAGCAGAAGCTTGGTGGAGTGGATGCGTCTGGTTCCAGTGAATCACACAGAGTCGAAAGCTCGTTAGCAAAGAGAACTTCACTAAGGATTAAGCCAGGGGGGTCAGCAACCTTTTTTAGCTGTGAGCCAGTCCACCGTCCCTCAGACCATGTGGCGGGCCAGACTATATTTTTGGGGGGAAATGAATGAATTACTATGCCCCACAAATAACCCAAAGATGCATTTTAAATAAAAGCACACATTCTACTCATGTAAAAACAGGCTGATTCCTGTACTGTCCACAGGCTGGATTTAGAAGGACGCATCCAGCCTGCGGGCCTTAGGTTGCCTACCCCTGGATTAAGCTTTGTTACAACAACAAAACCTCAGGAATAAATGTACAGTTGAAACAAACTCAGAAGACATGTAGAACAGAAAATGAGAGAATAGTAAGAGAATCCATACAAGTAATGCTGACACCCCACTCACTAAGTAGAATAATAGAAGCATAACCACTTCATCCCACCCCATTCATCATTCCCCTCCGCCTCTTCCTCCTCCTCCTCCTCCTCCTCCTTGTTTAAACCAATTCAGGAACCAAGAACTTATACACTGACCACTAATAATGATATGTTGTAGATATTTTCCCGCATTTATTATGCTGTTTTTGTGATATACAAATGACATGAGAAAACTTGGTGTACTTATTTGTATAACATTTTTCTTGTTTATAAAACCCAATAAAAAGAGTAGAAAATGAAAGTAGGCATAAGCAGGCAGTTCACTGAATTACAGATATATATCCTCTTCACTCATTGACCTTGAGATAACATACAAGAGTACAGCATAACCCCAAACATCTCCCGCTGTTTCAGCAGAAATGAACAGTTACAGACACACTGGAATAAACCAGAGACATTTCTGCATCTGGAGCATATCTGAGAGATTTGCACATTTTTGTGTTGGAAGTGTGCAAATCCCTCAGTTTCTTTTCACACTTTGGTCTGGAACGTGCAGAAACTCTTTAGGGGTAAGATAAAGGAAGACTTGCACACTCTTAATTAAAACTTTTAAATCTTTTGTTCGAACCAAACATCAAATGCCTCTTTAAAAAAAGAGAGCTAGAAATTAAAACCATGGACTAAGACATTATTCAATGTATTTCTTGTTTTGCACCTGCCAATTTTTCAAAGGTAGGTGACAAATTAAATCCACTACCTAATTTACACAAATAGGTCAATAACAGAATATTGGCAAGATTCAGCTAGAATACTGAAATACTGTATGTGTCTACTTTATCTTATGTTTTAATTAACTCATGCCTTTGGGAAATAGGCTGATATATTTTGATTTTTGACTGTGCTGCAAAAGTGACTTTTATATAAGGGGGGCAGCGGCTTGTGAAGAACTGCTTTGGTACAAGTCTGCCTGAACTTTTCCACTGAAATCATTGAGCTCTGACAGGGACATATTGTGGTCTTTATCAGTCAAATTTGCAAAAGAAACAATTCTGTTGTTGGATCAGGCCTGGCTGTACCATAATGCATATCCAAAACTATCACTTTGGATAAGAGATTCTATTTATTTCTCTGCCTTTCTCTGTTCTTTAAAAGAAAAATAGAATTCACAAATGAGGATGGCTTTCTGTCTTGCTTTGTGTGTGGAAATGCCTAATACCAGCACTGTTAAATTGTGCCCCATTCTTTTAATGTAAGACCTATCGCTACAACAAAAAACATATCTATTCAGAAGTTAGAGTTGTATTCAGTGTATTGCTAAGGTCTCATTTCTGTCACTTGAAAGATCAGAAAAGCTCCATTAAAATGATGGTGCCGGTTCTTATGGTCTTGCTCTCAAAAATCTCAGTACCGGAGTAGATTGTTCCCCACGTGTTGACCTCTTCATGATTGGGACTTAGGACAGTGGTGGATTGCACATAAACAGCTGATCACACATAGATTTCAATACAGTTGGGGCCGGTGCATTTTCACCCAGTGAGTTTGCTTTAAGGCAGAAATGAATGGGACTGCTGCTCCTAGGAATGTTTGAAGAATGTGATATGTGCAAATTTCAGTTTGAACTGAATTGATCCACTCTGCCTAGGCTAATGTGTAGAAAAGAACTTGGTTATCTGCCCGATTTCACACTTCCCAGATGTTCTGAAGGAGTTCTTGGCTCAAAAAATGCATTCTAAAAGGTTTTTAAATGAGTATTTTTCAGGGAGAAAATAAGTTTAGAAACACGTTTACTGCGGTATCCACTTACTTGTATGGGGGTGGGGGATAAAGGCTCTGAAGGCACATTTATCAGGGTGCTTGTAAAATCTCTAGTGTCCATCTTCAGAGCAGACTCCGCTTGTGTTGATACTTTGACCAGAGATTGCTCTGGAGGCATAGATAGGGTATTTGACAGCTACTTGAATAAGCTCCAAAGCTTTGAAGTGGGTCCAAATGTTAAGGACCAGCTTTCTTCAAGATGGCACATTTCACTTTGGAGAATATCTAGTTACTTCCAAAGTTACCTGCAATGCTTCAGCATTCAGACTTAATTTGAAACAGATCTACACCCCTCCCAGAAGTAGACAGATTCATCTATTTCTAACATCTCACTCATATATTTTACAGTTTTCATATTAGCATTCAAATCCACATACCTCAATCATAATTAGAAAATAATAAATAATTGTAACCTATGCCATGAAGATACTAGTGATTCATACTTACTAAGGATGTACATGGGCCCCAATATTCTCCTTGCATCTGTGCTTTTAAGAAATGCAATCGATTCCCGGGGTCACTCCATGCTCGGTCCACTTCAGTCTGTTATTTGGGTTCTGAGCCACACTGTATTCCCCTTTCACTATTATGGGGAGTCTAAAAACAGCTGCAACTTTTTCCCCGTTTGGCAGATGCAGGTGTAATTTGATGGCACAGAAACCCCTCCAGGGTAAAGTAAGCTTGCCAAATTGCATATCTATGGACTTTTGTGGGGAAAGTAAAAAAAAAAACCAAAAACCTCACTTTCCTGTATAACACATATTAGAGCAATTTCCTTTATTGGGCCAAATAAAATTCCTAAATCCACATTAGTTTCATATTTTCAGGAGTGGAAAATTTGATTTTATCCCATACTGTTTCTTACTTTAAAATAATTAAGAGGCGGCAGAGTGGATTCATACATGTATGGGTTATGTTTTGTTCTGACTTTTTAATGGTGGCTGCACTTTCTTTTAATTATTGGAAGTATATAATCTCCAAATTGGCATTACAAGCTGAGACTGCCCCTAATACTGCCTAGAGAATGAACAGAGGTTTTGTGGGAGGGCACTGACATGATCTGGTTCATGCAGGGATAAAATTACTCAAGATCACCCCAATTTCCTTCATTGTTTGACTGCCAACACTGAGTGGTTGCACACATTTAGTATTTATTTATGAAGTGCAATGTACATTATGTGTTCTAAATGGATTAAAGGTAAAGGTAAAGGGACCCCTGACCATTCAGTCCAGTTGTGACCGACTCTGGGGTTGCAGCGCTCATCTCGCTTTATTGGCCGAGGGAGCCGGCGTACAGCTTCCGGGTCATGTGGCCAGCATGACTAAGCCGCTTCTGGCAAACCAGAGCAGTGCATGGAAACGCCATTTACCTTCCTGCCAGAGCGGTACCTATTTATCTACTTGCACTTTGATGTGCTTTTGAACTGCTAGGTGGGCAGGAGCAGGGACCGAGCAATGGGAGCTCACCCCATCGCGGGGATTCGAACGGCCGACCTTCTGATTGGCAAGTCCTAGGCTCTGTGGTTTAACAAACAATGCCACCCGCATCCCATCTAAATGGATTACTGTGAAACAAATACAGTGTTACCTCTAGTTACGAACTTAATTAGTTCTCGAGGTCCGTTCTTAACCTGAAACTGTTTTTAACTAAAGCCATGCTTTCACTAATGGGGCCTCTTGCTGCCCCTGCGCTGCTGGCACACAATATCCGTCCTCATCCTGGGACAAAGTTCTCAACTCGAGGTAACTCTTCCAGGTTAGCGGAGTTTGTAACCTGAAGCATTTGTTACCTGAGGTGTCAAGGTACCACTGTAATAGTTTTTTTTTTATTCTTTAGGTTGTTAGTAATCATGGGCACATTATGTGATCCATGAGAGCAGCAAAATAACCAGACTGCACAACAGTGATGGAATAAAATCAGACCAAGGGCTGGCATTGCACTGGGTCCCAGAAACAGCTCATCATTCCACAAGCCCCATGTTGATGAAATGAATCCGCTCCAAACCTGTATGATGGGAGTCGGCTAGTGTTGAACCTTGCCATGGTGCAAGCCAAGCAAGTCTTACTGGGGGACCAGGGTGCAGATTCCAACCAGGCGGATCCAGAGCCAACGCTTGGGTTTGCCGTGGTCAATCCTCCTCTCAAACCCCTTATGGGGGTTCCCCTTCATTATGTTGATCCTGCCCAATGCCATTTCCGCCCTCATACAAACAATGTTCTTCCATCTAACAAAACAATTTCACTGAGGGAAAGGCGGGGGGAAAAAATCCCAACCAAGTGCCTATCAGGCCCTGTCAACCAGTGACACAAAATAGCTCGGTGAAGGCTGAGGACCAGCGGGTAGGAAGCTCTCAAAGCAAAATGGCTGTGAGATCCAGGGAAAGCAGCCTTATATAGGCTTTCCCCTCCCCTCTTCAGCAAGGGCTCATGGGACAGCTTTTTCCCAGGAGCCCATCACACAGAGAAGATACTGGGCAAAACCTTGCCCAGTATTTTGTTGTGATCCATGGGCCACAGCACTGCTGTGCAAAGTGCTTATTGGTACAGAAGGGGCTTATAATGGTAAAATCTGGACAGCAAATAATATTCTTTAATTAAAAGAAGGAATGGAAGGAGGCTTCCAAAAACAAATTATTACAGTATTGTTGTCTGCTGTTGACATCTCTTGTAAGAAATAAGTGTTGACATATTTACAATGAAAATGCTGTTATTGCAAATGTGTCAGGTTAATGTTACTCTAGAGTTAGCTTGTGGTATTTCGTTATCCTTTACAGAAAATAACACTTCTGTTGTGAAATTGTGAACAAAAAGGGTTTGGTGGACCCCTTTTCATCTTTCATTTAGCAGTTGTTACACTGAAGAATAATCTTATGTAGGAAATAGCTATTCCATGCATTAATAATACAGGTCATTAAGCATACATGAAAAGTAAAATGTAAGTTAGGAGCAATTAGATATAAATTGGTGTAGTTTTAGCACATTTAAATTTTTTGATGCTATTTTTAGCCACTTAGGATAAAAAATATATATTTATTTAATTATGCACAAAGCTTAGAAATATTTTGCAGTGCAGAAAACCTCATTTGTTTCCTTATAGCCTGTTGTCCATCTGGTGTATCCAAAGCAAGCAAAATTCAACACAACTTCACAAATCCATACTGACGTGGGAGTGTAATAAGGTCATTCATCCTTTTCCATGGTGGAGGTGTTTTCCTCCAGTCCCTCTCTTCCTAAAAGACAACTCAGGAGTTTCCACTCCTGAAGGAAGGGGGTAGAGGTGTATTCTTCTGCAGTGGCTGTCCGAGTTAGGGGTGGGTGGCAATGCTTTGTGGTGGTTCTGGTCTGACTTAGATGGTCATTTCAAGAGAGTGATGCTTCGGGAGTGCTCTTTGGCCCCATGGAGCCTTCAGTGTGGGGTTCAATACCTCAAGGAGCGCCTCTCCCCATATAAACCAACCTGGACCCTGCAATCATAATCTGAGGCCCCTCTTCATGTGCCTCCTCCACAAGAGGTCTGGAAGGTGGCAACACGAGAAGAGGCCCTTTCCACAGTGGCTCCCCTTTGTGGAATGCTCTCCCCAGGGAGGCTCGCCAGGCACCTTCATTACATAATTTTAGGCACCAGGCAAAACAGTCCTCTTCCCAGACCTTTGGCTAATTGAACAATCTATCGTCTTTCAAACTGTGTGATGGTGGTGGAGGGAGTATAATTGTTTTTGTTTGTTACAATATTGTGCATTTTTTTGTTTTTTATATTGTAAAGCTCTATGTGATCCTTGGATGAACCAACTAACTAACCAACTAACTAACTGACTGACTGACTGACTGACTGACTAACATGCCCTTGGTTCTGGAGGAATAATTTCTTAAATAGTTGTTTTCAAAACCTCACCTGCCAGTACTATCTAGGTTATTTGGCTAATTGGTTTGTAGTTCCTCCAAGTAGTTATATTTTAATAAATATAGACATCATCGCATCGTTTTTCTCATGAGGCTTCTTTCTGGGTGTGGAGGCAAAATTAATCTTCTCTGCTTAGCATGTTCATTCAAACAAATGGAATTCAATATGGGGAAAACCTCCATGTTGCATTGCTTGAAGTATCAGCTGGTCCTCAGTATAAAGTATAAAAGCATTGGGTTGTCTTTATAGAGCTTTAAATTAAGGACAAGAAAAGAAACCCAGACTATCGTTCTTAGATCACCATTCTGTAGTTAATGGCTTATTATTATTCGCAATCAAGATTTAGCATTCAGTGAATCCTTCATTGCTGACAATCTGGATTCTTGCTCAGCAGCAAGTTTAATAGAATGCCGTTTCAAATGAAGGACATCTTAGGATGCACTCAATGCTCTTGGCAACACTTGATGAGTGTGCTTCTGGTAACATGTGTAGGGTACAGTTGATGAATATGGTAATCAGTAGACTGGTAGGCAAACCTTTGTTGCCATTAGTGTTTTGCCTCAACTAAATACAATTAAAAATTCCCTAACCCTGCCAGTGTTTTCAGTTCCTTAGGATTTTCTGCTGACTTCCTTTCTGAAATTCATCCAAGCAGAAATCTCTGTGGCAAACTGTATTTGCATGATTGTTTTTCAGAGATTCATCATCATTCTTTTCTGAAAGAAAAACTCACCTCAAATTATTTTACCTGTCTGTGTTGGACATAGGATGTAAAGAGAGCTGTTGTGTAGAAGTGAGAATTTTTCTAACCACTACATGACAAGTAGCAGTTGTAGAAATTTCTTCTTATACACACCTACTATAGTTTAAAAACTTAATTGCTTAGCCAAAAGCACTACCAGGGTCAATAGCAGCTTCAGGAGGATTTTCGTAAGATAAATGGTAAGCAGGAAATGGTTCAGCTGAAGGAAGCATTCTCAACACAAACTAAAAATGGAGAATTTCCCCCTCAGTGTGGCTCCCTGTACCCAATAATCAGCTTATCATAAATTAATAGGTGCTGCCTTTAAAGGCCTGCACACACAGCACCAATAAACTTAATTGGTGGTGAAAACACTTCTTCAAAGGAGATTATTGTTATGGAACTTATTAGTTGCTTTTTAAAATGAAAAGTAAACTCAAAGCAAAAGGGACACGGGTGGTGCTGTGGTCTAAACCACAGAGCCTAGGGCTTTCTGCTCAGAAGGTCAGCAGTTTGAATCCCCGCGATGGGGTGAGCTCCCGTTGCTCCTGCCAACCTAGCAGTTCGAAAGCACGTCAAAGTGCAAGTAGATAAATAGGTGGGAAGGTAAACAGTGTTTCCGTGTGCTGCTCTGGTTCGCTGCTCTCAACTCTCACTTGTAGCTCCTAGAAGCTGCCAGCATGTGACAGTGGCCACAGCCTGGGAATGGCTTAGACTGACTGGTTAAACCAGGTGAAGGCAGAAAGGTGGTGCCTCTGCAATGGTGGAGAGGCATCACCACAATCAGTCCCGATTTCAGGCAAGATCACACCAATTTTGGGTGAGATCTTGCCCCAAATTGCATATGATCTTGTGAGCTCTGGGAAATCTTGCCCAAAATCAGCACCGGTGGTGGTGGGGCAGCTGGGGCACCAATGGTCTTGCCGCCTGTGGGGCTTGTTCTGTCCAAGACAGCCACCTCATCTTGCCTAATGGTGGGGCCAGCTCTGATGAATCTAAATTAGTTACATCCATTAACTTCAGTGGGTCTGCTCTTGTGTTGGACTAGTGTTGAATACCACCCTATGTATTGCATATGCATCTTGCAGAAATTGAATCCTAGAGCCTCAAAGTACAAACTGTATGAATGGGTCCATTTTTATTTTTATTTTTAACTCTGGAGAGAAAATGCTAATTAAAAGCATTAAACGTTTCAGTTTGACAGGCTGTTGTTTTCCCCTGTGATTTGTTTTTTTTAAAAAAATGTTATGGTAAGTTGTTTGTGTGAATTTGTCCTTTGTGTTGAGAACACAAATTACTGGCTATGGAAGCTTCTTCTGCTGACACATTTTCCTTTACTTATCTGCACAGATGACAAAATGCTCATTGTCATCAGATGAATGATCTGTCTTTTGAGACAAATCTGTTGTCAGAGATATAAAAAAAACCTTGAATGTAAAATATTTCTTTCTTTTAAAAAAAAACTTTGGTGAAAAGTAAAGTAAAAAAATGGGGAAGATTTTTGCCTCGGAAAGCATGACCACATCTGTTTAAATGTATGTAGCAGCTGTGCGGAATAACAGGCCAAGTTTTTAGAACGTTTTTGCATGGATTGTTTAATTATCATTGATTTGGCTCTTGATTGTAGTACTGATGATTGAACCTGTCAGTTAAAGGAAACCTGTACCATTGGAAGCTATCACAGATACTGAATTTAGAGGTGATTTATAACAGACAAAATGAACTCTCACTCATTTGGGACTCTACGTGTGCATTTCTTATAAGCTGTGAAATATAGATTCCTAAATGCAGAATATCACAGTCTCCAAATGTAAAAGCTGAAATGTCACAAATAGTCACACAGCAATGCTGTTTTGCAGAGACTTTCTGCTTAGGTAATCACAGAGCAAGTGCTGACAACACTGATATTCAAGAATAGAGCTGTTCTGTGTTACAGTAAATCGAATCTCACAATACGTACTTGCCTCTGGGCTTAACTGTTGCGTATTAGAGCTATGTCTTAGGTAACACAAAACCCAGCCTTCTGTGTTGAACATTATGTTCTTAAAACATGCCATTGCTGAACACATTATATTTTATATATAATAAAGAGATCAAAATGATTTTCCCCAAAAGCAATTTAAATGCATCTCTGCTTGTTAAGTACAGTTCAAATCTGCTTCATTGCATAAAACTGGAAGAATCAAATATTCCTCTGGGCTCTAGTCTCAAACCACTTTATATTCAACAAAAAGGGATTTATTCCATTTTTTTTATATCATAAATCAGGATTAGCATGCAATTTCTTTTTTCCTCCCTCCTATCAAAGTCCAACAGTATTCCTCTATGCATACAGAAGGTTGTACAATTAAATTATAGGCCATAATTTAGAAATGTGGGAGGATACATTTTCTAAACCATCCCTTTCCCACCCCCCGTTCTATTTCTTGAATCAGTTTGTGCAGCAAGGCATGCAGAGCAAATAAATTGTAAGCAAAGATGTATTTCCAGTGGCGTAGCGTGGGGGGGTGCAGGGGGGCCGGCCGCACCGGGCGCAACATCTGGGGGTGCGCGCTCGCACTCGCAGCTCTCTGCCCCCTGCTAAAATCAACGGGTTAGGGGGCGCAAATTACTTGCCTTGCCCCGGGTGCTGACAACCCACGCTCCGCCACTGTGTATTTTGTGTTGAGGTCCCCAAGCCATCCCTCAAATAAATCACACTTCACACAGAAATCTTGTTTAAGGTTTTTTGGCATAATTTTGGCCACAACTTTATTAAAATACAAAATCTGAGTGGTTGCTTATGTGGTGGTTTGGAATTGGGGGTAAGTTCTGTACTTACTTTTCCCACAGTAGCGCAGGGCGAGAGGGGGTGTGAAGAGAACCTGAGCTTACAGGGTTAAACAGCTCAGAGTGTACGCCCTGCCTACTGTTGGGAGGGGGGAGACTCTGCGCCACCCATACTGGTGGGTATGAGCCAGGGACCAAGGGGTGGAGGTTTGCGTCTCCGTCAGGGAATCAGTCCAGGATTCTGCTCAGCAACAGTGCTGAATTCTGTGAGCAGAGTGGCTGGGCAAGGATACATGGGAACCCTGACATCCTGTCAGAGAGTCTGCTTGACTCTGCTGATGAAGAAGAGGAAGAGGTTGAACCTGCTACTGAGGCTCAGAGTCCAGACCCAGTGCAGGCAGAGGGGAGAACTCCTCCCAAGGCTGTGAAGATTGAGCAACACAGTGCTCCATCTTCCCCCACAGGTTCGGCTGAGAAGTCCAGAAGGCACAGTAAGTCAGAGGGGGAGCTCTCTGATGCCAAGGATGTTCTGGCTGGCCCTAGTGGGTCAGAGGGGGTTCCTGAAGTAGTGCTGCGTCGATCAGCTCGGACAACCAAGGGGAAACCTCCTGATAGGTTTGCCGTCACTAGTGTGTGGGTCGGAATGGCACAGTGTGAACCCGAGAGTTTTGAGGATGTTCAGAAACTGCCTCAGGAAGAAGCCAGGAAATGGTGTGAGGCGATGCAGAAGGAAATTAACTCAATGGAGTCTCTAGGTGTGTTCTCCCTCACGAAGTTGCCGGTGGGCAAAAAGGCCGTGGGTAGCCGCTGGGTTTACCG
Organism: Podarcis gaigeae; assembly: GCF_964106915.1. Taxonomy (NCBI): domain Eukaryota; kingdom Metazoa; phylum Chordata; class Lepidosauria; order Squamata; family Lacertidae; genus Podarcis; species Podarcis gaigeae. The sequence goes on from NC_139694.1 coordinate 20,258,546, forward strand.
TCTTAAGCCCACAGCGACAGGAGAACCGTAGTATAAGGCCAGATTAGTGGCGAGAGGATTCACGCAGCGCAGGGGGTTGCATTATATGGAAGTTTATGCTCCCACTTGTAGGAGTGAATCTCTACGTTTGCTCTTGGCCATTGCTGCACAAAGAGGGTTGCTGGTGCATCACTTTGATGTGGATGTTGCTTACTTGAACTCAGACCTCCAGGAGGATCTGTACATGCTTCCTCCTCCAGGGTTTGAGGGCAATGAGCAAGGTACTGTGTGGAAACTTCACAAGTCAATTTACGGCCTGAAGCAGTGGGCCAGGAATTGGAACTTGTGCCTGAATGAAGCTTTGGAGAAGCTAGGTTTCAGGAAGAGTCTTGCTGACAGTTGCCTGTTCCTTAGAGGATCAGGAGACTCACAGGAACTGGTTTTGTTTTATGTTGATGACATCATCCATGTTGGAAAGGCAGACAAACAGGTGCAGAAGTTTGCCAAAGAGCTTGGGAAACGTTTTCAGCTCAAGAACCTAGGTGCAGTAAAGATCTACCTAGGCATCCAGATAGCGAGAACTGAAGATGGTAGCTTCTTGCTCAGTCAGAAAGGCAAGATTGAGCAGTTGCTTGAGAAGTTCAGAATGTCCGATTGTGCAGGAGTTCGGACACCCATGGAGACGAACTTCGTGAAAGAGAGCCAGCAAGCAGAAAGTGCAGAGTTCGAGAATGCTGAGCTCTTTCAGTCAGCTCTAGGTAGTCTGTTGTATCTGTCCCAATGGAGCAGACCAGACATTGCCTTTGCTACCAACCTGCTAAGAAGGAAGCGTCAAAGCCCAGTGTGAGTGCTTGGCATGGTATCAAGCGGGTACTGCGCTACCTGCAGCATACCAAAGACTTCTGTCTTAAGCTGCCAGCTGAAGGTGAGGCGAAGCTCACATGCTATGCAGACAGTGACTGGGCGAATTCGCAGGACCGCAAGTCTGTGTCTGGGTTGGTGGTAAAGTTTGGGAAGTCACTAGCTGGGTGAAAGTCCCGGAAGCAAAGTCTCATTGCGCTGTCTTCTACTGAGGCTGAATTCAGGGCACTGTCTGATTTGTGCCGGGAACTAGAGTTCTATAGATGCTTGGTGCAAGAGATCTATGGGGATTGTAGCTTGCCCATCACGGTTTGGGAGGACAATCAACCTTGTTTGAAATTGGCTGAATCTGCGCAATTTAAGGCCAGAACCAAGCATCTGGACATACGTTTCCAAAATGTGTGTCAGAGTGTTCAGTCAGGTTTGATTCGGCTGAAGTACTGTGCCAGTCACATTAACTTGGCCGATGGATTTACCAAACCTTTAAGCTTCCAGCGTCATAAGGAGTTTTGTGGTGGTTTGGAGTTGGGGGTAAGTTCTGTACTTACTTTTCCCACAGTAGCGCAGGGCGAGAGGGGGTGTGAAGAGAACCTGAGCTTACAGGGTTAAACAGCTCAGAGTGTACGCCCTGCCTACTGTTGGGAGGGGGGAGACTCTGCGTCATTTCCGAGTCTCTCAAGTCTTTGTTCTCTCTCTACTTTCGCTTTTGAGGAGAGTGGACGTGTTTTCACGATGCTGTTTGACAATGGATAGTCTGCTGTAAATAAAACTGCTTTTAGCTGCTAAGATCCTGAGTGGACTTTATTTAAGCACACTGAAGCAAGCACTGGAGTTTTTTGAAGCTTTCTCTTACCGCTGCTGATCTCTGCGTTTTTGCTCAGAGCATCGGAATGTGGCCTTTGAAGTCCGAGCCTGGCCAGGAGCTGCACAGCTGAAGTGGGCTGGACGCCAGGATTTATCTGAGCAATAAATCAATCACCTTTAACAGCTTAGGCATCGGTTGTGACTATCTGTCCCCACCCAGGGACAGAACTGACATCCGCAAGCCTGCAAATGTCAGTAAGGGAAAACATTTTGGGGAGAGAATGGAGCTGGGTGCCAGACCCTCCCATCTCCCCGAATGCTCCCAGGGGCTCTTGACAGGGGTTCGGATAAGAGCATGACGAGCTCCTGGATTCCTTTAATGGAATACCCTTGCAGCAGCAGCATTGGAGGGGCAGGCACAGCCAATCCATACCCCTCCACTAACCAATTTTAAACAATGCCTAACCACAACCTTACAAGTTGTGACAATTTGCCATGCAGTAGGCAAAAACCAAATGGCACCAGCCAATCAGCCAAATGGACAAAATTCCTACCAGGCCCCTGCCCCCAAAGCAGATGACCCCATGACAGCCATAGCAAGGTCAAACGTGAACAAACCCTAAAGTTAGGAAGAATGGGTGGGTGGTCCGATGCGCGCAGCGAAAAGAGGAAGCTCAATGCTGCACGCAGGGAATGTATATCCTCTAGGCTGTCAATCAAAATTGGCAACATCGAAATCTTCCCAACAACTCCGGAGAGCCCAATCACTTCCATAACCATCCAATCATACCCAGCCAACAACAGAGGGATGACTTGCAAGACCCCACCGCAACACGTGCTCTCCATGAAGGAGAACACACTTTCTCTTAAATAACTCAAAACTATGAATTCAGCTTCATTCATCTCAACATGTCAGGCTTTGACAATTTTCATAGAAGCCATCTGTGTAAGGTGATCAGTGGTAGCTTCTAATACAGGGGAAATAAATCTCTATGCTTTTCAATTCTAGTGATCAGATAATTTCTTGCCTAAATGTCACTTATGGTGGAATCAGCCTCTGTTCGTAGCCAAGTTTTATATTTGTTAGCTACTGACATGTTTAATTGCCTTTCTTTAAGAGAAGGGAGTCAGAAGTCCCTGTAGTTCACTGATAAGAGCACATTGTTTGCAACCAGAAGGTCCCAGGTTCAGTTTGGGAGTTCCATCATGTAGGGGATGAGCCCTTTTACCTCCTTCCCAATGTTCAAAGGGGGCGGAGGAGGCCAAGAGCAGAGCAGAGCATGGCATGGCTTCAGTGGATTCCTGCCACTGCACAAGGGAAGGCGGGTCGAAGCAGCACCTCCACCAGTGATGGTGACAGGAGGAACAGAAGGAGCTCCTAGCCATTGTAGCTACACTGCTGCCACGTTCAGCTCTGCCCATGGCTCTTCCTCCCTAATGTCCCACGTGGCATCATCTGGGCAAGTCCCTCATTCTTCCTTGGAAGTTGGCACCTCTAGCACCTAGCATTTCTGGTTTGAGGGATCAGGCCAGCAGGTGATGGGAAAGCCCCCTCTGGGATCCATTGCCAAGCAGAGCAGGCGATCCCAGGCTGACCAGGTGTACAAATAGTTTGACCCCAGGTATAAAGCAGCTTCTCAGAAAAGAAAGTGTACTTTAACAACCTCATCTGCTGAAGACAGTAGAGAATATAAACATATGACAGACATTTTGTGCATTTTATGTTATTTTGCCATTTCTTTTCCATCACTGACTCTTTCAGAGATCACAAAAAGGATTGTGTCCTAGGATGATCTTCAGTCCGATTACTTGTTTTAATATTGCACACAATTCCCTTGGCAGTAAGGCCCTAGGGAGATTATTCTGTCTGGTGATGTGCCTCACCAAGGATTAGCTAGGGATTCAGCAGGGGGTTGTTCCATACATTTTGCTAAGAATTTTATAAATTAAAACCTTCTCCTTTTAAACCTCAAAACTCATTCTGGCCAAGGGTCATGACCCTCTCATCTTTAGATATTCATTTCTTCCATAATCAAAATCCAGTGTTTTCTCCTAAAGCCAACTGACTGAATCATTTGCTGGGCACCACAAAGTAAAATCCCACTATGTCCTCTCTTCCCATCCCATAATATTGAATGACATCTCCAAAGTGTAACATCAGCATTTCCAACAAAACACTTAAAACACTACATAGAAGTGATTCCCCACTATAACCACATTCAAACAATATTTTCTCTTGTGGTCAGTGCCCAAGCAGCATTTCACAAGGTAGAAACTGGCAAGAGGGGTCCTTTTCCTTAGTCCCACTGTAGTAATGCTCGTCCCCAACCTCTTGCCCCTCCCTTCTCCTGTCTCTGCTCTCCGGCCAGACCAGGACGCCCAGGACAGGGTTGGCGGACGAACATACGTTTTTGCAAAACAGAACAAACAAAACCCGGTAGGGCTGCCACCACTCCCTCTGATCCAGGGGATCCAGAATCACAACCCAGGGAGAAGGCCGTGACCCATTAGCCTGGCTGTCCCCTTCTCTACAAGCTGTATCCACAGACTTGCAGGCAGAAGTTCTACGGTATAGCGTAACCAAGCGTAAGGCTAGGACTTAGCTATTCCCTTTTGGAAAGGCACACAACTAAAACAGTTTCATCTTTAAAATGTTTATTTTAAAATAACATAAGAAACATGCTAAAATAGCAGGCACATCTTTTAGAACGTTACAGGTAAGAAAACAACAAAGCTACATAGACTAACTAAGATTACATACTTACAACTCTAACACAAAGATAGGCTAGTTGCTGTTCTTTAAGCCTCTGCAAGTAGAAGACGATCGAAGATCTCCATTTCAAAAGATGAATAGCGGCCTATTAAGCTGGAACCATAGAGCCGGGCATCTTTGCGATTTGCAGGGCAAAGGCAGAGAGGCCAAGAGCAGAGGATTCTCTGATCTTTTATTTCCAATTCGCAACCTGCGTCGTAACTTTCAAGCCAATCATAAACTCAAATTATTTTTTGAATGCACCAATGATCGGCTTGCTAGTCTATCAATTTACCTCTTGACAGCTGGGCCAATTTGGAATTCAAACTTTTAAATCAAAGGGTTTCCTCCCTTCCGCCAGAGACACATTCCCAGGCAATTCAAGGGCAGATAACAACACTGGGAGGGGGGATGTTTACATCATTGAACTCAGGTGTTAGATCCTTCATTAATCAAGACATCCTGGGTTCTAATAAACCTTTCAGCTGAGGAGTCAGTTGTCTAGAATTTTAAAGATACACAATTCCTTTCCCAGGGTACTTGTGGCTGATGAAACTCCCACAAGGCCTCACTCTCTTTTGCTTGGCCAAAGAATAATTTTCTAAATATTCCTACTTTACTACACCCACCATTCCATGAAAGGCCCTTTCTGTTTTGAAAAACTGGAGAACTGGTTGGTATCCTATAGCTTCTTGACCTCTCTTTTCTCCAGTTCCTAACATTTCTGGGTGCTTGGTCTGTAGATGTGGAGGTATGACATATATTACAGTAATAATCCAGAAGTGACAAACACCCTTTAGACACTTTCTTGTTCTTGAAATCTCATGACAGTTCTTACATGCACTCTGGAGATGAGAGTCCTAGCTTATTTGTTGTTGTTTAGTCGTTTAGTCGTGTCCAATTCTTTGTGACCCCATGGACCAGAGCATGCCAGGCACTCCTGTCTTCCACTGCCTCCCGCAGTTTGGTCAGACTCATGTTTGTAGCATCGAGAACACTGTCCAACCATCTCGTCCTCTGTCGTCCCCTTCTTCTTGTGCCCTCCATCTTTCCCAACATCAGGGTCTTTTCCAGGGAGTCTTCTCTTCTCATGAGGTGGCCAAAGTCTTGGAGCCTCAGCTTCAGGATCTGTCCTTCCAGTGAGCACTCAGGGCTGATTTCCTTCAGAATGGATAGGTTTGATCTTGCAGTCCATGGGACTCTCAAGAGTCTCCTCCAGCACCAGAATTCAAAAGTATCAATTCTTTGGCGATCAGCCTTCTTTATAGTCCAGCTCTTACTTCCATACATCACTACTGGGAAAACCATAGCTTATTTACTCCCCCATTTTCAGGGCATGTAAATCATATTAGCAGCACTGGCTCCTACTATCCTTGTTAGAGAAGTACATTGGACTTTTTGAGCATCATTTCAAATATGGAAAGGGCGGCATACAAATAAAATGATGATGACAGAGTGCTGCTAGCTGCCCTTGAAGCGGTGGTGGCGTGTTCACTCCTCAAAAGGCCTGTTCTGGGTAAAACAGACTAGTCTATTACAATTGCAGTCTAGTTAGCAACCCCCCTTTATTGACCACCCGGAAACAAAAGCATCTACCTAGAATGATGAATTGGAACTGACTTTTTCAGGGGGGAAAACAACAACAACAACAACACCAACACTGCAGCAAAGTCTTCAGAAGAAAAAAGCAAACTACCTGCCGCCAAATGCTTAGCTCATTCAAAGCAAGCCATTTCTTATCCTTTCTACCACCAGTTTAGCATCGACCACCCTCAAACCTATTTTTCCTAGACCTTTCGAACCTCCTTTTCCTAATTTATTGCTATAGTGGCAGAATGCAATTCAGATGTATCAGCCTTGATGCAGTCTTATAATTCGAGTAAAATACGATGACTTGAAATGAATGTGTTAGTTTTATCTTCTGGCAAGACGGTGTTTCAATTTGTGGGTAGCTGTTCTCTCTCTGGATTCTGTCAGGTAGAGTGGGTTAGAAATCTGGATAAAACACTAAATATCTATTATTTCAAGGCAAAGTGTTGCAATACTCCAAATGAAATATTTGACTTTGTACTTCCTTTTCTCTCGCATTTCCTTGTATTTTTTCCACCGCTTGGCAAGGATTTGCCTTTGCTTCACTTTGCTGCACTATCTGTGACAGGCTCTGTTGCTTCCTCTGTATGAATCTGGCCCCAGGGCTGCAGGTTAAGGTTGTTAAGGGACTTGCTGGATCTGCTTTTTTCTTTCTTCTCTTCATAAGTAATTATGAGCAATTTGCTCACTGTTATGAGCGTAATAAAAGATTCTGTGCCAGCCTAGGATGAAATAAAATTACGTTTTATTGTAGTAGCTGTCTGAACACTTTTCTTGGGTCTACAGTGGTTTCCTTGCCATATGCATTAACGTGCACGCATTTTCATGTTGGAAATTAGAATAATTTATTTTAAGCCTGACTATGAGGTGAATGCCCAGCTCCTGACTTACATAAATAGGACATTATTAGTGACTTGAGCATGCAGTTGTAGGATGTGAAGCTGTGCATCACTAAGCAGAACATGAATTATTTGTTCTGAAAACAAAATGCACTATCAAATTATTACTGTGTGTTTTATTACTTTCTGCCAATTTTTATTACTTTCTGCCAATTTCACAGAATATTCAGTCACACCGTTCCATATTCTGAACCGATAGTATGGCTCAAATAAGTTAATGGGTATTAATCACATGTATATATGAAATTAAAAGTCCAGTCTTATGCATATTTTCATGGAAGTAAAGCCAAATGAGTTCAATGCATTTTACTTCAAAGTAAGTGCATATCTATCTATCCATCTATATTTTTTTTTGTAAATGGCTTCTATCAAGGATGAATTCAGGCTAGCTGCTTTTACACGATTCACTGTTTGTAACCATGCAATGAGGCAGACCAGAGTCATGAGTTGCCATTCTCCAACACTTTGCCTCCTAGTTTTCTTTTTCTGATTGTATTTGTGCAAAATTTTGCATCACATTAAAAGGTTACAAAATTAAATAGCCTGTTTTTTGCTTTCTTGGCCATTTTTTTGTCCCTTTGCCAATTTTCTTTTCTTTTTTTGCAGTGTGGTTCCTGTTTGCCATAAATATTTGCTTAATTAATTTTATTGGAGGTGAAATATGGCGACTTCACAATCTTGTATCGTGTTTCTCCTATTTTTACCATTTTATATCAGACACAGTTACGTGTGCTGGGAAACATTAGTGCAGTGACAAAAATTAAGCATTATCATCAGTTAAAAAAAAAGAGAATGAAACAAGCAAACGAAAACCCCAAATACTGGGAGAATGATGTGCAAATGAATGCATAAAGAATGTATATTAGGTTTTTCCCAAATGAGGAGAACAAGAGACCATTCCCCTGTTGCAGTGAAAGATTATATACACATGGTTGTCTGCTTATTTCACAGTCTATGGGACTCAATTCTTCATACATTGCCCTAGACCAGGTATCTGGAACCTGTAGCTTTTCAGATGTTGTTGAACTCCAGCTCCCATCAGGCTCAGCCAATGTGACCAGGCATCAGGATGATAGGAGCTGAAGCCCATCAATATTTGGAGAGGGTTGGATTATTCATCCCTGGCCTAGACCAAGTACCGTATTGGCCTGAATATAAGCCACATTTTTTCCGCAAATTCCTACCATTAAAAGTTAAACTGCTGCATAAATTCACGACCCTACAAAAATTGGCTTTCACGCACCAACCATTTCAGTTTTTCAGTTTCCTGAATTTTAAAGGTGCAGCTTATATTCGGGCACAGCTTATATTTGGGCCAATACTGTAAATAAAGAATGACCCCTTATTTCCTTACAATATTATCCTATCTCTCCTCCTCCACCCCTGTCTACCTTGGAATCTCTTTCATATTCTGGGCAAGGGTCACCAGTTGGTCACTACGTGAGACATCACATCTATTCCTATGATATGCATACATTCCCAGTAAACTTGAGTTTAGTTTGAAAGATATGGTAGTGCAAAGTTTATGTCCCTGCCAACTGAAGTATTTTAACATTTGCTGGGTTCAAATAGGGACTATTTTAATTACTTTGTGAGCCTTTGAAAAGGGCTTTCATCCTCAAAGCAATGTTGATATGCAACATGCACTTCTTGTTGTTTAGTCGTTCAGTCGTGTCCGACTCTTCGTGACCCCATGGACCAGAGCACACCAGGCACTCCTGTCTTCCACTGCCTCCCGCAGTTTGGTCAGACTCATGTTTGTAGCTTCGAGAACACTGTCCAACCATCTCATCCTCTGTTGTCCCCTTCTCCTTGTGCCCTCAATCTTTCCCAACATCAGGGTCTTTTCCAGGGAGTCTTCTCTTCTCATGAGGTGGCCAAAGTCTTGGAGCCTCAGCTTCAGGATCTGTCCTTCCAGTGAGCACTCAGGGCTGATTTCCTTAAGACTGGAGAGGTTTGATCTTCTTGCAGTCCATGGAACTCTCAAGAGTCTCTTCTAGCACCATAATTCAAAAGCCTCAATTCTTTGGCGATCAGCCTTCTTTATGGTCCAGCTCTCACTTCCATACATCACTACTTATAACATGCACTTATAATATACAAAAAGTTATTGAGTGTAATTCCTACACTCTGTTGTGCAATAGTAACAGAGTGGAATAGCAGATGCAGAAGATCTTGTGGTTCTGAGGCTGGGCTTCCTTTATTCACTGTGGGGAAAGCCTCCATGCAGTACAGTTGAGGAATGCTGTGAGTTATGCCTCCCCCCCCTTTTTTTTTGAGCATGAAAATGTGAGATTGCCCACGGTGACTCATTTGTCTGGCATCTTGAGATTTGTGGGAGTGAACCCAAGGAAAAAGTGTGGGTAGGGAAAAGGTGTTAGGAGAAGCAGGCGGGAGCAGAGCTTTGCTCTCTACCAGAGCAGCTGTTGCACCACAAGATAGTTCAGGTTATAAATTCTACATATAGGATATTAAAATGCTTCTACAGTTGAAAGAATGAACTGTATATTAAAGCTTCATCACCTAACACTTTGAGAAATGAAAATCATCAACAGAACATTCATGAAAGATCCCAGGAGCTCATTTTTTGCTTTCTCATTTAGCTTTTCTTCATAGGAGGCTATTTAAAGTGTCATTTTATAAGTTTTGCTAAATGGATTAAAGGCAAATGAGCTCAAGGGAAACATTTTACTTGAATTGCTACCAATCTTTATTATTAAATAGGGGATGATGTGCAGTGTAAAGTCAGCATTTAAGCTTTCTTTTCCTTTTAATCATTAAATCTAACGTAATAAGGCAGTGCTGAAAAATGCATGTAATGGTCTGTATCAAACTAAGTTCTACTCAGAGTCTACTCAGAGTAGTCGCATTGCAATTAATGAGCATAAATTAGTCATGCATATTAATTTCCATGGATCTTCTCTGAGTATGACTAATATTGGATTTAACCCATTCCTTCCCTTCTCCATTTTTTGAATTAATACTGAAATTATGCATGTTAAAGTTTTGGCTTGCAACAATTTTATATAAGTTTCTTGCTAGAATTACAATAAGCAATATTTGGCTCTCACATTTTTATTTTTAAACTTCCATTCAAATGTGCAACAAATAGAATTTCCCCATCATTTCCTTTTGCATTTGTAAGACAATTATTCATGACCAAACGTAGAAGTCTTGCATGTTGACTTAGGTCTGTATCCCAAAATAATTTTTCATACGAGAAGGTCATGTGGCTCTATTATAACAAAAATAAATTTACATAAGTAATCCAAAACTCCAAATCTTAATATCCACCCCTCCCCCTTTCTGCAGTTACTTATTTTATATCTTTTACCACTGCATATCGAATTCAAATCTATTTACTGGTTATCCTTTATATTCTGTTTAGGTTAGTCTCACTGCACATTTTTATGTCAGTCCTGCTAATGATTTCAGCTGTTGACACTAATTCTTATGTATAATCTATAATTTTCCCCATTTGGTATTAAGACATCTCTCTCCTTGGTTTCTTAATCTTCTGGAAAGTTTTGCCATTTCTGCATAATCCATTGGTTTTTGTTGCTAACCTTCCTTCATTGGAACCCTTTCTTCTTTCCATTTCTGGGCATATATAATTCAAGCACCCATGCTAGTATACGTAAATAGTTTTTTCTCCTCTTTAGGTACCTTTGAACCAATAATTCATAAGACAAAAGCTTCTGTGTTTTTTTTTTTAATTAAAAGTTATTTTCATGTGGCTATCTTGACAATGGGAATTGTCATGCCAATGTAAATTTTGATCTCAACATGAATCAGGATACTGAGTCCTTGGAGGTCTGTGTGCATTGTTCGAATCTGTTTATATGACATTATTCAAGACAGCAATAATTAGCAAATTTGTTGCAGCTCCTGGTTTTTCTATATTTCCACATCTTTCTAACCTCAGAAATATAGGCATATTAGCATTCATTGGAAGAAAGAGATCTCAGGTATAGTTCATTCTTCAAGACAAGCACCACTCCAGACATCTACCGTAACTCTGTGTCATTTTCCCAGGTAGTTAAATACTACTTGGAAGGTCATAGCCTTGTCAAATCTGTAGGGACTTTTTGACCAATGATTCGTTATTATGCTTCAGTGACTAGACATATATCACTGACCATTCTGCTTATCTGACCTTGTTACCACCTATGATTCCCTTAGCAAGCTGTACACATACTGAATGCCAACTGCTAAAAATAAGAACCTTTTAAATATCCTTATCCTTTTCCAGTGCATGACATTTTCTTTCTCTCTTCCTAATTCCTAAAGTCCTCCATTTGAATTTGTAAGAGGTTTCACAATAAGTTGGTTATATTTTATGATAACCGAGAACCTGATGATGAGGTGCTTAAGTAGTTTTTATTTAAACCACAGCAATATCTTGGTAAGGTCTGTTGTATATGTCAATATAAATGGATGTGTATTTAATTTTTATGATTACATACTCCTTCCTTTTATGCTTGGGGACGGATTGGTCTATTAGTCTCCATTCTGAATCTATAAACTTTAGCTCAGCTTCCAGAGTTCATTAACTTGAGATGGCAGTTGGGTTAGTACAAGCAGAAGCAGAAGCAGGCAGGTGTTAAGGTGTGGCTTGACACTTTTGCATTTACATAGAAAGGTGTGTGATTGTGGGGAGAGTGCATTGCAGAGTGGTCTTCATATCTGCTGTCATTGTATTTACCTGAAGGAGCATCTCCACCCCCATCGTTCAGCCCAGACACTGAGATCCAGCACCGAGGGCCTTCTGAGAAGCGAGGTTACAGGGAACCAAGCAGAGGACCTTCTCGTGGTGGCATCTGTGGAACACCCTCCCACCAGATGTCAAAGGAAAAATCAACTACCAGGCTTTTAGAAGACATCTGATGGCAGCCCTGTTTAGGGAAACTTTTCATATCTGAAGGACTATTGTATTTTAATATTTTGTTGCAAGCCACCCAGAGTGGCTGGGGAAACCCAGCCAGGTGGGTGGGGTATGCATAATAAAAAATTGTTGTTGTTGTTGTTGTTGTTGTTGTTATACCTGATATAAACCAAATCTATGGTTATACAGAGAATAAAATATCCATATCTGACATGCATCAGCTAATATGCCATGAAAATCATGGCCAGTAGCCCTAGCTTGCTTGGTAGCAAATGCATGCCATATCTAAATTTTCTTACATTTCCCAAGTGTAGAAGCTTTGTTTGCCTGTTTTAATGCTTTACCTCTAAAATCTTAGATCGCAGATTTGCTAAATTCCACTTCAAGGTTAGATGCTGTCCTTGTAGCTGTTAAGAGGTTGCAGTAGTATATCATGTGTTCGTCTACTATATATTTTATCAAGGAGTTATAGAACATATAATTTGTCCTCTTATTAGAACATTTTCTGGTAGATCCTTAGAGACCCTTTTGAGTATCTTACTCGATGGGACATATAAATATATTACCAAAGAGGTGGCAATTTTCTAAATTGTTGTCATATCTCCCAGGCCTGCTGTGATGGTTAGTTCCTAGCTTGTCAGTGTCAATAATTAATAATTGGTTCGACTGAGATTATGATTTTGTATTTCACGTTTTCTGCTTTGTTTCCTTGTCAATGGATCATAATAATGGTTATATATGGTTGTATATAGCTGTCAGGACTGGCAGAACACTGACCAGTTTGCACTGGTTTGGGGGAAGCGGGGGCTGGAGTCTGACTCGAGAGATGGGAGCAGTGGTTGGTGGGCCACTGCACCAACCAGGAGACAAGAGATGGAGGCAGAGAAAGCTTCAGAGCTGGAGGATGGGTCAAGAGAGGCAGGTCAGGCAAGTGACGGGCCACATGATTCCCCATCCTCTCCTGTTTCTGTCTCCCAGAAACAGGAGGGGATTGAAAAGGGATGAGCAGAGGAAGCTTCCAGACAGGTGTAGGCTCTGGCTGCATGTTTGCAGCCCGCTGGAGGAAGGTACATAAACTGATGGAGGGGGAGTTGTCCCCTGTTGCTGCAACTGCTCCATAGAGCGGGGACCTGGGAACAGCTGTCTAGAGACTAGATTAGTGTGCATAGGTATAGTCATACCTTGGTTCTTGAACTTAATCTGTTCCGCATCGGACGTTCGGCTTCCAAAAAATGTTCAAAAACCGGAACACTTACCGTATTTTTCGCCCTATAAGACGCACTTTTTCCCCTCCAAAAATGAAGGAGAAACGTGTGTGCGTCCTATGGGGCGAATGCAGGCTTTCGCTGAAGCCTGGAGAGCGAGAGGCGTCGGTGCGCACCGACGTCTCTCGCTCTCCAGGCTCCAGGAAGCTATCCGCAAGCCTTGCACGCCCGGAGGGAGTTCCCCCGGGCGCGCAAGGCTTGCAGGCGGCAGCCTGCAGCACAGAGCACGGGGCGCCCTCCGGAGGACGCCCAGTGCTTCGCGCAGGTGTCCGCTAGCCTTGCGCACCCGGGGGATCTCCCCCCAGGCGCGCAAGGCTTGCGGGCGGCAGCCTGCAGCGCGGAGCACGGGGTGCCCTCCAGAGGACGCCCTGTGCTCCACGCAGGTGTCCGCAAGCCTTGCGCACCCGGGGATCTCCCCCAGGAGCCGAAGGCTTGCGGGCGGCAGCGCATAGCACGGGGCACCCTTCGGAGGTCGCCCCGTACTCCGCGCTGGTGTCGGCAAGCCTTGCGCACCCGGGGGATCCCCCCCCCGTGAGCGCAAGGTTTGCGGGCGGCAGCCGGCAGCATGGAGCACGGGGCGCCCTTTGGAGGACGCCCCATGCTCCGCGCTCGTGTTGGCAAGCCTTGCGCACCCGGGGGGCGTGTGGGGCACCCTGAAACAGAGGGTTCCCCATGCTGCGGACTGTAGCCTGCCGCCCGACGCGCGGGGCGCCCTGAAGCAGAGCGCCCCTCGCGCCAGGCAGACATGGGCCAGCCCCACAAGCTCGGGGGACAGCGGGGAGGCGCAGCACTGCCATCCCACTGTTCCCCGACCTGGTTTTGGGGGGGAAAATAAAGGAAAAAAATTTTTCCTTTATTTCCCCCCAAAAAACGTAGGTGCGTCCTATGGGACGGAGCGTCCTATGTGACGAAAAATACGGTACTTCCAGGTTTTCGGCATTCAGGAACCAAAATGTCCGAGTACCAAGGCGTTTGAGAACCAAGGTATGACTGTATTCAGACCTGTAGAAACGATTGTGATATCTTTGATAATAAAGAGTTAATTATCTGCCATGTGCATTCCCTCGGCTGGGAAGCACCCTAGACAATAGCAGGTTGTTTTGAGGCAAATACAGCTTTTGAGACATCAGTGAAATAAGCAGAAGAGAAATTCTCAACAAGTTTTATGCCTGATTGCTTAATATTTTATTTATAACAAGTTGTAAAAACTTGTTTAAGGCTAATGTATAATCACAAAAAGTCTATTAAAGAAATACCCTCTGTGATGCTTTTTTGTGTGTAATTATAACCAGACGGTTGCAAAAATCTGTGATTAAAACATTTATCCAGCTTTCAACTAATATATTTTTGCAAATAGCAATACAAATGCTGCTTTTAAGCTTTCTGTCTGTAGCGCATATGCTTTCTAATTCAGTATAATAAAGAAATATCCCAGGGTTTTACATTTTGTACTCAGTTCAGGAATACTGTTCAGTTGTGTGATGCCTTAAATGAAACGTAATTAAGTTAATTAAGTTATGTTTGAACATAATTTAGCTTTACAATTGCAATTTTCTTGACATTTATAGTTAAATAAAATAAAAGGGATAAATGGTTTAATTCACTTCTATAGATAGCTATGTATTAATAATTCAGGAGTAACTCACATAGCGGAATACTATATGCATCAGTTCTTCGCAAGAGAGTTCAATGAACTCTTTAATGTGACAGTCAGAGATAACACAACGAGTGACTTATTATGCTTGGGAGGCCATAAAATGTGACTGACACCTCTCTCTTTTTTTTTTCTTCCAGGTGGGGATAAAAGGCAACTGATTTCCTGGCCTTTGACAATCTAGTTAAGTATCTGACTGACAGGATGTTGGCACCAGCTTTGGAGGAATCGATCAGCCTCAACTCAAGGTAGGAAAGTTTCACACATGTGAAGCTGCAGCTAAGACTTAATTTACAATGTTAATTAGTCTTCACAGGCACGATAGATGATAGATAGATAGATGATAGATAGATAGATGATAGATAGATGATAGATGATAGATGATAGATAGATAGATAGATAGATGATAGATAGATAGATAGATAGATAGATAGATAGATAGATAGATAGATAGATGATAGATAGATATAGATGCAAGCAAAGTGGAGTCAGAGATTATTTTCAGAATAGCATCATAAAAACCAAGATTACAAACCAAGATAACAATGTGCAGTTCAAAAAATCCTCCACATAAAATTTCAAAATTCACTACAGTGGTACCTTGGTTTTCAAATATCTCTGTTGGCAAACATTTCAGTTTTCAAACACTGTTAACCCGGAAGTAAATGCTTCAGTTTTTGAACTTGCCTCAGAAGTTGAACATGCCATGCGGCTTCTGTATCGAGTGTTCCATACTGAGGCTTCCGTACTGAGTTTTTGGTTTTGGAACTCCAATGGTCTTCTGGAACGAATTACGTTTGAAAACCGAGGTATCACTATATTTGGTTTTGGGGGACCCAAACATCCATGGCAAGGTGATTGGCTCTGGGTGGCTCAGGACTTCATGGCTGTCCCATGGGGCTGTCCCAACATGCCACAACACATGTGGCAGGCCACACTATGGACCTTGTTTTCTCAATGGGGCAGGAAGGGAGTGTTCTGAAAGTGAGGAATATTGACATTAGCTCCTTGTTGTGGTCAGATCACCGTTTCCCCTCATCAGAAATACACAGCGACCCCAGCATGTCCTCCCTCAGAGATTGCGCTGTTGCCCAGAGTGCTCCTCCCTCTGGCATCTAACTTCCTAGCTTTCAGAACCCCACCCAGGCTTTCTACAGTGGATGCTTATGGAATCCTTCTGTGTCTGTTTAGCTTTGTGCTCTGTGACATGGATAAAATACCTGGTTCTAGGAGAAGGAGGAAGGTCTATCAGACTCTCTAGGGACATTGTGTTAACTGGCTGCAATACTGTTTCAAATGCAACTGATTCCTGTCTCTGTTCAGGGCTAGTGTACCTGCTATCTCACTCTTGTTCTTCACTACCCATTATTTCCCAGCTCTTTTCTTCTTCTGGGGTGTGTCCTGTCTGCCACCACCATAAACCTGGGTCCATTCTCCCTTCATCCCTTCATCCACCCCCTAACTAGAAAGTTCTTGGGGTGGCAGACTCCACCACTCCTCCCCATCAGCCCAGTCCCTGACACCACCCCAGGGAGCAAAGCCTAACCAGAGGAAGTAACAAACTGGACATGGCAACGTTCTGGGGTTCTAAAATTGACCACAACTTCATTGATTCCAGATGTAGGTAGGTATAGGCTTAGGCACTGGGTGGAGGACTGAGGCATGAGAGGGCTGAGACTAGGATTTATGGGTCATCTGCAAGACACAGTGCCTAAGGAAGGATGGAAGGTTAGCATTCAAAACCAATGTAAGCCTAATTAAGCAGGAGGCAGGGGCATGGAGAGTTGTTATTTGGCTGGCTGTGGTCCTGAGGCAGGCACAGCTGGCTTTTATCAGCTGGGGTCAAACCAGAGTGAAGTATACAAGTGTATACAAGCACTTATAATGTTTCTTAGCTATCTAGGTTGAGTTGAAAAGCTTGTCTGGGAGCTAGAGAATGTTCAGAAGCCCCCCCCCCCAAAAAAAACCTCTTTAAAGCATGCTAGCCAGTAAAAGAAGATTATAGATATGCACACATCTAAATTTGTTTAATGAATCAAAAATTCAAAACGCAAATGCAGTAAGCACACAGCTGTCAGCAGCAAACAATATTTAATGTTTACATGTGTGTGTTTTTCTGTCGCTGCTCTGGAGTCCTATTTATCTAGTGATTGTGGTGTATGTTTAATCAGAAATATTTATTCATTGGTTTATTTTTAAAACAAAAACAAAAAAACCCTAAAACTTTATGGTTTCTATATAAATGTGCTGAAGTAAACAAATCTAGGTTTATGCCTGTGCCAAATTAACTTGAGAAGTCTGGATTCTAAAATAAGAGCCAGCAGTTTTCAACCCTGTACCTTATCATCTTTATAGTTCTCTTGGACCTGTGAGGTAAAATCACAAAACGTATAATATGAGCTTTGCAGTGAATGTGATTTACTCTAAGCTATGTCTTTCAGATGCTCTTGAAGAAGTTGGTCCTATTCTGCTACACTTGTCCTTAATTAGAATATATGTCCAGAATGCTGCATTCATGCCTTTAGATATCATACTTGCTTATAAATGTTTGTTTTATGCTTATTTAAAGCAGGAATTCATGGGCAATAAAATTAAAAGCTCCTAATTTAAAATATTAGATCAAGTACCTTAATGAACACTTTGGTAGATTAATACCTACCTGCACATTTAAGCTATGCAATAAATGTGGCAAATAACATTTTAACAGGGTGAAAAATTAGTCTATTTTTTGTCTGTTTCCTTATATAATTTTTATTTTTAGTGGGTTTGGCTGCAGGTAATAATAGAACCTGCATCCTAGCGTCCTAGGGGACGCAGGTGGCGCTATGGGTAAAAGCCTCAGCGCCTAGGGCTTGCCGATTGAAAGGTCGGCGGTTCGAATCCCTGCGGCGGGGTGCGCTCCCGTCGTTCGGTCCCAGCGCCTGCCAACCTAGCAGTTCGAAAGCACCCCTGGGTGCAAGTAGATAAATAGGGACCGCTTACTAGCGGGAAGGTAAACGGCGTTTCCGTGTGCAGCTCTGGCTTGCCAGAGCAGCGATGTCACGCTGGCCACGTGACCCGGAAGTGTCTCCGGACAGCGCTGGCCCCCGGCCTCTTGAGTGAGATGGGCGCACAACCCCAGAGTCTGGCAAGACTGGCCCGTACGGGCAGGGGTACCTTTACCTTTACCTAATAATAGAACCATGTCAATGCTAGTTCTGAGTTGCTCAGGTACAGTGTTGGGTGAACTGGTATGGTTAAGGAATCATCAATATACATCTCTTCAGTAGAGTGGTACCTCGGTTTTGAACGTAATCCATTCCGGAAGACCATTCGGATTCTGAAACGTTCAAAAACTGAAGATTCAACTGCTGACAGCTAGGCCTCAGGATCTTGCACTCAGAGGAAGCTGCATGGCATGTTCGACTTCCGAGACGTGTTCAAAAACCGAAGGCATTCGTAAACCGAACGGCATTCGTAAATCGAAATGTTCGTCAACAGAAACGTTAGAAAACTGAGGTACCACTGTATTTTAGTTATTGATGACATCCTGTGTCTGTGGTCTCCATTTACCATTCCTAGGCTTACTTTATTGAACAGAACTGCTCATTTATAGTACAAAAAAGCATGATGTTACAAATGTACACACACAACCATGAGAATAGGCATGCCTCTACAAAGAACAGAGAACTTGGGACCCCAAGCATTCTAATTTCACTGTGGTTTGAAAGGAGAGGCGGGGAATAGATAAAGGCAGCTTAGGCACTGGTAGGGAGATTAAGGCAGACCATGAAATTAACTTAGTGTGAATTCATAGCTGAGTTGTATTCTGTTATGTTGGTGAAAAAATGTTCATTATTTAAGCCATCTCTCGGTCCCTGCTCTTGCCAACCTAGCAGTTCGAAAGCACATCAAAGCGCAAGTAGATAAATAGGTACCGCTCCGGCGGGAAGGTAAATGGCGCTGCTCTGGTTCGCCAGAAGTAGCTTAGTCATGCTGGCCACATGACCCGGCAGCTGTACGCCGGCTCCCTTGGCCAATAAAGCGAGATGAGCACCGCAACCCCAGAGGCAGTCACGATTGGACCTAATGGTCAGGGGTCCCTTTACCTTTATCCTTCAACTATCCTTCTGCTAACCACACAGTTTAGCAGTCGTTCTGGGTGACATCCAGTTGCACCTATCCACTATCTTTCCTGCTGCAACTCCTAAAATATGGAAGATACCCCAATATTCTATGGGATACCCCCAGAGCAGACATTAGTGGTGAATGGGGGATGGTAGAAAAAGTCCTGTTATGAAATATAAAACCCAATCTGCTTATGGAAATATACTACCCAGAATGATTATTAAACTATGGGGTTAGCAGAAGGGTAGTTGACAGATATTGTTTAAATAATTAACCTTTCATAGCTGTGGTCACAGTAGAAAAAAGTTTAAAAATATGAAAAGGCATGAAACATATTTCTGCCCGTATTTGCTTGACCAGATAGATAAATCAATTGTTTGTAACCAGCCATTTATTTGTAAATATTTTATTTAGTTCTAACCGCAGCCATCCGGTGACGTAATTATCTTGACTTAAACGCCAACATTTAAGCATTCGTTTGAAAGAGTCCTCAAACCCAATGTTGAATATGTACAGATGTCACTATCAGATGTGTCCACTCATAAACTTACTCTATTTCTTGCATTCATTTGTGGGGGTTTTTCAAATTAAGTACATATTTTTAAATATATTGTGAGCCACAAGTAGAGGGGTTAAGGAAAAGAAATAAGTAGTGGGAGGGTTCAGTTTCTTTTGGTCCCATTATATCAACATAGTCGAGTTTGCTATTTAGCTGTAAAATCTTATAATGTATTTTCCTTTGGATTCTGTACACCAAGTAACAGTAATACTTAAGTGGTTTATTTGCCATTCATGCTACTATGATTTGCACCAGCATAAACGAGTTCATTTATGGCAGCAATAGGCCTCTGGTAGAGCAGTTAGATCACAGATTCATCACTTCAGTTGTCCATGTCTTGGGCTCAAAACTTAATCAGTAGTTGTGTAAATTGTTCCTGTTTTTGCAGTAACCTGGGGTGATTTATAAGCAAAAAAGTTTGGTCATAGCAGGTTAATTTGTAATATTATCTCAATCTCTTATTATGACAGTTGTTTATTATTACTGCTTCCTATCTTCCTGTTGATCTAATTAACATATGTGGGAAAAATTAACTTGCAGAATGCAACAGGTCA
Source organism: Podarcis gaigeae (assembly GCF_964106915.1). Classification (NCBI taxonomy): domain Eukaryota; kingdom Metazoa; phylum Chordata; class Lepidosauria; order Squamata; family Lacertidae; genus Podarcis; species Podarcis gaigeae. The sequence continues at coordinate 20,278,455 of NC_139694.1, forward strand.
TAAACTACTGACTAATTCATTGATTACTGCAACTTTGAAATATCACTACAATTTGTGCTGACATAAGTACCATGATTTGGGGGTAATGCTTTTCCAATTAATATCTGTATAATTTTTTTTAAAAAAAATCCAGTGACTGTGTAAAGCAGGCTATCTCTAGAGTCCAGATATTTATGTTATAGAAAGTCACAGTTATTTAAATATTTATAAAATGAGAGTAGAAAGAAGCACTTTTAAAAAAGCAGTTAATAATGGGCCAGCATCAAGGGAGCCATCAGTATAACAGCAAAGTGCTTTGCAACTCCAATAACTTCACTACTGCAGAAGCAGGCCATCAAATTTAATTAAAAGCAGTCAAAAATAAACTGAAAAATTGAACTGTAAAAAGCCTATCCTTTGCCAACAGCTGAAAGCAAAGAGAAAGAGAGCCTTGGCAGTAGTAATGAATTGATAAGGCTTACTGCCTGCAACTTGTAATTTGCTCTGTCAGATTTTAGTATCAGTTAAACTAGATTAATAGAGCAGGCGCTGATTCTCTATCTTAAATCCTTCTTCGCAGTCCTCCTCTTATGGGCACCCATGATAAATGGAAACCCGAGTAGGTCAAAGTTTCAATTTGTTTCCCGGCTTGCTCACTTCTTTTAAATAATTCTGGCATCTTCGCTTACAGAGATGCAGAGCAAAGGCTCCAGGACAATTTAGAGACTGAAATAAACCTTTTTATTGACTGGTTTTTGGCCCTTGTGGGGGATCCTTATTGCCTTAATTCAATGGGGTTAGGAAATGCCTGCAAAGCGAGCTACTGACATCTCCATCTGCCACTAGAGGCTCTCATGGCGAAATGAATGATACGGAGGCTCATTTGCAATGTGATACGACTAACACATTTATTGCTGCTTTAAATGCTCAGATTAATGTGGATCTGTGCAAACTGTACCACAAGGACAAAAACAATTTACTTGAGATCATTTTTTTTTATTTTTATAATGTTCTTTAATGAAGCTAAAGCCTCCCTGCTGTGACCTTATTATGTTTTCCGACATCAGTGGGAAACAGATTATGTTGAATTGAAAGAGAGCTCATGAAACAGCAGGAATTTTTGCAAGGGAAGATCAATTACTTTCTCTCTCTCCCCCTCCCCCTCTTTCTAAAACTGTGAATATGGAACTAGGAAAGGCAAAAGTGAAGTCTGCAACTACTCAGAGTTAAAATCAATTTGCTTACATAGAAGGGAGAAGGGGGACTGATTTAAAATACCAAGCATTAAGATGAATCATTTTTTTTTTAAGACAATCAACATGAAAGCTTGACAGCACAATTAAGTATTAGATAAGATAAATTAGGTTATACAGGTAGTATGGACAAGATATCTCTCTTCAAAGTAACTTTCATGAATACCTGTAATATGTGTGTAATATATTGAAAAGTTGACAAACTGAACAACGTGAAGGTGAATGGTTGGCAGTGTATAATTGATTGTTTTGTTCTCTGGCTGTTAAAATGCCCTCATGTGTTTAAAAGTGATTACAAAATAAGAGTCGTGTTCAAAATGTCATGTAGTTGTTTTTCGAAATATCCATGACCAACAATTAGAATTTTGAATGAGAAATAACTTGGACAAGGACATTAATTTCTCATAATGGCAACCAAATTTCAAATTCGGGTTAGGGAAGCCGGTCAGTTTTCATGAATCAGGCCTTTTGTGCCAACTTCCTTATAATTCCATAGGACGCATGAGAAAACCTGATATCCCTTGGATCACTTCACTATATGGATTTAGTCATTTTTGGTGTTTTCGATCTATTTATTTGAGAAGTGTCATCTGGGGATTTGGAACACAGATCTGTTTCTCCATTCCATTAGGAGAGACTGTGAAGGTGTTGAACTGGTGCCTGGATGCAGTGCTGGGTTGCAAGCCAACAAACTGAAGTTGAGGGTAGACAGTTCTTGTGCCCAGAAATTAGGTGGGCAACCTGCCCTGGGAGGCGTTGCACTCCCCCTGAAGAAACATGTTCAGTGTCTGTCAGTTCTTCTTGAACACTGGAGATATCTGGCCCCTGCTTTTTGTTTTTGGAAAAACTGTCTGACCAACTGTGGCCATTCCTTTTTTTCCAACTTTTTTATTGATTTTCAAAATAATAATAATAAACAAACAAACAAACATAAATCTCAGCCGTATTTAAACCAATCTTAGTAACATTGTTAAGTGACTTCCTCGTATCCCCCTGGTTGAATTTCAGTGTATATCATTTTAACAGATTTCCAAAACCAATATTCTTATAAAATTAACTTAATCACTTAACATCTTTCTTTCTTTCAAATTTGGCATTAAACATATTAATTCATAACATTACATATTTAAATCCTAAGCCTATCTGATATTTGCAAGCTTTTCCACTTATGTTAACTTAACATATTTAACTAAATAGTCTTTAAATTTCATCCATTCCTCCTGGTACTCATCCTCCTTCTGGTCACGGACCCTTCCAGTCAGGTCGGCTCAACTATGGCCATTCCTGAACCGAGATAGTCTGGCCTCAGTACTCCATGCTCTAGTGACCTTCTGTAAAGACTACTGCAATGTGCTCAGTGTGCGGCTGCTCTTGGAGATAGCCTAGAAGCTGAAGCAAGTACAGAATGCAGCAGCTGCTAGGTTGGTGAGTTATGAAAATGCTGTACTGGCTCCCAGTGAGCTACTGGGCCCAATGAAAGGCATTAATAGTGTACAGCTTGGGACCTAAGTACAGTAATACCTCTGGTTATGTACCTTCCTCCTTGCGAACGCTTCAGGTAATGAGGCCCTGGTGGTGATGCCTGTTGGCATACAACTAAGGAAATGGGGGCAATTGGCAGGCCCGCAGCTGGCTCCAGCCCACCGGCCAGTGTGCCGGGCAATCTCCAGTCTTTGTTGCAGCATCTGCGACCCACAGCTTCAAAAGCTGGGGCACACAACTCAGTAGAGATAACGCGCAAACAGAAGTGGCAGGAGAGGTTGTGTGAGCATATTCACCAGCAGTTTATTCAGCATACATCAGGACAGAAGAAGAAGAAGAAGAAGAAGAAGAAGAAGAAGAAGAAGAAGAAGAGGAGGAGGAGGAGGAGGAGGAGGAGGAGGAGGAGGAGGAGGAGAAGTTTGGATTTGATATCCTGCTTTATCGCTACCCGAAGGAGTCTCAAAGTGGCTAACATTCTCCTTTCCCTTCCTCCCCCACAACAAACACTCTGTGAGGTGAGTGGGGCTGAGAGACTTCAAAGAAGTGTGACTAGCCCAAGGTCACCCAGCAGCTGCATATGGAGGAGCGGGGAATCGAACCCGGTTCACCAGATTACGAGTCCACCACTCTTAACCACTACACCACACTGGCTCTCCAGTGGAAAAGGAAAACATGTCTGATCCCCTTCGTGTCCAAAGCAAGACAGCTAAAAGTGAACGCTATACACAAATGGAAGTTCCCAGTAAGCTGTGCTGGAGTGTAAACAGACATGCCTGTCCCTTAAGGTGGAACGGAATATTCTAATATTCTAATGTTTCTGTTCCTTCATGATTCACCTATGTAAAACACCTGGTTCCTTATATGCTCGTTTATTCCTGTGATTTTCTGGGTGAATCAGGCTCTGAATAGATTTTTCTTTCTTTCTGGAATCAACTACAACAGAAGTGCATGCTATGTTCCACTGGAAGATCTCTGTAAGTAACTTGATTTTATGCTAGGTTCCACTAGATCTCCAGAAGTGGCTTTTATGTTGTGTGAAATCTCAGATATAAGGCAGACATTAACAGCTAGGGCAACATTGGGAAAATGGAATAAAATGCCACGTGAATGCAGCCCGAAAGTGGAATCACACATGACACCCAAAGAAGGCTGAAACAACATTAGTTTGTCAGTGAAATGGCCATTTTCTTATTTGAATGGTACTGGTAGCCACAGTGCCAGAAATGACTTCTGCTGACATGGCCCATTCACTTTCATTTGATTTGTAATGTCTGTCAAACGCAATGTTTATAACTCTGGACTGCACTACTGATATGGCTAACTCAATGAAAATGTTTTAAATTACAGCAGAACAGATGTGTGAAACATATTTTACCTTCTAGAGATATTTGGCCCCTGCTTTTTGCTTTTGGGAAAATAACACAGAAATAGAGCTTTCATAAATTCAACATCTGGTAAATTGGCTTCTTGCTAACTAAAAACTTAGTCCAAAAATGGGAAAATTCACAAATTTATAAGCTGCATATGAATATTTGGAGACTTTCCAAGCAGAAAAGACAAATTATATTTAATTGTATGTCTCAGGACTAGTTTGGATGAGAATGCCACAATGTCCATAAAAGCTAATTATGAAATTCTAAATATATAATACAGGAAAGGTATACAAATGCTTACATTTAAAACATCTACCAGAATTTGAATAATTATAAAATGAGATAGTAAAGGCCAGATACTATTTTCTTCTTATCTTTTTTTTAAATAAAATATTTATTAAAAAAAATTTTAAAATAAAGCATAAGCAATAAACAACATTACTTGTGTCGTAACAAAATTTCATAACTTCTTTGGACTCCCTCACGTCTCCTGCTCCCACTTACATCGTTAAAGAGAATTTTTTTTCAAACAAATTATCATCTTCTTTACATTCTTGTATCCGCTATTTTCTTCTTATCAAATATTTAATTACTTTCTGCCATTTAAGAACCTAAGTCACTTTTTTTAATCCAATACATTTTGCAGGATTGACAATTAAATTCATCCTGCTTTTTAAAAACTCACTATCGTTATTGTTGCACATATCTAAGGATACATTAAGGCTGGAAGCACCTATAATGTTATAATCACAGAATCATGGGGGAGTTGGAAGGGACTCTGGGGGTCATCTCATCCAACCTTCTGCAATGCAGGAATATCAACTAAAGCGTCCATGACAGAAGACCACACAACCTCTGCTTAAAAACCTTGTAGGAGAGTCCACTGCATCCCAAGACGTTCCACTGTCAAACAGCTCTTACTGTCAGAAATTCCTTCCTGATATTTAGTTGGGAATCTCCTGTCTTGTAACTTGAAACCATTAGTTCAAATCCTACCCTCCAGAGCAGGAGAAAAACAAGCTTGCTCCATCTTCCACGTGACAGCTCTTGATATATTTGAAGATGGCTATCATATCTCCTCTCAGTCTCCTCTTTCCCAAGCTAAACACACCCAGTTTCTTCAACCTTTCCTCATAAGGCTGTCATCATCTTGGTTGCCCTCATCTGCGCATGTTCCAGCTCCTAAGCATCCTTCGCAAATTATGGTGCCCAGAATTGGACACGGAATTCCAGGTGAGGTCTGACCAAGGCAAAATAGAGTGGTACTATTACTTCCCTTGATCTAGACACAAGACTTCTGCTGATGCAGCCTAGAATAGCAATAGCTATTTGACTCATGTCAACATATGGCAACCCTACATTTGTTCATGCTTAATGTTTAATATGAAAGAACAATATTCATACTCTTTAAAGGCAACAGAATAGTGTTGTATTGTGGTCATAAATGACATAAATCTGGAAACGGTCGTCCTGTCCAGGGCATACAGTGGTACCTCTGGTTAAGAACGTAATTTGTTCTGGAGGTCCGTTCTTAACCTGAAACAGTTCTTAACCTGAGGTACCACTTTAGCTAATGGGGCCTCCCACTGCCGCCGCCACACGATTTCTGTTCTCATCCTGAAGCAAAGATCTTAACCTGAGGTACTATTTCTGGGTTAGTGGAGTCTGTAACCTGAAACGTCTGTAACCCGAGGTATCACTGTACTTCTGTAAATCACTCTATTGTGGAATCTACACACATATAAAAAAGGTTTGAAAAACACATTGAATTTGGCATAGCTCACTGTTGCCATCTTTACAACACACTTAAAACGTTTTATTTGCAGGTATCTAGCTGAGTCCTATGTGGGGTTGCTTTTATAAAATGTTTGGAAGCTAATGTGGAATGCCACAAGCAAACAGCTCTCATGGGCTTGTAATAGAAATCATATTTTTGCCTGTTCTGCATTTGCTTCCAGTGTGATTTTGGACACAGTTCAAATGACTGTTTATCAGCTTCCAAGCTTTTCTGTGGTTTTAGCCCAGAATATCTTCAGGACCACTTCCACCCATATAAATCTACCTACTTACTGAGATCTTTGGCAGAAGCCTTACTTTATTTCCCATTGCTATCAGTGGTGTGGTTTTCAGTGACATGGAATAGGAGGTCTCATTACGCAGTGACAACGTTTCGCAATTCTGCTTTTAATTTTGTTAGCCAAAGTTGAAGATTTCAGTGGTTCCAAAATCCACTTTTTAAAAAAGCCTCCCCGTGTAGTATGAATGGAAAGCTTTTGGAGGGGGGGAGGGGGGAGACAGGAAGAAAATGCCTTCATTGGATCCCTCTCGAGATTTCTAAACCTTTAATGGTTTGAATGGTTACTATCAAACGCTGCATTTTTATAATACACAGGGCTGTTTTAATCTACCAGACAGTTCTGCACTTTTAGACAGCATTTTGAGACAACGACATGATGTTATATTTGCATGCATAATATATTAAAACATAATGTGTGTTGAGTGAGCGGGTCATGATATATATTTAATTTAATGCTACAGTACTTTCCGTAGCGGTTGTCATTTATTAATGTACAATTCCACCATAAACATGCATACATTTGCAAAATAAAATAAAAAATAAAAAAATAAAAATCTTATCCATGTTGGTTCCTAAATAGAAGATTGCATTTTCCCTTCAAAAGTGCAAATGTGCACTTAAAATCCATTAATCAACATGCTAGCCATCCATAGCAGAATTTTATTAACAACACCAAGCTAACCACACATTTGACAGACATGCCTCTCCAGGTAGAAATCTCCCTGCCTTATTTAATTTATGGTGAGCAATGCATGCACATCGGCCATCAAAAATTATTAAAATCTGCAAAGGCAGAAACTGAAGCTTCCGGAGTGGTATTTATTTGCAGAACACCAGAGAACATGTTGACATGTTCTGTCAAATCAAGCACTTTGCTTCTCTGAATGGTCAACTACAAGACTTATTTCCCAGCCTACTCAGTTTTCTGGCACCTCTCAGGTGGGCGCCATTGCCATTATAAGAGAAAAAGGGAGGCATTCAAGGTGAGTTCTGGTACCACTTTTTCTAGAAAAATAGTACTGGTCAACTAGCAGCTCATGAGGACAATCTCTTTTTCCCATTGTTGTTTACCTGCAACAGGTATTCAGAGGCATACATATTATCTTGGGGATATTATATAACTCCAATAATTTATTGAATCCCAATCCTCCTTTCAACATGTCTAAATTGGGGAATTGCCAATTTTTCTTTGTTTCTTGATCTGTGAACTCAACATTATTTCCAAAAGAATATTTTTGGAGCTTGCCAATGTTTTGGTGCACCATCATGCCAGCTTCATTTTCCCCAAAAAAATATTCCATTCATTTAAAATAATGAATGAATTATATATTTATTATGGTCACATGTCAGCAAAACTAGATACACATACAAAGCTTGCAACTAGTTTAAACAGTTGGAAACAAAGATATTGAAACATATTTGTTTTTTTTTTTAAAAAAAAATAAGCCAACAAATAAAAAATTCTCTTTATCTGAGAGATAAAGTCAGGAAAAATAAATTGCAACCCTTTCAGTAATATGGGAATAATCATCCCTTAAACAGAACTATACCAACTCTTCAGAGGACATAACTGACTGTTTGTCTATAGACATTAACAAATGTTAACTAAGTACTTTTCTAATTAATATTGAAAACTATACATTTAGGGTTTGTGTTGTGTGGGCAACCTGGACATGAAGAATTTCCAGTTATATTAAACAAAGACATTTAGGTTTACTCTAACAAGTGTGCTTGAAGAACATAAATTGAGTCAATCAAAACGTCTTTTTGGCACCTACATTTGTATGTGCCCATGTCTATATAATTATGGGATGCATTGCAGTTGACATATTTGTAAAAATAGGGTTCCTATAGCAGGTTCTTCGAGATGAACTTAAGACAGCTTAAATAGTGCTATTATTTGTGTAATTTTCTGTTAGGAGTGTTGATTCTCATGCTCTCAAATATTGGTTAAACATAATTTTCAGTCCTTTTCCTTTTTTGCAGTTGTAACTGAAAAGTTTCAATTGATTTTTTTAAAGGGAAAATGGTGGCATGTCATTGCACAATCTGCCATTCTGTTCTTTCTGGAATATAGAAACTGAAAATATAAAAGTGAACATGAGTTAATTGTGCTACTGATTCTGAGACCTTTTTTTACATGTATTAAAAACAATAAACTCACTTTAGAAATAGAAATAGACAATAAACTCACTTTAGAAATTTCTAGAAATAGATTTTTTATGTTTCTGATTCAAATGTCAGTATATGTGTATTATGAATGAAGCATTGAAATTGCTGGAATTAATTTTGCTTGTCATCTCTGAAATCAAGTGACAATCTCCCATATATTTTAAATACCCTGACCATGCCAGTAGTAAAGATAGTTTAAAAGCATTGACTTATCTGATGTTTGCATGGGTTTTGTCTTTCACTTGATTAGAAAAAGTTGAAACATTTGTGCAAATAATTTGGTCTAAATTATGTTAACACAAAAGGCATATTCCACAAATTATTTCCATTTATTAAAGTGTAGAAATAGTGTGTGCGCACGCAAATGGGCACGGGCTCCCCCGCCCTCTGACCCGCCGCGTGATCGGTGCTGGAAACACCAGCCCGAGGTACAGTAAGTTTACTGACCCCTGGTCTAACTGTTTAAACCCTAAAGCCACTTTGATGACAGTATGATAGTGTACTACAGGGGTTGGCAACCCAATTGTAATTTTGAGAGGTTGCATGGCATATCCCAAAATGTCTGCCATTGGTGTGTGCCATGGCACATAATGGCTTCGATGGGGAGTGGCATGTGGCTTCAACGTTGGAGGAGCTGAGCCAGTGCAAACATGAACTGAGCAAGAGAACCAAAACAGTTTCCCACATATTGTGTGTTTTTGAGGCGATATTTATTGAAGTCATGCATAGGCACCATAGGAGGTACTAGGGGTTAGAGAGCACATTGGTAACCCCTGCTCTACACTTTCACAAAATGATACAACAGTTGTTGCAACATTCAACATATTTTGCTTTTCTGAAAAATAATGTTTAAGGATGGATAAAATTTCAACGAAGAATCATTCTTTTTTACTCTTGAGATATCTGAGAAGCAATTGCGCACATTCATTTGATTCCAGATACTTTATATTAGTCCTTTCTGGATTGCTGCAGTTAATATTAATCTAATTATGTTCATTAGGTCCTAAACAGTTTAGAATTGATTAAAAGATGTCAATATTAAATTGCGTCTGATATTAAATTACCATGGGCCTAGAACAACTTAAACAAGCTCATGATGAATCTTGTTGTCTTGCTCTTAATATTCCTATTAAAAATCAAGAAGCCGAAAACTAACGAAATTCGGTCATCGAAAAGAGAGTAAAATATTACTTCCCTTTGTTATTACAGTCTAGTTTTCTCATTGCTGCTTGGTGCACTTCTTCCATGTTCCATTCATTATTTCTAGAACTTTGCTTTAATTTGGAACCATCTTTTCCTTTACACATCCATCTGTGACTATTATGCTAATATATTCTCAGATCTTGCACCTCTCTTAATTTCCATGGAAGAAAGTGTGGACACATTAGATCAATTGTGTGCCAACAGAACAAGTTACTGCTGTGTTTCGTCATTGTTTTCTGACCTATGTATTGATTCACTGCTTTGGGGACCTTTGAGGTAAAAGGTGATATACAAATAAACCATACCATTTAATGTACAGCATTCAGACAGGCTTACAAGCCTCTTGGTTTTTAAATGATTTAACTTTGATTGACTATAGAACTGATAAATTGTTTTTACAGTCCGAATATTTTAAAATAATAATAATTGAGGGGTATCTTTTAACTTTAACAGTATTTTAAATAATCTAAATTAATTGTAATTTTATGTTTATATCCTGGGGTTGAAGCAATTAATATTAATTATATCCATTAGGTCCTAAACAGTTTAGAATTTATTAAAACATGACAGTATTACATCTAATATTAAAAATTACCATAGGCACAGAACAGCTTAAACAAGCTAATTTTCGCTGCCTTTAAGATGATGGACTACAAATATTTAAAGTAAATAAAGTATACATTATTTTACCTTGAAAAAAATAATCTGGAAAACGTGCTCCTATTTCTCATTCTCTGTAAAAGTATAATTATAACACACACACATTGACTGACTGATTGATTGATTGATTGATTGATTTGGATTGTCAGCATTCCCATGTAAGCCAATGGCTGTATTCTCAAAAAAATAATAATTAAAAAAAGCTGTTATGGAAACAAATTTATTTGTGTAAAATGACTGGGCCACAAGCATTTTATCTTTCATTTGAAACAGATGGAATGTGATAAACGGACCTTTTAGACTCCTATCATTCATTCATTTTAAGAGGGAAGTATAGTCTGTCCCCCACTTATCATGCAATCCAGCATTCTATTCTAATATTAGCATTTCTATCAGTCTTTTACTACAAATTTGAGTGAACTATATAATAATGAATTCAAGCTCTTCTGCATGGAGACTGGAGATATATTAACAAATGCACTGTCACACTCAAATGCACTTATCTACCATCATCCTCTCTAGACTGACCCTGAGAAAAGCAATAGCCTTATTAGATGATTTACTAAATCCTGGCCCTGATCCTAAACATTGTGGCTGGGATTCACTGGCTGATTTGACAAGCACTTGAGAAAGCAATGGAGCTGCTGCAGTAAAATGAAGAAAAGAAAACATTTGCATAAGCATTTTGAGCATGGCTATGGTTAGAAATAATTCACGCTGATTTGAGCTATGCATATTTTGAAGAACGGCTGAAGTTTAACATACACAAGCCCTGCTGAAGCCATGCCTCCAACATCTGCACTGGCCACTCCACCCCCTAACCTTGTCACGTCAAGGGCTTCTAAGAATGTTTGTGGTCAGAAAGCATGATATCACCAGGGTTCCTAAGTGAATTTGCTTAGAACTACTCGCCAGATCTTCCTGGTCAACATGGAGACGCCAGAGGGCTGGGCTGGAATGTTGTATTCCTGTATTTATGTTGCAATTCCTTGTTTGAGCTCAACATCTGAACAGGACCACAGTTATAAAAACACAGGTCTGCAGAAAAAAATGGCATTTCCGTTCTATCAAATTTCTAATTACCAAAGGAATGAAATATCCAGGCTTGGATCCAGACATGCTTTTTTGAATTCACACAAAGGTGGTTCTGCTTATGTTTCTTTTGAATCAGGAAAATGCTGTTGGAAATTTTGGTTTGTGCAGTGAAACTCTCCTGTCAAAACCAAGGGAAAGGCTATTGCTTTCACGTGCTACTTTTGGGTTTCCACATCTGGATAGCCACTATTTGGAGACGGTGGGGGGGTGTCTTAGGCTTGATCTAGCAGTGGTTCTGATACTGTGTTTCTGATCCTAACATCTTGTGATTGCCCTTACTTTGTAGGAATATGTAGTCAGCTGCAAGGCACTGATATCCCCTGACCATTAGGTCCAGTCACGGACGACTCTGGGGTTGCGGCGCTCTTCTCGCTTTATTGGCTGAGGGAGCCGATGTACCGGTCATGTGGCCAGCATGACTAAGCCACTTCTGGCGAACCAGAGCAGTGCACAGAAATGCCGTTTACCTTCCCACCAGAGAGGTACCTATTTATCTACTTGCACTCTGACGTGCTTTCGAACTGCTAGGTTGGCAGGAGCAGGGACCGAGCAATGGGAGCTCACCCCGTCGCAGGGATTCAAACCGCCAACCTTCTGATCGGAAATCCCTAGACTCTGTGGTTTAACTCACAGTGCCACCCATGTCCCTACTGATAGCCTATTGCACATTAATTCCCCTGAGTAAATGTATCCACATTTCCTCCTGCCCTCCTGATACATGTAGAAAGCTGCTGGAGATTGTGTCACACCCTATCTTCAGACACATCTCCTATGCATATTTTACAATTGGCATGTCTACAGTATCCTGCAGAGCTTGCCTAATTTCCCCCCTTCTTTGTGCAGCTCCCCTGCAAGTCCTACATCAAGCCAAACGCAGCCATCACGAAACAGGACTTTGATAGGAAAAATGCCTTGCTGTAGTTCTTTGTGAAAAGAAATGAAATTGACAAAAGATTTTAATTTTATTTTATTTTGATTTATTCTATTTCTATACCACTTTTCATTCAAAAGAATCCCAGAGCAGCTTACAAACAATAAATAAATAACAAGAACATGGTGGGACATAATAGAATATCACAAATACAGCATAAATCACAGAAGAGTTAACAAACATTAAAGTGCAGCCAATTACCCCCCCCCCTTGTTTTTCCTTTTAGCTGCTACCTCCGTTTCTTTCCTTCATCTAAGACTATTACTGGTCTCGAAAACTTGAACTCAGATTTGTAGTCTAACACTTGAAACCCTTGGCTTTGAAAGCCCATATCTGCAGCTCATCATCAGCTTGCTGTCATTGCTTGGCAAACCTTCCCCATAACTGGGAAACTGCTCTTTCTGTTTCTCTTGGATTCAGCCCAGAAAGACCCTCAACCCCAACCCCCTTGACATGTTTTGAGACAGATCACAAGTAAGGGTAAATATACTTTTCTGGTTTCTTCTCTCCCCATACTTTCTTTCTCACATTCCATCCAGCTTTCACCACTTCCTGCACCCCTGAAATATCATGTAAGCTGAAATATCACCATCCTGCTGCTCTTGGCTCACTGCCACTTCATATGTCTCTCTGCATATCTCTTGACCTCCCCCTCTGTTATGGAGCAAGCCTTCTGTAATTTACTTTGCAATTTCCTTTCTATTTTACCTTATTGATAAAGCCTCATTTTCTGGCAGAGTTTTGGCCTCATCTCTATTAATTCTCTCCCTTACAAGAATACTCTTCTATCTAGGCACTTGTTCTATCTAGGCACTTGTTTCTAAAGTTGTAGCCTATCCACCCTTTGCAAGCAGTTCTCCACTTGTTCCGGACTTCCTATATGTGGATCCAATCAGTTTTCGGTTTGCCTCATTTCCCCCAGGAAAACCCATTTTTTTACTGAATTGGTGCAAATGTCAACCCATGGAGAACCCAACTGACATTTTCAATTGATGTTCAGCAGTACAGAGCAGGGTTTCCTGGGGGAAAACAGTCGGGCAGACAGAGGTGAGCCCTCATATTCACACCGTGGTCCTGTGTATTTTGACGAAGAGTGGCTGGCTTTATTTGGTTTCAGTTCAGCACAATCATTTGCTGGACTGGCTCACTGAATTGAGCCATTTGTGTTCGAATTTTACAAGTGTGCCATAAGTCAGGAACAAATGAAAGCCTACTATGGTTCTCATATATAGACTTTAAATATGAAACTGTCAGTACTATTTAATTAAGGTCTTATGCATAAATCCCAGTTGAACGAAATGAGAATATTCTGCGCATGAATGTCTTCATGTTGCTATGAATGTTAGAATTTGGCAGCGCAACATCAGTAATGAAGGTGAAGTATTATAGGTCAAGTACAGCTAATTGCGGAATTCTAAAATCTCTGATTACTGTCAGGACAGTAGATAGAGCACTAGCTTGCTATATAGTGAAGAGGAAACATTAGAAGCAAAGGTCAAAGCATCATCACTACAGTTGAGCTGTCTGGGGCTAATAGATCAACAGAAACACTTACATGCATGGCTGGCTTTAATAGCCATATCTGTACTAAATAGCATCTGTTTAAAATGATATCCAGCCTTAGAAATGGACTGCAGTAATAACCATTGTTCACGTGTATTTGAAAGAATGATTTGTCACAACAAAGGACTCAGAAATGTAATGCAAACAAGAGTCTCTTTCTGAGGGTTAGAAAGAACATCACTTACTAATTTTGGAACTGTGTCACCATCATCAGGATGCACTTTAATATATATATATATATATATATATATATATATATATATATATATGCTTTCGTAGATTTTCACGGGTACAGGAATGCAGGTTTTGGTGTCCTCGGGTGTCTTCCCGTGTAAAAGTTGGGGTGTCTAGGCGACGTTTCGACGAGGTCTCACTCGTCATCTTCAGGCTGGTGCTTTCGGCTTCTTGTTACTGGAACAGAGCGGGATCTCAATGTTTGAGTTCCTATAAATACTGTAGAGGGGGTGTGGTGTCTAGCCTCCAATATATATATATATATCCTGTAACCATGAGGCACTTGCTCCCACCTCTTTTGTGAGATAAATAAAAGGAAATAGCCTTCTGAAATCAATTAACTGGGTACAACCACCTTCCATTTTGTTTCCTTGATCCCAAGCCAGGAGGAGCTCAGGACTGGCCCAAAATATTTGTCTGTGGAGAAAGATAAGATGATGCTTCCTATTCCACATCCAGAAACAAGCTAGAGGGACAATTTAATTCAACTGCATCCCAAAAATTGCAGCACAGAGGGTCACACTGGAAATTACCTATGCATTTTGATGCACAGAGAACCTACCCAAGCAAGTTTTGATTGGCACAGTCTTCAGTAAACTTACTTAAGAGGCATGTCAAAGCTTTTCAGTAGGTCAGTCTCACTGTAGTCCCACAGATGCAAAAAATCATAACCAAGGATTCAGAGTGGAATCTGACTTGAATCATCTGAGCTTGTACTATGTAGGAAGAAAAACATTTTAGAACTGTATCTTAGATATGCTGCTCATTAGCTTTCTCTGGTTGTAGAGCTTTTTTTAAAAAAATAAATCACAAAACGTGTATCCTGTGAGCTATGCCATCTGATAGAAATCATATTGGAATTTTGGTGAAGATGAAAACTGTTGGAAATAAATTCAAAAAGGCAATTACTGAAACTCGGAGAAAGAATTCATGTTTATTCTAGCAGTGGTTAGCTTTGGTTAAGCTTTATTCTTCTCATGCTGTAGAATCTGGGAATGGGATGTGGGGCTTAGAGTTATGATCAAGAAATTTCCATGGTACCTTCACAATAAGGGAAACGGAACAGAGTTTGTAAGACGCTCTTCACATCCCATTTTGCTGACTACAGTTTCAATTTGAAGACATGACCCCTTTCAGTTATTATAAGAAATATGCTCTTTTTTCTGTGCAACCTCATCATAGTCCCAGCCACCTCCCAATTTATGCTGTAATATTTACAAAGTAATCCCGACTTCCTGTTGAATTCCTTGCTGGGTGGGAGAGGAACGGACTCTCACCTGCGGATTGCCCTGTGAGTCTGGCACTAGTTTCCCTAACGAATGCAAGGGCAGGCAAAGGCACTGGGTGCATGGAGCACTCCAACTGCCGCGACCCCCACCCCCAATCCATTCCTGGAAGCAGAAGATATGGGGCTTTAATTGCAGTAAAGTACTGGCTTAGTCATGCTAGCCACATGAGCCGGATGCCGTCTGCGGAAAAACACCGGCTTGTGGAAGAGGCAATGAGACAACAAACTGTGGGATATCTCGGCCACAAGGATTTAAAGGTTAGAATTGAGAAAGGGTTTCATTTGATGCCAGAGACGGTGGGGGAAGGTTTCCCCTCCCCCCAAAGTTTTTCTTCTACATTTCTGATTTGGCAAACCTCATCGGAATGCAAGGTTAAAATAGAAAATAAAAAGTGAGGGTGGAAGAAACTGGATTAATAATATGAAATTTAACATCAATCTGGAACTGCGTGTGTGAGAGGAATTGAATGGAGAGAGATAGAAAGGGGGGAGTTTCAACCTTTGAAAGGACTATATTGGAATATAGAACAAAACCATACCCACTCTGCGTTATTTTCAAAGGAATGCGAAGGAGACTGCGACAATTTGGAATATAACTGGAAAGATAACTGACTATAATATTTTTAAGCTGAAAGGAGGAAAGGAGTCTGGCAGCTGCAAGGTCAGAGGTTTTCTTATTAATCATTGGCAGTTTGGAATCAGACCACTTTTCCTACGTTGGGGGGGGGAATGTCGAGGACAGTTTATTTGTTGGAACAGCGGGGTCTGTAACAAGCTCTTTAATCATGGGACAAAGTGACACAGAGGCTTTTGGAAAACTGTGAGACAACTGCTTCCCCCGAGTCATGATGGGCAATATCAACAGTTGGAAGAATGAAGGACACAACACCATATATGGTTGGGACAATATCATAGAGGGGAAATTACCACACACAGGAAAGGACAATGATTACAAACTGAGTACCTCACTTGAAATTTTATAAATTACTTAATATATTAACACGAATTGAAACCATAAGACTGTAGCTGTTTTATAAGGGATCACTATCTTGAAGGGAGTGTAATTGAAATTATTAAGATTTTGGAACGCAGAAAATAAAAAATAAATAAGAAGAATCCATCAAAACTAGAATGTGAGGAAGTGACTTTAGCTAAATTTTATAATTCAGTATATAAACGATTGGTTTTAATACTAATTGTATTAATTGGATAAAAATGGCATTGTTACAATGAAGCTATTATTGGAATGATATTGGAAAATCACAAAAAAATATCAAAGTAATCCCACCCAATCTATATATCATTTTTTTTATAATAATTTTTATTAAGGTTTTCCAAATTAAAACAAATCAAAACAAATTAAATCCAATCTATAAACTTTTTGCCAATAACTAGGACTTCCCCTCCCTACCCCCTCTTGTGTTCCAAATCTTGCAAATAAGCAATTAAATTCAACAAGTTCTTATCCCCAAATTACACTCTTCATCAATAACCCAATTTATCCAAATTCCCATCCCCTAAGATCGATCTATACCCTTCCACGAGTTTCCCCCTTTCAAACATAGTACAGATGGAAATAAGATAAATATGAATAATAATTTTACAGCCTTTGGATTCCAATTTTCCCTCCCCTCTTTCCCCTTTGCGTTTCACCTATCCCTCCACTTCTAATATCTTCCTGGAGTTCCCACATTACACTATGTCCCTCAGGTTCTTTGCCAGTCTTTAATTACGGATGTCCAATCGTAGAAGGAGTCTATCAAATAAGGGCCCATTTCTTCTATCCAGGTTTTTATATCCAGGAGTAAAAACTCCAATTTTGTATCCATAAGCTTGTCAAACCTGAATATCCCAAATGTTCCCCCAGTTCTGTCCAGTTCTTGTTATTTCCTTGTTCTTGTCAATCATTCTCCTCCTTTTTATTTCTCTGTTCTCCCACAGAAATGTTCTTTTTCCAAAAGTTTCTAGTGTCTCTGCAGAGGCTTGTTATTCATGGAGCAAAGCATTGCATCATGTTCCTTTCATTTTCCAACAAATAGTTCCATTGTTTCCTGTAGTGTGTAGACCTCTGTAGACAAAATAATGTTCCATTCCTGCAGTTTCCCAGGAGATTAAAAGTTCCATTCAACTGTTCAAGTTTCCTGTGAAAAACACATGCGATATCCCTCGGCTCCTCTAGGTGGATTGCAGTAACAAAGTTCCCTTCCAGAATCACATCCACCAGACCAAGTAACTTGTTGACCGATATTTAAAACAGTTTATATTCAGTTTATAACAAATATAACCGGCAAAGTCCTCATAACAAAGTCTCTATTTTAATCTTCCTTTTTGACAGCTCTTTGACAGCTGTCAAAACCTCCATCGCTTTTCTCCAGGCAGTTTCACGAATCGCTCCAGGGATTCCGGGGGGGGGGGTGCTTTTTTAAAACAATTCCACTTTTCTCCTCCAGCTCAATCTTATAATTTTCCCTCGCGAAGTTGCTGACTCGGCAAGCTAAGGTTACACTCGATCTTAGTTGTCCAGTCCTTTGTTTTGGCTCTTCTACAATTTAGGGGTGGGCTGACTTCCTTTTTTCCGCCTCCCCCGTTCGCTCCGAATTTTAAAAATTTATCCCCTTTTTTTAGTCCATATTCCAATTACTCACGGGTTCTTCTTTAGAGCCGAATTTTCAATAGAAGAAGTCAGCGCTCTCCGCCGGATGGCATGCGGCTGCGCTCGGCAGGGATAGTAGAGAACTCAAAGCACCACGCTTCTCCCCGGCACCCGATCCGTAGCCTTTAAAAAGGCTCCTTCACGAGTCAGGAGAGCGCTAACGGTGCCAGCCGAGTCTCCATGTCCACGGCCTCCTCTGGCCGTGGTTTTTAAGGGTCCCCGCATCGCCGGTGCGGTAGGACCCAGCCCCTGCCAAGCCGGCTCCCTCCAGAGCTCGGAGGGAGCCCGCCATTCGGCGATGGCGCCGACCCGGAAGTCTCAATCTATATCTCAAAATGATAAACACTGAGATAACTTCTTTCCTTTGGAGCCCAAGAGACAGGAGGTGGGATGCTTCCTAAATATTTCAAAATCTATATCACATGCTTTCTCTCCTTGGCATCAAACAAAATGTAAACAAGTAAATATAATAAAAAGTTTACTTACAGGAGGAAAAAAAGTAAGAGATGCATGTAAATTGCATTTCTCTGGATTGTGCTTTATTTATAAGGACATTTTGGATGGCAGCCTCTGAACAATGCTACAGGTAGAACTTGCTTTCTCATTCAAGGTTTCATTCCCTCTAGCCCTGATCTTGTTTGGCTCTAAGTTGCTTTGGGTTGCCCTAGACAAGATAAAGCATCTAACAAATTCAATAAATAAATAAGCAACTTTGTTTTTGGAATGCTTAGGATAAATCCCTGGGCCTT
Source organism: Podarcis gaigeae (assembly GCF_964106915.1). Classification (NCBI taxonomy): domain Eukaryota; kingdom Metazoa; phylum Chordata; class Lepidosauria; order Squamata; family Lacertidae; genus Podarcis; species Podarcis gaigeae. Next base: position 20,297,167 of record NC_139694.1, read on the forward strand.
TGTATAAGTGGTAATCCAACTGTCTTTCAGCCTGGACTCATGGGGTGTGATGTTGCCTGTTTAAATTATGAGGAGTTGAAGAAGAAATATTTTATTGCAGAACCATGTACAATAAGCCTTCACTGTTCTAGGCAGGAGACACTGGAGACACCATACGTCCCCACTCTCTGAGGCTGGCAAGCTAGTAACAGGGCAAAATGGCAGAGCATAGTCTGGGATGACTGAGTTGGCAGCAGACCCTGGTTTTGCCATCTGCCTGCATTGCAGGAACCAGTTGAATGGGGGAAAGTATCAGGGCTCCATATCTATCCCTTTTGCTCTGGAAAGAGTAATAAAAGTTAGGTGGGAAAGGCAAAAGGTGCACAGGGCAAAACGAGAGTGAGAAAAAACAACAATAATTACTCACGTTTCTGCAAAAAAAATAATGGTTTTTTGATTTGGCTCCCCATAGAAATATGCCAACAAAACACTGCAGATAAAAATCATAAATATACTTAGAAAGTTATTCCAGCTGCCTTCTGTTTAGCAATCGTGTTGTGTGCGTTTGTTTTGATATTTCAAGGAATGGTTTTTGCTTACAGCCAAAATATATTAGGTAAATGCTAAAAATAGTCTGATATAGTGGGATAGGAGAGCTGGGGGTGGGAATCATATCTGGCAACCAATGCACCCCTTTGATTTCAGAGAGTACATGGACTCATTTACCAGAACTAATGTATTTAGCATTTTCCAGAGTTGACCAAACTAAGCCTCCTATAGCAAAAGCCTTCTAGAAGGCTAGGCTTGATCAGAAACGAGTATGCACTTTCAGAGTTCATGCTAAATACATTACTTATGGTAAATGAGACTAGACTCATCTACCCAGGTACTACCTGAAACCAAAGGGAAACATTGGTTGTCAGATGTGAAATATATTGACATTATTTTCAGCTCCCCTACCCCACTATCAGCCCTGAGTGCTCACTGGAAGGACAGATCCTGAAGCTGAGACTCCAATATTTTGGCCACCTCATGAGAAGAGAAGACTCCCTGGAAAAGACCCTGATGTTGGAAAAGATGGAGGGCACAGGGAGAAGGGGATGACAGAGGATGAGATGGTTGGATAATGTTCTCGAAGCTACCAGCATGAGTTTGACCAAACTGCGGGAGGCAGTGGAAGACAGAAGTGCCTGGCATGCTCTGGTCCATGGGGTCACGAAGAGTCGGACACGACTAAAGACTAAACAACAACAACAACACCCCTCTATTAGGGATGGTCTCATGTTTAAGCATAGAAAGGCCACCATGTTAGCCATCAGAAGGTCCTTTTCTTTCAGGAATGTTTGAGCATTATTTATATGTCACAAAACATGTGCCAAATGCCCCTCCAGCAGCCATAATTGTAAAATAGTCCTTTATCATTTTTTGTGACTCTCATATACTCAAATTCTCCCAAAATGAGATGTTAGTACCCTTTTTAAAAGATAATAACACTGGAATAAAGTACCTGGAATATAGGCACACACGTCACATGACTTGTTTCATTGCACATCTGAGGACATCTTTCATAGGTAGAGAGCAAATATTAATAAATATGGTTATATTTTAATTGCTGTATATAGGGTATGTGCTAGTTTGTACCCGGCTTTTTTGTCTGATTATATGGACATATGGTGGTTTTATATATAATTTTTATTAACAGGCCAATCAAATCACATTAATTCCAAATCACATTAAATCCAAATTATACAGCCAGATTTTTAAAATTTTTGTTGGGGGTACCCATACTTCAAGTTCCGAAAGGGGTCAAAACATCACTCTTGCTGCTGCCTTGATCAAACAGCTCTATCCAGTTCTGTCCAGATAGTCTTTTTGTTATTTTCTTCATCTTCTTGTTGTTATCATATGTTCCTTTCTTTGTGATCTCTGATAATCTTCACAAGCGGGTGAAAGACAAACATCTCCTGTGTGGGTTTTACACTCTACAAAAATCATATCACATAAAGGACAGACGCCATTTCCACACCTCTGTTAAAAACATTCCCACTGTCTGCCCGTTGATTCACAGGCTTGCGAATCTATATCTCAGAGGGCTCTGCCAGGTCAAGATAACGTTCCGATAACCATACATTCACATTCCAATGACCCTGGTCCTCCTCCCTCTCATCCACCATAGGCAAGCCTGTCTTCACGAAACTCCATTTTTAACTGCGTCATAAAACTTTCCTTTCATTCCACTGGTATTTCCACCAGTCCTCTCTTCAATCAATAATCCACTCCCACACAGTTCTTAGTCTCCTGCTTGTGATTAATAATAGCAACGATTCTTCTCTCTGTCTGGAGAGGAGGGTTATTGGTACTCACATAAGGCAAAAAAAGAAAAGTTTTTTCCTCCCCTCGCTTTCCGTTTCACTTCAACATACCAGTCTCTTGATGTTGATTCTTCACTTGATTTATTTTCATGCCCATCACTCCGCTCACAGAGATCCCATTAATCAGCAGTCTTTACTCCCGATCTTCACTTGATGTATGTGCATTAGCTTCTTTCCAATTATATATTTCCAATTAAATATTTCGAGCTAATGTGAACCAGTGCGCTAATTGGAGACAGTGTCAGGAAGAGCTGACTTCACTCGAGGGCTTCGTACCAAGTGTCCACACCCCCTTCTTTCAAATCCGGGGGTGCATTATGGACACTGCTGCCAAGGCAGTCCCCCCCATCCCCTTGGGGGGGGGGAGGAAGGCTGCATACTTCCCATAGCAGCCTCTTAATTACCTCGTGTGGGTCAGAGAGATGTTATTGTCAACCATCTTCCAATGCACCCCCTGGTGGCCTGGACATATGGTGGTTTGTTGAACCAAGGAACAGATCACAGCCTGATAACTGAGCCTTGGAATAAATAGATTTGTTATTTATTATTTTAAAAAAATGTTATTTGTTATTATGTGTTGAAGTGGATTATTAAATATTTAGCTTGTGTCTTGTCCACTGGTAGGGTTGACCATTTTTTGCAATCTGTTTTGGATATTTTAAACAAGGACAGCATCTACTGAGCATTTGCTATCACAGATATTCTAAGCAAACTCACTTTATGAGTTTATAATAATGAGCTAAATCTAACATTCTGTTTTGTTAAGGTTAATTAAAATATTCTATTTGGGAAATATTAACACAAATCATATGGCCTATCCCCACCCCCAGCCAACTATATACAGAAAACATTTGGTATGGTTCAAGTACAGCAGATGGTCCTCTGAAGTATGGATAGAGGGGAGATAAAAATACTGTTAAATTTTGCAAATTAAGAGCACATGTTGATTATGCTAGTTTGATTGACTGAGCTTTTCTATTGCACACGTTTGAACCAATAGCAATAAAATTTTCATAAATGTTCTTTCTTGGTAATTCTGTGAAAATATATTTTATAAATGGTGCATTAAAGAGAAAATATCAATCTGCAAATATCAATCTTTAGCAAGCAAGAGAATTTTTCCTAAAGTAAACTAAAATTTGCCCAGTATTGAAATGTTTATTTCTCCCCAGATTTTATATCAAAACCTGGCAGAATAACAACAGGGTTCTGCTATTATAGGTGTCTGTTTTAAATTTTACTTGTATATCACGTTGCCTAGCTGACTTAAATGTTCGAGTTCTAACTATGATCCGTCATGTGCTACAAAGAAAACACATTTCATTTTTATTAGTGCTGTAGTCACTCATTCCTTGCTATGGTTCACATCGCAGCACTGCAACCCTATCGTTCTCACCAGAACACCATTAATTCCCTGTTCCCCGAGCTTGCAGAATTTACATTTTCCTTAGAGGATAATATGAATGTGTGTAGTCTTTGTTAAACATTCAGAACATAATCTCCGTACTGGATTTAATTTTAACAGACTGTTCCAAAAGGCAGGTGTAGCTCTTTGTACAACCAGTTTCCCTTCAGTTGCTGGCTGTAGAATGTCAGCATGTTGCCTTAGTATACTGTCCCACAACCCAGAACCAAATTTGCTTTTACATTATATGATGGTGATGATCATGATGAAACTTTGCTCCCCTCAAACAACAACAAACCTTAAAAATGCTTGTTATAAAAACTTTACTACATGCCTGCTTTGTACTAGTATGCTGCTGCTGCTGCTACTACTAATAATAATACTAATTTTGTTATTTATACCCTGCCCATCTGGATGGGTTTCCCCAACGACTCTGGGTGGCTTACAGTACGTATTAAAACACAGTAAAACCTCAAACATTAAAAACCTCCCAATACAGGGCTACCTTCAGATGTTTCCTAAAAGTCAGATTGTTGTTCATTTCCTTTCCATCCTTGACATCTGATGGGAGGCCGTTCCACAGGGAGGGTGCCACTACCAAGAAGGCCCTCTGCCTAGCTAGTCATAATGTTTTGTCTGTGAAGGGTTTTACTTCAACCAGGCCCCTCATATCTTCCATCCTATGCAATGAGATTTATCACCTTTTTGGCCCTCTGCCCTTGTTTCTCACCAAAACGCTACAGCCCATGTATTCAAGGGACCAGTGGGACTCTGTGGCTCTCCACCCCTGGTAATGTCCATGCATTGATCCTGGGTCTCTGGGACACAAAAGTCTATGGCATAGACCTTTAAAGCAGCTAGTCCTTTGATTGTTCAGAGTTCCAGCTTCCAGGAAAGCCTTTGAGCATAGAGATCTACACATGTCTCTTTCCGCAGCTCAGGCACACATGTTCGGTATATGGACACTTGGGGTGGCAGCTGGGCCTCACATAGCATCAGCTCAGGGCCAGTAGTATGACCCTGCTGTGCCTTGGTATGTATGGATCCCGTTCATTGAAAGGGAACACTGTCTTTTGCCATTCTATTTATTATGCCTTGGGCACTTTCTGCCTTTCTGCTTGTCACATTCCACTTAATAGTACTGTTAAGTTCGTCTGGGTTTGGTGTCTTTTGGCAAAGAGACTTACAGCCCCCCAGACAGGGGACATATATTTTTCTGCCTTGGGAGTGGGCTACCTGCAAGCCCCAGTAAAAGGGCCCCATCAGGGATGAACAGCGGCCTCTTGATTATTTGGACTGCCAGGGCAAAACAGGTGCAAAACACCAGCACCCTGTCTACAACTTCATTAACATCCATCTACAACTTCACTAGCATCTCTTGGTGTTGTGAACAACACCGAACTTACCTTTTGTTGGTATCTTCATGAACTTACCTAAAAAGATAAAGAAAACAAAAGACTGAGTTAAGCATTTGAAAAATCCATTGAAACCAGACATTATAAATTCATTTTAGATATTCCTGCTAAGCTGTACCTTTCCCGGGTTTGTGGATTCGGGAGATGGTGGGATTATGTTCTGGCCTCAATCAAGGGAGATAGAAGCAAGAGACGATGCTTTTTATTGTGTTGCAGAGAACACAGAAGTCTGCACGACAGTCCCACACCCAGTATCCTCACGTACCCCACCCTTTACCTTTCTGCATAGAAAAGGAAGACCTGAAGGGTGCATTCACTTGAAGCCTTCAGATGACCAGGATTCCCCACAAAGAAGCTTCTAAGTGTGTTCACCTGAACATTCTTAGAAGCCACTGTCAGATGTATCCACTCAGCACAGGAAGATTTGGGATGGAATCACAGGCTTTCCCTCACCCATCCTCTGCATGGATATTTAACCTTCCTACAATCGGTCTAGTGCATTTGTACCATTTTAAATGATTGATACTAGTGCATCCTATTGCTAAGTGTTGAAATGTTCTACCGTATTTGCGGGAGGGGGACTACGGTGGAGGCATGAAACAAACAAACAGCATTGCGCCTTACTCCTTTGTTAGGTAGTTGACTTTGTAACAGAAGGTCTTTTTGTGTGTGTGTATGAGGTACACAGTACAATTGTGATTCAGACCACCAAGGGTACCCCTGAGTCAATTTTGTTTGTGGAGCTGACCAAGGTTACGTTTTGAAATCGACATCTCATACTGTGTGCAAGCATAAATCATTTGGTAGCGTTTTCTTTCTTTTCTTTTCTTTTTTATCTACCTAGGAACCATGATAAAAAGCACTCTTCAGTTTGACCTTCAGAGGCACACATGTTTTAACAGATTTTTACACTGTAAAAGTCACCTTTAGAGAAGAGACGGGCAAATGGCTATATACAAGAAGGTGTTTAATCTTGCATAGTTTGCTGAGGCAACCAGTCGTGTTGTTACTTTCGTCTTCCAAATATTGTTTCTCAAGTATTAATGTTTATTCAGGGAAACATACAGAATTAACCTGGGATAGGGGATAACAATTATCTATTTTATTTAAGAGACTGCTTTAATTTGCTTTTTTATATTAAAATTTGCAGCTTTTATTGAAGCTAACTTCAAGCAAACCAAAATGCTCATTTCATTTAATAGCAATCATTTTTGACAGCTGGTAATTTGCTTATTTAGAGCTTTCTGATGTCGCCTTTGTAAAAGCTGTGTTTACTATTAAGTGTCTTCATTAAAAAAGAAAAAAAATCACCCACTGCTGTTTCAACAAAAAATAAAAAATAAACCCAGAGCTTTTCTGTAAACTTGGATTAGGGCTCCCCCAAAGCCTCATGTTTCTTTTCTGCTCTGTTTCTAAGTATTCTACATCTAGACTTTCCAAGGTATCTTTAGATTTCTCAAGGTCTATGGCTTTGCAAGAAGTGAATCTGTACAAAATGTTGCCTGCTGAGCACCAAAGAGCTCTGGATGGTTTTTTGGTTTTTGTACAACAGCATGGATTTTTAAAAGAAGATGATAAAAGCATTGGAGGGGTCTTTTAAAAAAATCCTACATTGCTCTGCTTTAATAAATAGGCAAACCAGAGTTCTTCAGAACTCTGCAGCAGTGTTGCAGACAGACAATCTCATGTTGCAAGGCCTACTGGAGGCCTGTAAGCCCTTAGCAGAGAACACACAACACCTCTAGAATATAAAGCCCATACCCTCCAAGTGTCCTGATTTTCCAGAGACAGTCCCAGCATTACAAAATTCATCCTGGCTTCTGATTTGATCCAGGAATAGCCCTATTTCCCCCACCAGTACTGCCACTACCAAGCTTGGGGGGGGGGGGGTTGGATGAGCTGGCGATTGTCCTGAGCAACAAATTGCTTGACTCTACCCTCTGCGTCATTGATCATAAAGCGTGTTTTCCTTCATGGAGAGCATGGGTTGCAGTGGGATTAACAAGACACCTCTCTGTTGCTGGGCGGGTTAGTTTGGATGGCCACCATTGTGATTTAGCTCCTCTGGTTGTTTGGGAGAGTTTGATGTTGACAATTTTTGATTGACAGCCTTAGTCTATACATTCCCTGTGCACAGCATTGAGCTTCCTCTTTTCGCTGCGTGCATCGGATCACCCGCCCACCCTCCCTAATTTTAGGGCTTTGCGTTTGACCTTGCTATGCCTGTCATGGGGTCATCTGCTTTGGGGGCAGGGGCCTTTTAGGAAGTTTGTACATTTGGCTGATTGGCTGGTGCCATTTGGTTTTTGCCCACTGCGTAGCAAATCATCACAACTTGTAAGGTTGCGGTTAGGCATTGGTTTTAGAAAATTGGTTGGTGGAGGGGTATGGATTAGCTGTGCCTGCCCCTCCAGTGCTGCTGCAAATTAAAGGAATCCAGGGGCTCACCATGCTCTTGTCTGCACCCCGTCAAGGGGGCTAGGGCCACGCAAGAGCCCTGGGAGCATTTGGGGAGAGGTGAGGGTCTGGTACCCAGCTCCATTCTCTCCCCAAAATGTTTTCCCTTACTGACTTCGCAGGCTTGCGGATGTCAGTTCTGTCCCTGGGTAGGGACAGATAGTCACAATCAATGCCTAAACAACCACTCACATTTTGTATTTTTATAAAGTTGTGGCCAAAATTATGCCAAAAACCTTAAACAAAATTTCTGTGTGAAGTGTGAATTTATTTAGGGGTGGTTTGGGGACCTTGACACACAACTATGAGATGAGAGAGAGAAAGACTGACAAAGCTTATGTTGTACCTTACCAAATCTGTTTCATGCAGGAATCATGTCTAATATTTGTTGCTTCAAAAGACAGAATATCACACAGGTGCCTTGCCATAGGTACTATTTATCAGTTCTTTATTATATGCACATAATGAACAATATAACAGGTGAACTTTACAGATAGGCTGCTGTCTATTATTTGCATTATTTGTCTATTGAAGGCAAGGTTTTAATAAAAAAGCACTCACACAGTGGATTGGTATTTGCCCTGGCCTGGTCAACATATGTTAGGGGCTTGGTATATGCACATACTGAACAGGGCCAGGTTTAGGTTTGATGAGGCCCTAAGCTACTGAAGGTAATGGGGCCCTTTATATGTCCAGCTGTCCTTTGTCAACAACAAATTGTCGCTTTTTTGTGTTGAATATATACTATATGGTAATTTATGGACCTAATAGGTATCTAAAGCCATTTGTACATGTTGCCATGCAACCATGCAACCAGTTCATGCAGAATGTAGGCACCCTATATATAGAAATGAGCAAACCAGTGATATTTTAGGGAGCAGGCTAGCAGGTGGGGACCATGACTTACATTATGGGAGCCTACACAACACAAAACACTGTTGCTGTATGTAGGCTTTATTTTATTTGTTTTTTATCTTATATTTTGGAAATGCACATCCAGGTTTTTTTTTCCTTTTGGGGGGGGGGCCAAGAGAGTGGGGCCCTAAATTGTAGCTTGTTTAGCTTATATGTAAATCCAGCACTGATACTGAACAGAGGCACTGCTAGTAAAATTTTACTAATCGGAACATGTAACAAGGAGCAATGCAACACTATCGCTTGCATGGAGCTAGACAAAGGAAACAGAGTTCAGTGGAACCTCGACTTACAAACGCCTCAGGCTACAAACATTTCAGGTTACAAACTCTGCTAACCTGGAAGAATTACCTTGAGTTGAGAACTTTGCCTCAGGATGAGAACGGAAATTGTGTGCTGGCAGCACAGTGGCAGCAAGAGGCTCCATTAGCAAAAGCACGCCTCTAGTTAAGAACAGTTTCAGGTTAAGAACGGACCTCTGGAACGAATTCAGTTTGTAACTAGAGGTACCACTGTACTGCCAGCTTGATTCATTTATTTTCTCTGTAGTGCGTATATCTATGCATACAGTGTTCTTCATTATAAGAAAACAAAAATGAACATCAGCCATGGATTTGTTCAGCATAGTTGACACCTGGGAAAACAGGATCAGTTTCCAAATGGGAGAAGAACATTTGACCCTACTGTCAAAGGCACGCCTTAGATATAATTTGCACGTTATCTATGCTATGCTATAAAAGACTACTGTATATAAATTCCATGAATGTGTTTGATTTGTATGCAACCTTTGTTGTATTTATTTGTAGTACAGTTAACTTTACCTGCTGTGAAATCCACTAGGGGGAAGTAGAGGGTTTAGCCAATTCCCAAACAGTTTGAGATAACAGACCGTTGAGTGAATGAATGAGATATCATTGAACATTAGTATTTTTTACTCCTGAGACATAGTGTTGCAGCGAATGTCTGTGATTTTTGTGTGTTTCCATGGACAAAAATAGCACACTTGTAACTGTGGATGAATATATAGAGGCAACTTGTGTTTTCGAGATGTTTCACAATTCAGCTACCATAATTGCACAGATTGAGAATTATGCTAAACCCTAGCTGGACACTAAATACAATAGAAAGTCACTCACCCTAGGATTTGAAATTACTTGCAGTACCAATAAGCCTTTGGAAAATAATAGCGTTGTAAGAAATTCTGATTTTAAATAAGAATCTTGAACATCCAGGGTCATTTTTCAACAAGGCAAACTTTCATTTTGAAATAACCGAGGAGGCTCCAAATATCTTTATTGAGCTAATGAAGCGACATGTCACTGTCCCGACTTCTACGCAACACACACAGACAGAGGCTCTTCTAAGTAAGGAGAGATCTTTATTCAGGCAAGCAATGGTTTATACTCACCAGCAGACATGGGAGCCAGGAGTCAGAGTTTCAGGACCAGGGTAATGAGTTCAGAACAGGACAGAAGCAGGGAAGCTGTCTCTACAAACTCTTAAAGATGAGCTGTGGCCTGTTCACTCACGAGACTTGCTCACTTAAATGGGAATGTCAGGGTTGCAAATGCATGCTCCATTGGGGTGGGTGAGTTGGCTCCCATCTGTAAAGATGGTGCCTGGTTCTAGCTGACAAGACTGAAGCCTCCTCTTCAGGCTTCTCTTTAGTCACCCCTGTGTTCTGTTCCACCTCTTTCCTTAGCTGATCAAAGCTCTCACCAGCCTCTGCTGAAGCTCCCTGTTCTGCAAGTAGGTTGGAGGGGAGAGCCAGAATGCGTGCTCCCACTTCTAAAGCAGCAGAAGTTGGGATGGAAAGAGGAGATCACCCATCCTCTAATCCAGGTTCAAACCATTATTCCTCAACCTCCTGTGTCAGAGCCTGCTAGTATAAGCCCAACAGCTCTGCAGGACTAAGGACTTTTTCTTTTTCTTTTTCTAATTTTTATTGAATGTTACAAGAAAAGGAAAAGGAAAAGAAACAAAAAACAATACATAACACTGTAAACACATTTATATACATGTTTTCCAAATTGCAAACTAAAAAAGAAAATACTTTTCATAACCAATGATATTACCAAATTCATGCTTCAAACATTATAATATATAAATATTAGTTAAAATATTATAAAAGACTTCCACCGCATTCACCGCACGTCTCTTAGTTATCTTACTCGCCTTTACATCTGTTCTTCAGTCATTTCCCTTAGATTCTTCCACAATCATTCAAATCTTTATGTTCTCTATATTCTTCACAAGGTTAGTCTAGGCACAACCAAACTTTCATATTTGAGCCCTGTTTGTATAAATATTCGTTTAAGCATTCCCATTGTTTCTGAATTATAATTTTTGATTTATGCCTTATTAAAGCCGTCAGTTTTGCTAATTCCATTACTTAACCATTCCCTTTTTGTTGGGATATAATTTCCTTTCCAGTGACTGGCTACCAACATTCTCTCTGCTGTTGTTGCATACATTTGTCACATTTCTTATTGGGGAGGGGAATAAGGCCCAGTAGATCTATGAGTATGTTATAGAAATCAGTGAAAAAGAAATTGAAGCTAGCTATTCCACAGCCGTCCTTGTTGTGCACAGCATTGTGATGGACAGCGGAGCCTACACTTTAGAATGGAATCAGGCAGAGGGACTTGTTTTGCATTTTGACCACTTTAAAATTTACATGGTGTTTGTCTCCAAAACTAGTCAAAGCACCTTGCAGTAAAATAGGAAAATGCAATCCGATAATGTAGGGAAGGGGACCAAATACTGGCAAACAGTTCTCAGTAGTGTAATTAAATCTCAAACACAATTGTTAAAGCATATTTCACTTTTAACTTTCCACAAGTAATCTAACGACCGTTTTCAGAAACTGTCAGTTGTAAACAAATGCTAGAAAATATCAACAGATTGCTGCTTCATGCTGGCAACCTGTTTCAAAGAGTTAAACAAAGGCAATTAAGAAACAAAAACATACAGTAGGAGCCTACATGTCTAATCAAACTCGAATTATGGCTATCAAATCCTCAGAATGAACAATTCTCAAACAATCAACAGATGAAAAATTATTCACACAAACTTGGTGGGGGAAGTGGGCAAGCCAAACAAAAACAGTGACACCTGCTCTCAGACAATTAACAACGGAGGTAGGAGTCATCCAATAAACTCTGCCTCACTAAATGTTTCTCATACATGCTGCTCATTTCTGCTTTTAGTGTTCTACAATATTGGTTCTGAGGATATGAGAGGGTTGTTTGGGGAGCTGTGTGAACTGCTTTCTCACCCCCCCACCCCTCTCCCAGCCTACCGTCAAGTACAAGCTCAGACCACATAGCCAAATGACAGGCAATCAAAAGTTTGATAAACCACCTGCCTGTCTGGGACTTCAAAACCAAGGTATTTATGTCCTTAGGTTGAGTCTTGATGTGTTAGTACTTGCAGCTAATTAATAGAGCTCCCCCACACACACCCTATTTTTTCATCTTATTAATTCTTTCCTTTCTCTGTTTCCCTTAGATTATTAAGTATTCTGTGAGCCATGTGGCCATTTTCCTTTCCTCCCCACCCCCCCGATGATATTTATTAAATTTTTAGTTACATACTGTACATACACATACATTATATTTCACATTTGTTCTTGCTCTCCCAAGCTTTTTCATGACTTGGGATTAAAGTCAGCCCCATAAACTGATTTCTCCTATTCTGATGCCTTTGTCTGTGAGCCGGTTCAAATATTCAGGTTTTGATACGATCTCTCAACTTTATTGTACCAGCTCAATCTGTGTCATACCTGTTCAGCCACGTCCCACTATAACTGCAAACCAGCTTGGGCATGCTGCTTTCGGGGGGAAGGGGGGCACGCACATCAGATAATGCAGCTCATTATGAAGATAACAAATGTTTACAAAAAGCTTCAGCTCAGCCACATCTACGTTCCCTCTTTTAATAATAACTAAAACGGGCAAATATGTATATTATTTTTGCTTACAACTTTTTATAAATTCTCTTTGGATTTTTAAAAGGGGGGGGGATTCAAGTGCTGTTTTCTTGTTTCAAAGCACATACACACCCCATAAACACCTACTTCCAAGCTGAAAAGAAATCCTGGCCATCAGGGGGTAGAATGTTAACTGAGCTGCTTTGACTTGTAAACTTTTTTTTCTATTGAAAGAGTGAACAAGCTTGTTTTCTCCTGCACTGGAGGGTAGGACTCGAACCCATGGCTTCGTGTCACAAGAAAGGAGATTCCGACTAAACGTCAGGAAGAACTTTCTGACAGTAAGAGCTGTTTGACAGTGGAATGGTCTCCCTTGGGAGGTTGTGGACTCTCCTTCCTTAGAGGATTTGAAGCAGAGGTTGGATGGCTGTTTATCATGGATGCTTTACTGCATTGGAGGGGGTTGAACTAGATGACCTTGGGTCTGTGATTCTATAAAAGTAGGTCCCAGGTTCAGTCCCCAGAATCTACAGGGATGACTGGGAGAGACCGCTGTTTGAATCCTGGAGAACAGCTACCAGTCAGCATAGACAGTGCTGACCTAAATGGACCAATGATTGTGACTCAACATAAGGCAACTTCCTATGTCTCATTTGTTCACAATGGGGCAGCACCACAATGATGTCCTCATTTCTGGGGGTTGTGTGTGCAAAAAGGACATTAGGTCTAAATAATACATACCTTGATGGGCTATTAGGCCAAACTTCCAAACCATGCCTTCATGCAACCTTTTTTTAAATACAAAATTATACTCATTCTCAAACCTAAACATGAAATCAGTATTTCTCACTTTATACTGTATCAGAGTTTTGGATGACCAGAAGGTGGCAGCATTACAACTATTTTAAAGCTTAATCGGAAAGAGATAACTCTTCAGCTGGGAAATGTTGTAGCTATTAGGTTCTTTTTTTCAGTCTCAAAAGGAAGTTCATGTTATTAATTTCCCTGTATCATCTGGGAATTTATAAAAATAACCACCACATCAGTCTAATGATTGACACAACAATCTAATATTTGTTTCCTTTGTGTAGGGGCAGAGGCAATATGAACAGGGGAACTTTGAAATGGAAGCTTATTTGCATGCTTGTAATTTTACTCATATCTATTGCTAGCAAGTAACAACAGATATTGAGAAATTATTGGAAGCATCTGAACTGTATGGACTTCAGCATTTCTAATCTGTTTGAAATCTTTCAGTTGAAACTTAGAAAGCATCAGCTACACTGAATGTTGAGACCCGTTTGGCACAAATTGAAGAGTTGTTATCACACATATTCTACATTTATAAGACTGGCCCTAAGAACTGCATTACATGTTCAGTTATGCCAAAACAAATATTTCTGTTTTGATTCCAGAACTGTAGTACAGTGCATCCCAGCCGTAAAAATCAAGGGGACCTATAAACATTTAGGCCTCTAATTTTGAGAGCAAAGCCTCTTATTTACTTATTTCGAGAAATTGCTTTTTCTTAAATCACCTTCACTTGCACAATTAAAATCTTTCCTCTCTTCCCCTGACTACCTAATTTGGTATCCATGGTGTGTGTGTAAAAAAAGAAGGCCAAGACAAAGAGAAGGAAATTGTTTCCTTTTTTTAACATTCATCTCTGCATTCTGCTCTTCCCTGTTCCCTTAAGCCAGCTCTGAAGACAACTGCCTAGAAGTTGCCTGACTGAAAGAAAACAAAACAGAAATGAGATCATGGCTATTCAGCTGCTATGATGCATTTGCTGGCCAAAAAGCATTAGGACATTGTTCCCCAGCACTATTCGCATTGCAGTGCCTTGTTTTGAGCTCAGGTGAAGATACAAGATACATTTATTACACTGAGCATAAAAAGTAGCCAAACCGACATAATGACATGCTCTCAATACTATGGGCTAAGATGGGATTTAGAGTACCATCTTATGGTGGTTCCTGGAGGGACATTTCCAGAAGATGAAATTTGGGGATTAATATTTAAAAACTTGGCACATGGCTATTCAACATTGGCTCTCCATGCTATTCAGCATTATCGTGTGAGGTTAGTGGCAAAATTTATAGTGTAATTGATGAGCCTGCAACTCCTAAACACATCCATGGTTGTGGCTGCACGTCTACTGTGTGACAGCTAGTACACACTTACCACCTTCTGACTGGGCCACTGGGGCCATTTCATTGTTGCAAGAGTGACAGTGTCACCTTCCTTTGTGACTCCAACTCAGCTCTCATTCATAGTGGTCACTTTCCATTTCAGTGTAGCCAAAATGCAGTGCCACAGCCCATAGAACTAGATCTATGGGTTGTGGCATTTCATTTAGGTAAATGAAAATAGTGGGAAACTACTACAGAGGAGAGCTCAGCTTGGCACCTGCTCAAAAGCCCACCTGCCCAACGCATAAATGGAATCCAGAATGCGGCAGCTAGACTTGTGACATATAACATCAGTCCTAAAGGATCTTCATTGGCTCCCAGTACATTTCTGAGCACAATTCAAAGTGTTGGTGCTGACCTTTAAAGCCCTAAACAGCCTCGGCCAAGTATACCAGAAGAAGCGTCTCCACCCCCATTGCTCAGCCTGGACAGTGAGGTCCTCACCCAAGGGCCTTCTGCTGGTTCCCCCACTGCAAGATGTGATGTTCTAGGGAACCAGGCAGAGGGCCTTCTTGGTAATGGCACCCTCCCTGTGGAACCTCCTCCCATCAGATTCAAGGAGATAAAGAACTACACCTCTTTTAGAAGACACCTGAAGGGAAGTTTTTAATGCTTGATGTTTTACTATGGTTTTTATTTATGCTGTAAGCTGCTCAGAGTGGCTGGGGAAACCCAGCCAGATGGCCAGGGAATAATAATAATAATAATAATAATAATAATAATAATAATAATGGATTCAATCTAACTCTTGGATGGGGTTGCATGTTCCTCATTTGAGCATTTTTCATGCTTGACTATATCCATGACTTGACTATGGCCAAGAGTGCTTTGGCATAGCTGAGGCTGGTACACTTACTATGTCCATTCTTCAAGGTGTTAGATGTGCCCATCAGAGGCCTTAGTCTAAGCCATTCTCCATGGTCTGCCTTTAAAGAGCATTCAGACATTCCAGCTGGTTCAGAGTTATAAAGCCAGACTGTTCATCTCAGAAGTTACATGGAACATGTGGCACCCAACACAATCTCTACAAAAGTGCTGATTCATAGTTGCTTTCTTTCCACAGTTCAAAATGCTAATTGTGACCTATAAAGTCCTATCCAGGATTGCTTCCATATGGCACACACACACACCGGCTTGACAGATTTGGGAGGGACATGACAAAGGGAGCTCTTGGTGGTTGCATCAATATGCTGGAACTCCACCTGTTCTCTGATATTCTTCTTCTGCTTGTTAGGCAAAGACTTTTGATGTGCTTATTTATTTTATTGGTATGTATGTTTCATTATTAATCTCATCTCACATGTTGTAGTAGAGTTGCTGTATTGTGAAATGTTCTTTCATTGGTCTTCTATAAAAAAAACTACTATATTTCATGTTGTTCTTGGCTCCCATGGGTACTGAATGTAGAAAAGTAGCCTATAAATTGAAATAATACATAAATCATGAATGGCGGGGCAGGGGACAGCCTATATGTCCTTGGAACTGAAAATAGCTTCCCATTATGATTTCAAAATCAAATTGGGTCCCATCCTTCTTCCTCTTCCCTACTTACTTACTCATTTCTTGTTCCATGTTCTCGGCCTCCTTCTTGCCTTTTTCCTGCCCTTTCTTCTTGCCCAGTCCATCCACTTCTTCCCACCCTTCTATTGACAGCCTTCTCCATCCTCACCTCCCGCAACCATAAAACTGTGCTTTGTTTCAGAAACAGTTTTCCATTGAACTCCCTACCAGTACATGAAATTCAGCAGGCGTGCTCTGAGATACTTTTAGGTGTGTGCATAATACATGTGCATGCACACACACACACACACTTACTTCCCACTAGTTTGCTGATATTGCAATGTGTAATTAAGGTTACAAATTCATTTGAAAGTACTAGGTTAAAAATTTGTGTGTTTACTACATGAAATAAGCCAACTGTAAAATGTTTTCAATGCACATAACTGGTGATGTATTCATGACTAGGCACTCATTCCTTTAGCAATCAGGATGTTGAGCCTTGGAAAGCAGGACTCTCCTGGAGTACTTGTCATTTCCCCCCCCTTTTAATGGAAGAAGGGAATAAAAAGATAAATCTTTCTCAGTCATTTTTGCTCTAAAGTTTCTACAGTTTCTTTTTTTCCTCCGCAAGCCTTTACTTTCAAAGTCTTTAACCTTTTGCTGCCCTTTCCTCTATTCTGTGTTTCTGTTCATCCTCCGCAGATCTCTTCTTGTTTCACTCCATATATCCTCTTCTATTCTAGGTTTTGTAAAGCCTTTATTTACTTGCACACTTTTCTTCTTGAGGAACTATATTACCTCTGGCAGAAAGAGGATGAGACAAGTGCCATCACAAAAAGAAATGACTGTAGGGAAAAATCTGAACTGTCGAAAGGGGTTCACTAGAGATTTGAACCGCAACAAGCAACACATTTCTTTTGTTTTTGTTTTATTTTTGTTCTGCCTGGCTTTAAAGATCTCCCCCCTCCCCCCCTTGGTTCTGTCTCTAAGAGATTTTTCTTTTAAAAACTCGGTCCTTTGTGTACTCCTAAGCCTTCTGTGGTACTTCTTATTCATATGAGAACACAAAAAGTGCATGGGAGGTGGGGAGTAATCATAATAGTGCTAGAAAGTCTCTTTTTTAAGGAAAAGCTTCCCGTTGCAATCCTCAGAACAGACATTTTAAAAGTCAAAAAGAAAGCAAGGATTGCTTTTCTAAGACTTCCTGCTTTGAACTCAACAGCTATGTCCAGTTGCTGAAAACATCTTGCATGAAGCAATTGAACCATCCCTTGTGTAGAACCCTGGAGAGTTCCTTTTTCAACATCACATAGACAGTGGGGGTGAGAACTATGCTCAATGCTGTTAACAAGCTGATCTGTTAAAGATGTGGATGGACCAAGGATATTCTAAACGTTTGATGTCTCAGCCTTCTTCTTAAACACTGGTAACTGGGTTACTAAAGTCTAATCTTGGCATCGTATACATGCATTATCACCCTTGCATTTTTTTATTTTTTTTGAGCAGCGAAGAACACTGCACCCAATGAAGTGACAGCAATGATAAATTAAACTCTGCAAGCCTCTAAGAAGCACCAGTAAAACAAATAGTGTTTTGTTGTTGTTATTCTTAATCTTAAAATTCACAATGTTTCTGCATCTGCAATAGGAGAGGGAGGGAATAACCCATCTACTTAATGCGTATAACAACTGTTTTATCAGGCTTGCACAACTTGTCATGCACCCAAACCACATTTCACTTGCCATTTATTGTGCTGCTTTGCAATTCTCACCAAGCAGCAAAACAGAATGTTTGTTGGCTTTGTCTGATGTGTCACAAGTTGCTTAGGTCTGTATTACAGTTCGCAGTATCTTCCCCATAAGAAATATAATTCTCTGTTCAAAGAACAAAGGATGTTTCGTATATGAATTCTGAATTTCTGTTGTGAAAAATCCCATCCCCAAGGCTAATCATCCTTATCTGCAAAAGCTGGGAGGAGGGATGACTCAAACAATGAACCATCCCCAAAGTAACCGAAAAGATGTATTTATAGAAACACTGGACATTATTTCACCCTGTGTTGATTGCATTTGTTTGCCCATCTCATTAATAAGCAGAAAGCTATGACCAGAATTCTTCCTCTTTAACTCCATAGGTGGTTTTCTACTGATGTTCACCACAGAGTCCTGTTCTCCCCTTTCTTGATTAGAAAGAAGTGTTCCTCTTTCATGGTAGTGGAGGAGAATGGCTATATACAAGCCTTATTCAATTCTCTCTCTCTCTCTCTCTCTCTCTCTCTCTCTCTCTCTCTCTCTCTCTCTCTCTGATGTTATATTCAGATATCTAGAGCCAGAGAAAAGGAATGGGGGGGACCTGCCCACCCATACTCCTTGTTCACCTGCCCATTTTAGCTCCAAAACACCCTCTGCCCAGTCCTCTGCAGCATTTTGATTGCTCTTTTGTTTCAATATACTTGGTATGCGAGAATGGGCTGGCGCTGCAGTTTTCCCATTGTCCTTGTTGTTGTTGTTCAAGCTGAGCCCCACAAGTCATTGCTTAAATTCTGACTGGGAGAAGTCCTGTGGATGTTCCGTCCCTAACAGCTATAATCCATTCACCAATCTAAAGCAGGCATAGGCAAACTGGGCCCTCCAGATGTTTTGGGACTACAACTCCCATCATCCCTGAGCACTGGTCCTGTTAGCTAGGGATGATGGGAGTTGTAGTCCCAAAACATCTGGAGGGCCCAGTTTGTCTATGCCTGATCTAAAAGGGTTGATGGAGGAAGGGTACATTTCAGCCAAAACAATTCAGATTTTAGACTGCTTGGGAAATAGGCCAGTCCCTGTGCCAGCAATGGACTGAGAAGGGTAGAAGTACAGCCCGTTGTCTTTTGCTGCTCCCATATCTCCTCTACTTATGCTGTGATCACAGTAGGGCATTAATGCTTGTACAAGTAGGTTACTCTTTCCATGTGACTTAGTGTGAAACAGACTCTGAAATCTATCTCAGATTTCCCCATCCATGCTAGTGGCCAGTGCTTCATGGTATGTGTAATGGTTCTAGGGGTTGCTCGTGTGTAAGTTGCCGCCACTCCTGGCTAGGTTACCTGGTTGAACCCTTTCTGTCTGGACAGCCCTTCACTTCGTGGCTGTCTCAGTCGCTGGCAGAATCCGTCAGTGGGCGTTTCTTGAACTTCTTCCAGCAAAGAAGTTCTTTGACGCCAAGTCTCCTCCTACTCTCCCTGCGCGGAAGTCTTCTGCACAGGGAGGGTGTGGGCAGCGGAGTACCCGTGCTCTCCCCGCTGGTCTCTGGTGAAGAGTCCTGGAGCCTCCTCTCCGATTCCCCCATCTGCCCCCCTTCTCCACTGGTGTTACGTTGATTTCCTTCCCCAGCAGATGAGCTGCCTCTCTCCCTACTGTGACCCTCTCCGGCATCCCCCTGGAGCCTTCCCTCTGCCTCTAGCTCCGATGGCAGTTCCCTGACAGTATGTATTTGGGCTGTATGTTATTTTAGCCTTCCCTTAATTAGTACTTGCTTCAGAAATAATAATAAAAATTCAAAAAGTTGTGGGCACGCAGGAAAACAGCTTACCTGTGTGCATGCCCACAACTGGCCACTGGTTTACAGAACTTATGATGGGTGACAATGTATCCTTTCAAATCAGATCTTTGGATGGAAGGTGGAGGCTCCACATGCTGCTGCCTCTACTCCTAACCCAGGCATAGGCAAACTCCAGCCCTCCAAATGTTTGGGACTACAATTCCCATCATCCCTGACCACTGGTCCTGTTAGCTAGGGGTGATGGGAATTGTAATCCCAAACATCTGTAGGGCCGGAGTTTGCCTATGCCTGTCCTAACCACTACTAGAAAACAACATTGAATGACTTTGGCTGACCACTTAGCATTTATGCTGCTGAGTTCTACAAGGTTCCATTTTTACTCAGTACTATTTAACATCTCTATGAAGCCAATGAAAGCAGTTATCAGGAGAACTAGATGCAGTGTCACCAATATCTGAATCACACCCACTTCATTCCATCTGTATCTTCAAGTAGTGTCTAGAGTCAGTAATGGGCTTGTTGAAGGACAGTAAACTGAATCTGAATCATGACATAATGGAGGTCATGATGGTGGGAAATGTTGCTGTAAGATGCGGAAGCCCGAACTAGATATGATAAGTGACACCATTGTTGAAGGAATCACACTGGCTGCCATCAGGCACAATTTAAGATGCCCACTTTGTTGTAGAAAGCCCTATATGGCTTTGGACCCAGTTACTCAAAGGAGCACCTCTCCCCATATGGGCAAACCCATGCTCTGAGATCTTCTGGGGAGGCCCTGCTGATTGTGCTATCTTTAACCAGGTCTCATGCAGCAGTGAATGTCAGCAGAGCCTTCTTGCTTATGGCTCCCTGTTTGTGGAATACTCTCTAGCCAGAGATAAGTCTGTCCCCTTCGTTGACATATTTTGTTCTCCTTAACCTTTGTAGGTTAATGTGATGGTTGTGCCATGACTGTATGATTACATTCTGTGCTGCTGCCAGTTTTTTATGATCAGTTTTCATAATCATGGTTTTATAGCTTTATGGTTGATGATTTTATTTTGTGTTTTGTTGTAAATTGTTCATTGCCCTAGGAACACATATTGAAGGGTGGTCTATACAGATACAATAAGTATTAATAGTGACAGTCAAATGTATACATTTAGACTCACTGATGTGCATAAAACTGGATATTTCACTATAGAGAATTAAACTTACTCTCATTACACAATTGAGATTATAAATATTTGTATGCCTTTTCTTGACATTTTATTAATGGGTGCTTAAAGAGCACACATGTGTTAAGGGCACAATCTGAACTTGAAATTAATATTGATGTTGACAAGTGAGTTACTTTTCTGATCATTGCTCTACACTGTAGTTCTGTGGGTTAATGCCATGAGCACATTATCAGTGAATGGCAATGATGAACCTTAATTTTAATTTTGTGAGTTTCCCTTTTCTTTTTTAAGAGTTTCATTTTAGGATGTGATGACTGTCAACATATGTTTTGTCTGACAAGATTTACTTGGCAGTTGTTTTTTATTTGAGGTACAATCTTCTATGAGCAAGTAAATCTGCTTCTTTCATGGATACCTATGTTTTAAACATGTACTCATAATCCCTTAATACACACACACAGAGCACCTTCCCATATTTGTTATCATTCATTGCATTTCAGACATCACAGTAACATATACTGAATGTATACACAATTACACCTCTTCCTTACACCTCCACCTTCTCTCTTTCTCTCCCTTCCCTCAGTGCCTCTGTCTCACATGCACAGGGTTGTATCAGTTGTTGCACACTCATTGTTCCTCATGCAATGGGACTTGTGTTTCCATTGTTCTCCCTGCACACACCCAATATTTGGCGCAAAGGGTCCTCCAGCTTGGGCCCAGATATTGAGGTATGCACAGCATTGGAGGGGACAGGAGATGCAGAGGAACTTCCATTCCACACATGGAAATCCATTGTGCAGGCAGACAACATTGGATACAGAGCCCCTTCATGGGGCAAAGACATAACCTCCAACTTTTCTCCAATAAAAAAATAAATAGGGATGTCCTACTTAAGGACGTGGGTGGCGCTGTGGGTTCACTGAGCCTAGGGCTTGCTGATCGAAAGGTTGGTGGTTTGAATCCCCGCAACGGGGTGAGCTCCCATTGTTTGGTCCCAGTTCCTGCCAACTTAGCAGTTCGAAAGCATCAAAGTGCAAGTAGATAAATTGGTACTGCTCCGGCGGGAAGGTAAATGGCAATTCCATGTGCTACTCTGGTTTTGCCAGAAGCAGCTTAGTCATGCTGGCCACATGACCCAGAAAAACTGTCTGCGGAAGCAGACAAATGCCAGCTCCCTCGGCCAGTAAAGCAAGATGAGTGTCACAACCCCAGAGGCGTTCGTGACTAGACTTACCGGTAATTGTCAGGGGTCCCTTTACATTTACCTAAGGAAAAACAGGACATTCCGGGATCAAATCGGAAACCAGGACAGCTGATACTTGCCATTAGCTCCATGTGGCTGACAGACAGCAAGAAAACCAACAGGATGGGTTGCTAGGCATTGGGAAACCACTTCCGCCACCAAAACTCCAAAACCTTTCTAAGCCATCCTGAGTGCAAGGGGGCGCTTTTCAGCTCCAGCAGCCACTCTACACTGCTAGAAGAAGAAAACAATTATGCTTCAAAAGTGGCCTAGTCACAGGGCGGGATTTAGGTCTGATGAGGCCCTAAGCTATTGAAGGTAATGGGGCCCTTTATATGTCCAGCTGTCCTTTGTCAACAACAAATTGTTGCTGTTTTTTTTGTGTTGAATATATGCTATATGGTAATTTATGGACCTAATAGGTATCTAAAGCCATTTCCACATAAAAAATACTTAATTTGTCAAAGTAATTGTTGAAAAGTCCGTGCAGAATGCAAAGTTCATGCAGAATGTAGGCACCCTATATATAGAAACGAGCAAACCAGAGATATTTTAGGGAGCAGACTAGCAGGCAGGGCCCATTACTTACATCATAGGAGCCTACTCAATGCAAAACACGGTTGCTGTATATAGGGGGTTTTTCATCTTATATTTTGGGAATGTACATGCAGTTTTTTCCCTTTAATTTTTTTGGGGGATCCCCAAGAGAGTAGGGCCCTAAGCTATAGCTTATTTAGCTTATACGTAAATCCGGCACTGACTAGTCATCATGGTGCCTTTATGTATACCAGGCATGCCCAACCAGTAGATCGTGGTCTACTGGAAGTTCCTTGGCTGATCCTGGCAGATCACGGGATCATCCCTCTGTGCACTCCCCCCTAAAAATAGCTCAACAGCTCGGGGCAACGCTCCCCCTCCACCAACCCACCCCATGCATGCTCCTCCTCCCTCCAATGACAATGGGTAGATCCTTACCAGTTTTTTTTGTTTTTTACCTGAAAGATATGAGGTATGAGCACAGTTACACCAGCTGTCACAGGTTGCCAGCCTTGCATCTGAGGCACTGTGATCCTCAGGAGCACGAGGAAAGCCCTTTGCAGCTTTGTAGTTGGTGTTTTCTAATATCAATGGATTGTGGGGTTTTTCCCTAATGGTTAAGGGGTTGACATAAAGATATTACTGTAATTGTCATGTTGAAAAAATACAGACTTGCGAAGCGATCAGTAGAAAATGTTTGAAACAATGAGGCATGACTAAAAATAAAATAAAATTAATAGCAGAGCCTTTTTTAAAAAAATCCCACTTCCTTCCAGAATGCTGAAGATTCTTTCAAAGTGCCACTTCCTTTATTTTTCCATGAATAAAGTGTGTCCTGACACGAAAGGGTTAAATATATGCCATTCTTCCATTATGTAGATGGCACAAAATGTAGTGTCACTTTCTATTCTTATTACAATTGTGAGGCTGTCACTATAATTGATTAATTTTGTGCCATTCTCTCTCTCCCTCTTTCTGATCTCTTTGTCACAAGAATAAGCTATCACAGAATTTTAATGCTTGATACACTTA
Source organism: Podarcis gaigeae (assembly GCF_964106915.1). Taxonomy (NCBI): domain Eukaryota; kingdom Metazoa; phylum Chordata; class Lepidosauria; order Squamata; family Lacertidae; genus Podarcis; species Podarcis gaigeae. The sequence goes on from NC_139694.1 coordinate 20,320,854, forward strand.
GGGTTCTTAATGTATTCTGATTCTCATTCTAGTGACAAAGGTTGGCACAAAATCAGACCGTATTCATGAAAACGGCTTCCAAAATAAAGCGTAAGACTGTACAAAAATCCATCTTCATGACAATCTTGAGAACAATGAGAACAGAAATATCACAAAACAAAAAACCCTCTCTTCTTGTGGCAATTTCGGTATTGTAATCTCACAATGCCACAAAATGCATTCCCTCGACCTTTTCGATTGGATTTGTTAAATGCAATTTTAGAATACAGGGACCATTCAAAATATTGTTCACAGGATGTCACCATAAGTGGTAAGTAATTTAAGATTCTCCTCATGTGATTTGTTTGAAATAATTGTAGTCTGCGGAAAATCATCATCTAGCAACTAAGGACCTGCACTTATCTGCCAAGATACAGGGCCTTCTTACAGCATTACTGATTTTAGCTTTCGATTCATTTAGTCAGTTGAAATTGTTGTCATGTTGAAACTGTGCCTCTCTGCCCCTCTTAAAACTTCAGAGGCCTGATCCTAACATCTCCACTTGCAGCAATGGTGTACAGATTGAAATCTGTCCTTTTGCTCTTGCTGAACAAATCACCAGTCAATTGTGGGATAAGGAAGGGGATTCCCCTGCCTAAATTTAAGGAGAATGAATGATGTACATTTCTCCACCACCCCTGTTTGATCTAAAATCCATGCACAGAGGCCATACATAGCACACCTGAGGAGGTTTAGAGATGCTGCAAATAGCTATACCTTTTCTCCTCCAGAAAAGCAGCTTATTCTATGTTGCACATAAGTGCCCTGAAAAGGCAAAAGGTTTTCATGTATTGCTGATTTGTCAAAAAGAGAAGCCTCTGTTGCAAATGTTATGTGCAATTAAGCCAATTGTGCATATGATGTGCAATAATGATTAAGATTTGCATTATTTTACATTGCAGTCTCTGCTTTCGACAGAAGAACAGGAAACATAGCTGCAAATAATATATATGCAAATGATTTGGACTGCTTTGCAAATATTGCTTGTCTGCTTTGTTTATCTATTTATTTACTTGTCATTAGACTTGTTGGTCGCTTGTTGCTGGAAGGTGTTCAAGCGACTTGCAACACATTTAAAAAGGTGAACCTCAATATATGATACCATCTACAAATTACTACAAGAAACACCTATCATTACTTAAGGTACAGAGAGAGAGAGAGAGAGAGAGAGAGAGAGAGAGAGAGAGAGAGAGAGACCCACAGCAAGATTTGGTAGCTCACTAAAACTTTTGTGGAGAAGTGTCAATGTGTACATATGCAGAATATCCCTATGAATTCTACTCAATAAGGATGTGGGAGATATATAGATATATGCAACTTGAAAAATGTACCTATAACAATGAAACATAAAATCTTGTCACTCTGTGGGTCAGCACCATCTTGGCTTTAAAGTATTTAGTACTTGGTAAATTAAGGACGCGGGTGACGCTGTGATCTAAACCACTGAGCCTCTTGGGCTTGCTAATCAGAAGGTCGGCAGTTCAAATCCCTGTGGTGGGGTGAGCTCCCGTTGCTTGGTCCCTGCTCCTGCCAACTTAGCAGTTTGAAAGCACGTCCAAAAGTAGATAAATAGGTAGTGCTCCAGCAGGAAGGTAAACGGTGTTTCCAGGTGCTGCTCTGGTTTTGGTGTTCCGTTGCGCCAGAAGCGGCTTAGTCATGCTGGCCACATGACCCGGAAAAACTGTCTGCTGTCAAATGCCGGCTCCCTCAGCCAGAAAAGCGAGATGAGTGCCACAACCCCAGAGTCATCTGTGACTGGACTTAACTGTCAGGGGTCCTTTACCTTTTTTTTACTTGGTAAATTATATACTACTCCTTCCAGCCTGTCTCTATAGTGGTACTTGTTGTATATAGTATCATAATGAGGTGGTTGAAACAAATGGAATAGTGAAAGGAATTCAATCAACTAACTGAATGTGTGAATTTTAAACATTTCAATGCTAGTTTTCTTGCCACGTGAGAGAACATCTAGTCTTACCACCTCATTTAGGAGGACAAACCAATGAAAAAAGATAGTTTTATATTCTATAAAATTATATTATACAATAAATCATGTTTCTTCATCTGGGCGACTTTACAAACCATCAATTGTTTATTGATTTGTACAGGAATGTTTTGTGGTTTGGTTTTATATAATGTTCATCACTTTTGGTCTTAAGATTAATGTGTGGGTTTTTTTTTTTTTAAAAAAAATAAAGAATCCAATAGATAAATAAAATTCCAGGAGTGATATAAAGAATCTGTTTTAAATTGTAAGCTGTTTTCAATACATTCTGCAACTGGACTAGAATTCAGTTTTGCATGGAATATTTGGGAGTAGCACCTATTGACTCCAGTTAACTGAGCTGCGGAGGAAGAATGCCATGCTGTTAATGTTGTTCCCTGGAGAACTGGAGCCATTTGACTTCAGTGAGCTACGCCACTCATGCTCCCTGCTTGGTTACTGATGAAGACAGGTCTAATAGCAAACATACTTTCAAAACTATAACCAAGATTGCAGTTGCAAACGGGTTACATGGAATCATGGTTGTTGTAGTTGCATTCAACTTTGTGGAGAGGAAACATGCTAGACCTGCCCCACCCCCCACTGACCCTACCACCTTTTGTTGTGGGAGTGGCTGTCTATGAGTGACATTTGTATCTGTTAAGCATTATAGAGTCATTGCGCCATGTTTCTTGTAGCATAATAATATCAAATTGCTCAAAATAGTTCATCATTCTGCTTTGAACACTAACCTGCTATGTTCCATGACATCAGTTTTAGCCCCAATTACTTTAAGGCTCTGTGATTGTCACTTCCACTTTGTCCAGGTACCCAATTTCATGTTTAAAAAAGCTTCCATTCCTCTTATCAGTGAGAACCCATTCAATGGTGTTAGTATCCTTTTTGATTCTCTGGAGAGGACTAATAGCATTTTTTGGGCTACTTAATACATACATACATGTATACATACATGTACATACATGTATGTATGTATGTATGTATGTGTATGTATATGTATATGAAACATACATATTTCATCTATTAGCCATTTCTTGATTACTCAAAACCTGAGGCCACTTTGGATGATACTGCAGTGATTGATCTGAACTTGTTTGTGGAGCAAATGTACCACTCTTGCCTCTACCATCACATGGAAATGTGTTCTCCATATAGGGCCTGAGTGCATACAAACCAGTATAATTAATGTCAAAATCACAGTCACTTTCCTAACTTCTAGAAACTGGCAATGCAACTCAATGCAACTCATGCATTCTTGGTTCCTCCCTGCATTGGTGACGGGGTGGGATGTCCACCAGCTCCATCTATAAGGCTAGATTGTTCCCTTAAAACAGTATTTCTGAAACTTGGGTCCCCAGCTGTTGCTGGATTACAACTCCCATCATCCCTGACCACTTGTCCTGCTAGCTAGGGATGATGGGAATCATAGTCCAACAACTGCTGGGGACCCAAGTTTGGGAAACGCTGCCTTAATGTATCATCTGAACAGGCCCTTGATGACATACAGCTAAATGCGAAAATATATTACACTGAGAAGCATTGCATTTGAAGAGAGAAGGAGGCTAAAATCTGGAAGAAAACCTCTAAGTAATTCATGAACAAAGTAGTGAGCCCTTTTAAAAATATGGAGGCATAAAATGCTTTTCATGAACATCTCTCTTCAGGGCTCTCCCTTAGGTTCTCAAGCTGGACACTCAAAAATTGTACTTCCCAATAGTTATAGATATGAAATGGTCAATGAAACAATATGTAATATGTAATTACGTCAGTTGGATATAAGGAGAAATAGATAGATGATTGATAGATGATAGATAGATGATAGATAGATAGATAGATAGATAGATAGATAGATAGATAGATAGATATAGAGATGATAGATAGATATACATATAGATAGATAGATATATCACAACACGTTGAGATTTAAAATGTAATGTTTAAAGACTAGTGATTAATGAACTGGCAAAGGTACAGGTTCACAAGCAACATGTTGCTACCTCTGAAATATAAAATAAATAGAAGATTTGAGAACTTGGGGATGCATAGAGAATTGTAGCAAACTCTGCCTCAGGAGAAAGCAAAATTGGATTCTATGGCTGTTTTGGAAAAAAAAATGGATATCAAGAATATTAAAACATGGATATGAAAAGTTTAGCTCAGAAGATGATGATTCCATTTTCTTGTTTTATTTCTCTTACACACACACCTCATAAAGGATACAGCTTTTCATTAATTGAAAACTTCCTTACAAATCTAGACAGGTATAAAATCTATGAGCCACAACTTCTGTGCCTATACTTGTATATATGCAGCTCTAGATCATTGGACAAAACCACTAGATTCTTTTTTTCTGGACATTTTGCTAGCAGACAAATGAGGAACTTGTAAACATTAGCCAAGAAAAGAAAAGAAAAGAAAAAAGAAAAGAAAAGAAAAGAAAAGAAAAATAACAATCCACAGCATATCTACTAAGAAGTAAGCCCCACTGTGTTTAATGGTGCTTTGCTCCCAGATTAGTGTTTACAAGTTTGTAGTCTAGCAGAGCTATACAAACCCATTGTTGCACAGGGGGAAGGTGGAGTTTGAACTGGGCAGAGGTGCCCCTTTGCCTAGCCCTGCCAGCCTACACTAGCTTTCCATTCCACTGGACCAGAGTCCCTTCTCTTCCACCTGCTGAAAGGTAGGTGCAGGTGCCACCTGGAAGCAAGGAAGGAACACAGCTGAGTAGGCCTGGAATCCAATGGATGGCATGATTGCATCAGGCTCAGTCCCTGCACTAGATGTAGGCTGGTGCAGAGATCTGCCTGCCTTCCCACCTTCCACTCCAGCTGCTAGCAGCATTAGCCTAGAATCTTAAGAAATCCAAATTGTAATTCACAGATTCTTGTCCTATATATTCCATATGCTTAGCCTGAGGTTGGATTCATATATTATCTCCTTGTCTATTGCAGATGGGACCACATAGTTAGTTCACTGCAGAAGTGAAATTCATAAGGAAGGTAATCCTAACCTCAAGAGTATGACCAAAGGAGATTCCTTCCAGATAAGTGTACATAGGATTGCAACTATTAAACTTGACCACCTCATCACATTAATTACACCACCCCACATAATCAAAAGCACCATAAATTCTGCACTTCACATGTGACATACGAGTGCCTTTTCATACCCTGTGTCTGAAAAAGAGGTGATATCCTCAGTTTCTTCTGTGTACATGTTTATTTATACTGTACTATATAACACAACATTGTAATTGTCACCATCCTCTTGATCAATTGTAAGTTTGAGAATGCTTTTCCTTTCACATAAGATTCGAATTTAAGAGAAATTGAAATGTGGGGAATGCATTTATCTTATCCAACAGCAATGCAAATGATGTTGTAGAGTTCTGTGGCTTTTCTGCAGTTATCACTGCATTATAACCAATATTTCAGAAAGGTGTTTTTTTTTAATAAAAAAAAAATCACTAATGGATTTGCTCCTAATCTATGGCAACAGTGCTGGTCAGTTGCCTTTGGTATCACTCGTGTATGCATTGAGCTGATAAGTACTGTAGTTCATTTTCCTCTTGGGCAAGCACAAGAGTGGGCTTTTTTCTTTTTTTTTTAAGAAAGGAGAGAGAAAAACCTTCAGACTAATAATTACCTTCGGTTGAGACACAAATAGTGAAATACACTTGATTGCTTTCCAATTCTTAGTAGAATTTAATGAAATATACCTGCCTGTTTCAGCAAGAGGGGAGGGGAATTGTTAGCCATTTCCCCAGATACTGTTAATGTAACTATCTGAATTCCTTTGAACTGTGTTACATTCAACAATTCTAGTGTGATAATGTTACAATTAAAGAAAAAATAGGGGTAGAATAATGGTTATAAGTAGACATGTATATGTATGTATGTATGTGTGTATGTGTGTATGTGTATATGCATGTGTATGTACACACACACATATATATATCACACACAGAGAGAAAGAGATCAGATCCACGACCCACTTTTCCTTGCGCCTTCTTTCACACCCTGTGCTGTTCCATAAAATCTTCCAGATCTCCTGAGCAGATTTTTAGGATGTGCAGGGGAAAGAGGGAGCTGAGTAACTACAAGCTATAATGGCTATGCTGTACCTTCATTGCTGGAGGTTGTACCCCTCTGAATTCCTGTTGCTGGGAATTGCATGTGGGAAGAGTGCTGTTAAATTCAGTTTCTGCTTTTGGACTTCCCATGGGCATCTGGTTGGCCAACTGTGGCTGTCAGTTTGCATTTCTTAGTACAGAAAGTATTGATCTGATGTGTAGAGATCATTCCTATTCTAATTAATTCAAGAGGGTTCTGGAAGCTTCTGTGTGTGAAAGAAACAAGCAGAAGGTTCATGATGTTTGGGTTATTCCTTCAGAGAAGCTGAGTAGAGCTGGTTTAAGCTGGTTCTCTTATCTCTTTATGTCAAGGTCATGCTGACTATAAAAGTAAGGCCAGAAGGAGCCTGGGTTTCACTTTCTCTTTCTGACTCCCTTCCTTCTGGTGTGGTGTTCTGTACATAGTAGTCATACCTCGGGTTGAATATGCTTCAAGTTGAGTGTGTTCGAGTTGCGCTCCGTGGCAACCGGGAAGTAACGGAGCGCATTACTTCCAGGTTTCGTCGCCTGCGCATGTGCAGACGCTCAAAATGATGTCACGCGCATGTGCAGAAGCGCGAAAAGCGATGCGTGGGTGCACAGACGTGCCGTCGCTAGTTACGTTTGCTTCTAGATGCGAACGGGGCTCTGGAACGGATCCCGTTCATATCTAGAGGTACCACTGTATGCTTAGTTGTTAAGGTTTAGACATATAATAAGTTATTGTAAGTTTAAGTTAAGTCTGCTGCAACTGGATTTCTTATGGATAGGGCCAATCCTGAATGTATTGGATTTGTGACCATTATGCTCATTTGCCTTCAATAGCAGTAAATCTCTGCTGGGTGAAATATTAATTGCCTCTGGTCCATTTGGCGGTGCGGGGGGAGGAATCCTCCAACGTCTTTAAGTTTTTACTCTGCTAACTATACATTGGAGTTCTGCTCTGGATCAATATTGAGTAGAATTTCATGACAGTAACAACAGGATGCTAGACTAGATAGGCTTTTGGCCTAATCTAGCAGGCTATTACTATGTTATTATCTACCATCTTTTCCCCCCTGTTGACCATGAACCAAGGAACTTGTGTTTTCCCCTAAGGATAGTGGCAGACCTGGGTACTTCATTCCTTGCATATTCCTTCTTCCCATTCTTATTTGTAACCTGAAATCTATATAGCACCTTAAAAAAACAAAAACAAAATCATTTGGACATTTGGATGTTTGCTTTCCTTCTGCCATATTTCATCTTACACCTGTGCCCAGATGCAAAATCCATGGTGTGCATGCTTCCCCCTTGCTTTGTTTGCCATTGAGCCTGGTGAAGAGAAGTAAAAAATTTGCAAGCTGTTTTATGATATTTTGGTTGGACTAATAATAAATATGTTGTCCAAATATGATTTTTTAAAATCTTACACATATTTTCAGTTCTACTGAAATTGATAGGGCTTATTCTCAAGGAAATCTGCACCAGATTATAGCATAGTGTCATATTTCTATGCAAATTTACCTGTAGGGAAGTCCTATTAAACATGGTGAAGCTTACTTCTGAGCAAATATGTATAGAATGGTGCCATAAGTGACTGAACAATGTTCTGCTGAAAATTGTCATAATGCAAGGATAACACTACAGAAAAGCTTGCAAATCCTGAGCAGAATGTGGCAGCTGCTACAAACTGAACTGCTACACTGCAGTGGTTTAGGACAGTGAAAAAGAACATTGCATCTAATTGAAACTGCAGGAGAAATGTAGGGAGGCAGAATGTAATTACACAAATTGGAATTTGTCCAGGACACCAGGGTTAACATGCCTACTCCTTTTTTAAAAGATGGAAAGAGAGAAAGAAAATGTTTTGATGCTTGCTGATATATTTCACCCACACAGCGTCTCTTAAGCCAGTTGCAAATAATAGGCAACGTGAAGAGAGGAGAGCCTTGAAATTTTCCTTTATAAGGAAATACTGCTCCCTGAAATGTTCTTCCTTAAGGACGGGCTTGGCAAACACCCTCTTTCCGCTAGGTAGCAAAGTGATTAATAAAAAGTTAAGGATGTGGAGGTGCTGCAAATGTATATAGCCAGTTTGAAACCCAGCAAACTGTCGTCAATGTTAATGTGGCAAAAATCAAAATTCCTCATTGGCCATGCAGCTCAATAAGTTATACGGGGCTTTTGTGAGGATTAAATTGTAAACATCTCATGTATATTGATTGATCCTCGAAGAAAGGACAGAATTATGCGTCAAAACAAAAAAAAATTCCTTCCAGTAGCACCTTATAGAATTATGCGTGTTGATGATACTTACTGAAATTGTGAGGTTTATTTTTATCTATTTGCTTTCCAAAATTCATGTTGGATAGAGGATGTATTTTACTATGCAGCTATTCTAATGAGTGTCTATTCCTTGTGGATTTCCTCATATCCATATTAGTTTGATGAGGTGGATAAAGCACAATCCTTACATTAGTGTGTGTGTGTGTGTGTGTGTGTGTGTGTGTGTGTGTGTACACATACTCACTCACTCTCTCAAATGCTTCAAGTCTTTTGTAGGTAGGATTGAGTCATATATGGTTAAATTTAAAGCGATCTATAACTGGCTTGTAATTCATAAGCATCCCACATGGATTTGGGCCTGTATATGTTCACATGAAGGGGACGCAGGTGGCGCTTTGGTCTAAACCACTGAACTTCTTGGACTTGCCAATCAGAAGGTCAGTGGTTTGAATCCCCGTGACGGGGTGAGCTGCCGTTGCTCGGTCCCAGCTCTTGCCAACCCAGCAGTTCAAAAGCACGCCAAAAAGTGCAAGTAGATAAATAGGTACCACTCCAGTGGGAAGGTAAACAGCATTTCTGTGCGCTGCTCTGGTTTTGCCAGAAGTGGCTTTGTCATGCTGGCCACATGACCCAGAAAAACTGTCTGCGGACAAATGCCGGCTCCCTCAGCCTGTAAAGCGAGATGAGTGCCGCAACCCGAGTCGTCTGTGAGTGGACTTAACTGTCAGGGGCCCTTTACCTTTTTTATGTTCACATGAGGCTTCATGCTGTGCAGTAGAACACAGGCCAGAGATGGAAAGCCCAAAAGGGACATCTATGCTGCTATGTGGTTCAGTGGTGACTTCAAGTCAAAGACTGAGTTCTAATTCATTGCTTCTTAGGCCATTGTGGCAGCGATTTTCCTCCTTTTTCTTTCCTTTTGTGCCACTGCCCAAGGTGTAGTAAAACTCGTGGCAGCTGCCAACTGGAGCTGGCTATCCGCCCCCCCCCCAAGAAAAATATATCTCGTGGAATAATAATACTTCAAGACATAATATTGTTTTCCAGGACACGCTTCTCTTGGCTGCCTGGATGGAGGATGTAAAGGAGCATGTGAGTGTGTGGAGAGAGAGAAAAATGCATCCATTGCTTCACTTGCTTTTGTTTCAGGCCCCTCCTATCACTGGCATGGGGTTCCTGGAAGATAACCTCTGGTCTGGGGGGGGGGGAGATTCCCCTGCTTCTTTTCTGCTCAGTGATATTTGTCCTTGGCTTCCTTCAGGCTTCACATGCTTCTCTGAGCCATGTCTTCAGTTCCTCAATGCCCATAAACTTCCTGCTTTTTCTTCAGCTGATCCAGAGCCACACACACAATCTACTCCTTGGCCAGAGCCAAGGGGAGTCATGGCATCTGACAGAACAATTACCTTAGTGTGATGTTGAGTTCCTCCTAGTATCCCCACAGCTCCCAGCAAAAAGTCACAACACTTTGCAGACATTTAACCATTTACCAATGCTGTTTTTCTAGACAAAGAGGTGCTGGAACACACCATGAACTTATCTCTTGTTCTCTTAAATGGGCAATGATGCTCACCTGAGATGTGTCAGAGCTGAGCTATGGTGAGCTCTGGCTGAAAAAAGTGCTTTAAACATTTAAAAAAACAAAATTTTATCTCAGAAACAAAATGGTTTCTCTACACACACATAGTGGAAAGTGACTGAACAAAGTGTGGCAATTTCATACTAAGCCCATTGTCTCGAAATGCCCTTCATGGAAGTCTCAACCAAATTCCCCAACAACATTAAAAACAGATCCCTAATTTTGATTATAACGCGACTTCAATCACAGAGTGTGCATGTTTGTAAGATCGGTTGAGCACCCAATCTGGTATCACTAATGCCTGGGAAATCAAACTGCTTTACATCTTGTAAAAGCAGTTGAAGTTCCACATGTGCTTTGTTTAAGAAGAGGACACTAAGTTCACAGAAAGGACAAGCACAAAACAAAACAAAAACTCTTAGGGGTAAACTAAAGAAAAGAAATTCCCCTCCAGCAGATTCATAGAGATAACTGTGTTATCAGTAGAGATGTGCCTTCCCTAATGCTGAGCGTTACATGACTTGCACTGACAAGATTAGCCCCAGTTGAAATGAGAAAGAAATAAAAAGCAAAGACTCTTTTCCCACCCATGCAATTTGTTGAAGGAGCAACAAAGTAATGTGCTAATGTAACTAAAACGGACTGATTGCATTGCACGTCAAGGCCCCGGCGCACCCCCAAGAATAATAAAAACACATTGATGCAGAATTTTAGGTTAAAGGTTAATAGGCAAAATTTAGGCCACAACTTTATTGACTACAGCAATGTGAGTGGTATTGGCTTTTTTTAAAAAAAGGTAAAGGACCCCTGACAGTGAAGTCCAATGAAGTCCAGTGAACAACTCTGGGTTTGTGGCGCTCATCTCGCTTTACTGGCCGAGGGAGCCAGAGTTTGTCCGCAGACAGTTTTTCTGGGTCATGTGGCCAGCATGACTAAGCCGCTTCTGGCGAACCAGAGCAGCACACGGAAATACCATTTACCTTCCTGCTGGAGCGGTACCTATTTCTCTACTTGCACTTCGACGTGCTTTCGAACTGCTAGGTTGGCAGGAGCTGGGACAGAGCAATGGGAGCTCACCTCGTCACAGGGATTTGATCCGCCGACCTTCTGATCGGCAAGCCCTAGGCTCAGTGGTTTAAGCTTTGGTAACAACTATATCTGACTCCTGCCCACCTTGCAGGAAGTCTAGAAGAGTAAACCACCAACAGAGGGAGCTCCATCGATGGCAACCAACTGAAGCTTGCCCAGGGTTCTCGCTGGGTCCTGGCATGACCCTAGTCCCCCAAGTGGACTTCGGCCGAAATCCAGACCCACGGATTCCTTTACCGGAATACCCTTGTACCTGGAGGGGTAAGTGATGGCCACACCTGCCCTCCCCCACATCTCACTAAGCCAATGCCTAACTGCCAAACCTTGTGAGACAGGGCCTTTTCTGTGGCAGCACCTAACTTACGGAATTCTCTCCCTAGAGAGGTAAGACTTGCCCCATCCCAGATGACTTTTAGATGAGCAGCAATATCATTTTTATTCTTCCTGGTTTTAGTGTGTATGTGTTTGGTGTTATTGCTGTTTAGGGTTTAAGATTAAATCTTTAATGTTAAAAATGTTTGATGATATTTTCAGTTTTGTTATTGTTTCAGCTTTCTGTGTGTGTTTTCTTTTTTGTGTACTACGTCGGTTAGAGCCTGGCCAACTGCCAGAGCTGTATTGAATGCATATCTTTATTGTGAAATGAAATATGTGATGCTTGTCACATTTTAACATGCCTTGGAAACAGCCTTTGCCCATCAGAATCAATTCTGAATGTTGATGTGTGCTTTGATAAAGATGAAATATAGTCATAGAAGTTTTAAGGATTGCATTTTCTCCAAATATATTTATTCTAAAATGGAAATGCAATAAATGTTTTGTATAAATCGCAGTCCTTCTGTGTGCCTTCTATTAATTCAAGAATATGTGTAAAGTATGCATTAGTTTGGCATCTCATGTCTTCCGTTCTCAGCTCTGTTAGAAAGAATTTGATATTCAAAATAACTCTCTAGTAAACTTTTATCTAGTCCCCCCTTGTTTTTCTTCACTGTGTATATTTGACTATAATTGACAAGCTGTTCCAAGGAATTAAATATTCCCCAGCTAGATGGCCTTTGTAAAGAGGAATATCCTTGAAGGTAATCAACAAACTGAAACACAGCATGTTTTCTTAGCTTGTAATTCCTGATAAATCAATACCAGGCAAACACTCTTACTTTAAAGGTTAAATACTTTAAGCCCTTTGGTAGTAATTGAGTGTATTTTCAAGAGAGGTTTAATTTTGATGGGAGTGGGGGTTTTGGTGTGTTCGTCCCACCCCCATCAATTCCAGTACTTCAATCCTCATACTTGTGACAGCGAATATTGTAGATTGCTCTGAAGCAGCTCATACTGGATCCAAATAAATATACACAGATGCTTCTGTTAGAATAAATGCCTCCAAATACAGTGGTACCTCGGGTTACATACACTTCAGGTTACAGACGCTTCAGTATACAGACTCCGCTAACCCAGAAATAGTACCTCGGGTTAAGAACTTTGCTTCAGGATGAGAACAGAAATTGCATGGCGGCAGTGGGAGGCCCCATTAGCTAAAGTGGTGCTTCAGGTTAAGAACAGTTTCAGGTTAAGAACGGACCCCCGGAACGAATTAAGGACTTAACCCGAGGTACCACTGTACTACATCTTTTGGATCTCCAAGTGAGGAAGCTGGTATAATTGTGTGCAATCTTATACAGTCCACTCTAAAAGTCTTGTCTTTTAAAAGAGTTTATTGTTGCAGTAGTTGCAGTGGATTGACTGTCATTCGACTGCCCTGCCAATGTTATTAGACATAGGCCAGGATCCAATGAACTACTTGAGCCATGTCAAAGGCTTGGAGGTGGCCATGACCCAGTGCCAAATGGCACAAGTTTCTCTGCAAGTACTCTGTGGCATGGAAGACTGCTGTTTGCAAAGCATAATTCCAAAACTCGTTGAGTGTACAGAACTAATTATATAGTTCTTTTGATCCTAGTGTCATTTTGCTTCCATTTTGAAAGGTATTATGAGAACAAGAATATCAGATAAAGTTTATTTTGCCTTCCTTGTCTGCAGTATCCTACAAAAAGAGAGAGCGCAAGAGAGAGAGAGAGCTGGGGGAAGACATCTTATGTATTGTGATGTATTTGAAACATACCCAGAATATGCAATACAGTAGATGGCTAAGAATATGTTGTTTCCAATGTTAGGGATTGAATCCTATGCACACTTGGGACCATAGCATCCGACTTGACTTTTAGCAGAGCCAGCCAAACTTTGAGTCAAGGTGAGGTGATTGCCTCAGGTTGCAAGAGCCACAGGGGCAGCCAAACCAGCCTCTGAGAAATATGTCACCCATGGCTGCTGCTACAGGACAGCAACTATGGCAGTGTGTTCCTTGGAAGTCCCTCTGCTGCCTCCTTGGCAGCTCCCCCCCCCCATGCAACCTCTACAGCAAAGTAATGAGCAAAACTATCAGCAGTTAAAAACAAACAAGCAACAGGCCACAAAATCACACAGAAGTCTGCTTTATGTTGTTTATGAACCACCAGAAGCATTCATCTGCCACTACCTGAGTTGTTCAGATTCATGGTGGTCTAGATTGTGACATGGGGAGCATCCGTTATTGTTCTGCTATCTGAGGAGTCCTTGGTGTCAAAATCACGAGCCAGATTTTGGCCACCTTACATTTTGTGCTGGTTCCCTGAGCCACTGGTTTTAATTTAGAAGGTGGGGAGGAGATAACTATGGATTGTATCCAACGGTGGTGTGACCAATCACTCATACTCACTTGGAGGCCTCTGTGTCCCTGAAAACCTTCTCTGGTGTGCTAGGGTCCCTCTGAACAGTGTGCACTGTGTAACAGTGGAGTGCAAAATTGCATGCATGGTGCATTTTGCTTTAACAATCTTCCCTAGTCCTCCTGCTGACCACGCAGATGCTTTTAATTTAAAAGGAACGCATGAGAATAATCTTTTAGAACTATATTCCATTTCCAACCATTCCTCATCCAGAAATGTACTTGCCGAATTAATGCAGGACATGTTTTACACTCGTCAATGTGTTCCATATAGATATTGATCAACAAAGCCAGCAAGAGAAGTTTTGACATATTTGACAAGTGACAAGATCAAGTCACTATACTTAAAGGTGAACTGCAAAGACATTTTAAAAACCCAGATCCTTAGAGGGGGGAAAATCAAAAATCTATATTTTGTGTGCTGCATTGAAATTTTCAAGACGTAACATATATAACTACAGCAATATTTTTTACCAATACAGCAGTTTCATTAGTTGCAAAACATGCACATTGTTTCATTAGATTTAGATGCAACAGTTCAATCCTTATGCATGGTTACAAAAAAAAGTAAGTTCCACTGAGTTAGGCAAATAGTTATCAGTGGTGTAGCATAGGTTGCCAGCTTTGGGAAGAGGGAAGTTGCAGGGCTGAGCCCGTTTACGATTGCTGTATTTTTAGCAACTTTATTGACTCTCCTTTCTGCCCCAGCCACTTAGTGCCAGCAGTACCACCCCATAAGGCCTCACCAGTTGTGGGGAAAATTTGGGTTGTGACCTTGGTATATAAAGGTGATGGCACAGGAAATGGGTAATATCACAGGCAACAAAACACATGGAATGAAATGTATTTGTTTATTATCGTTGTAAAAAATGACTTTTCTATTCCTCAATATGTAAACAAGTCTCAATTTTACAGTAATATGGTGGGAGAATGTTCAGAACGGTATTGCTTTTGCAGTATTTACGAACAAGCTACCTTCCGAAGAATTATTGCAGCAAACATGCAATTGGATAATATATTCAGAAAATGGAATTTTCATATCTCATGAAGTACTGCATTTGTTTTTAAAATCTTGAAATTATTAGATTTGGAACAAATAAACTCATGAGAGCTGAAGTTTTCAATATTTTCAGCTAGAAGGTTTATTCCTTAAATAAAGCAGAATTTATGAACAGTGATAGCTAAAGTAAAAAGTGCAGGAAATAAGGTTATACTCAAGGGAAAGTTATGTTTACCAAATATATGGGGTTTTTTTTTGGAAAACTTTAATTTGGCCTCATAAGATTGCTGTACACAAAAGAGAAGTCAGTATGTTTCTCTGTTAATCAGTTGGCTGCTATTGTCCCCATATACAATTCTCTCACACCCCTTTTTGCCTTTACTTTCATACTGACTCACCTATCTGTTCCATGCATCGAGACTGTGGAACTTGTGTTGTCATACTACAAGTCCCATCATCCTCGATCACTGCCCATGCAGACTTGGGTGATGGGAATTGCAGTCCATCACTGGTAAGGTCAGAGGTTCTCATCATTTCCATATGCTCACACCTTTTGTGGCACAATAAGTTCATTTTTTTGTTATTGTGCAGAAAGTTCATTGTTTCATTTGAAATAAAAACCACGCTCTCAGGTAACTTGCATTGCACTCTCTGTGATAAACACCTGCATCTGTAGCTATATCAGTGCTATTGGGCAGAAAAAAATCTGTTTGAAAGATATTGGTCAGGCCATATGGACAGCTTTTTACTCCAGCAATGGATTTCACACAGGTCTGTCCTGAATCTTTGTGCATAAAATGCACAGATTCAGGCATGACATAGGAGCAGGGTACATGTACCATATTGGCCTGAATATAAGCCTCACTTTCCCCCCAAATTCTGACCGCGAAAAGTTAAAGTGTGGCTTATATTCACGGCCTTACGGTAAGCAGGCAAGAACTCAGGGCAAATAGTGCCAGGAGCACGGCAAAGTGGCCTCTGTCCCATGCGTATTCCCTCTCCTCTCCCCCAAGGCCAGGAAATGAGAGAGAGAGGAAGGCGAAAGGCCACTGGCAACACAGTGCAACCCCCCACCCACCCAACAGGCAGCCAAGAGCACCGAGGAAGGGAGTGGCTTGTATTCGGGTATTTTTCCTTTTTCTCTCCCCCCCCCCAATTTTAAAGGTGCAGCTTATATTCGGGTGCAGCTTATATTCAGGCCAATACGGTACTTTTGTCCAAAAGGAAGAAAAAACTGTAAATAGAAGGGGATGAGAATTACTAAAAAAAAAAAAAAATACAGCCATTGTATCCTTCATTTGGATTTCGTTTGAAATTTTATACTTTTATGGTTTTTATGTTCCCAAGTTACAGAAGACAAGTGGAATTTTTGTTTCATTAAAAAGCAAATAGATTTGTATACAATTCTGATTATTATTGTTAATGAAACGTGATTCAAATACTAATTAAAACAATGCACTTTTTAATTTTCTTTTAGCTCTCTGTCCTGAGACACAACAGCAGGATGTGCCTTGGAGAAGGGTAAGTAACCCAGTTTGATATATGTAAGCGGGCCTCAGGATATGTGTTTAGATTGTCTGTTGATGTATGTGTGTGCAGTAGATACATTTGATCTAGCTACATTGTATAGAGATCATTTTGGGGCACTTTTCTCTTTACCAAACTCTGATACACTTGGTTTGTGTGTGCTTTTGGAGAAAAAAATATTTATATTCAATAACTGATTTCCCAAAATGTGATGCACGCCAGCCATTAAGTCTTCAAGGCACAGAGTGTAGAATTCAAGGATACAACCACAAACAGGATGGCAAGGGGTGGTGGTAATGTGGCCAGGAGTTTATTTGGGCTGTTGCATGTGCAGCCTCCATCCTCCATTTCAAAATTACCACCCTGGAACCTCCTTCTTGCAATAGTTTTCCTTCTAAAAAAGTTCTTCTCCAGGTGCGTAATATAGTTCTAGGCAGACGTAAGTCTCCAGAAAGTCTGGAGAAATTTCTTTTAATACAATGATTGAGGGAAGCAGAGGAAAGGAAGCAGGTGCTTCAGGAAAGTCATTAGGAAAGCTGGGAGGCAAGAAGACAGAATCCTGAGAAGAGGTAAGAATGGTTCTTATTCATAGCCAATCTCCAGCCTCTGTTCAGTGACCATTTTATCTCCTAAATTCCATCCCTTCCGTACAGAACACACAGAGTTAACTTACAGACGTTCCAAAACAATAGCCCTACTTGCAGTTATGTATAAGATAAACAAGCTACAGCTTAGGGCCTACCCTGCTGGGGCCCCCCCAAAAAATAAAGGGGAAAAACTGGATGTACATTTCTAAAATATTACATAAAAAACAAATAAAATAAAACCTACATACAGCAACAGTGTTTTGTGTTGTGTAAGCTCCTATGATGTGAGTGATGGGTCCCAGCTGCTAGCCTGCTTCCTAAAATATCACTGGTTTGCCCATTTCTATATATAGGGTGCCTCCATTCTGCATGGACTTGTTGCATGGCAACAGGTGCAAATGGCTTTAGATACCTATTAGGTCCATAAATTACCATATAGTGTATATTCAACACAAAAAGAGACAATTTGTTGTTGAAAAAGGACAGGTGGACATAGAAAGGGCTCCATTACCTTCAGTAGCTTAGGGCCTCATCAAACCTAAATCCGGTTTGGGCATTCAACACATCCAATATTAATTGTGCGAAGAAGGAAGAAAGGACCGTGTATTTGGGAGGATATCTATGGCAGAGTGAGTGGCCTGCCAGCACATGAAGGTTGCCCTCATGAGGTGGATGAACACTCGGCCCTGGAGGGTTCCAGAATTCATTAGCCTTTCCCACCCAACACACAAGGACATTGTCAAGGAGTGGGCAGCCCAAGGATCATGCAAAATTAACCCGTGCTGCTTTGCTTTCCTGCATCGCCAAATACCATATCATTGCATGGGTTGAATATGATTCCTTTATACACTGTGATGTTTTCACCCAGAGGCATCCTATGTTGGTCATATAGGGTTAACAGACACATCTGTTTTGCTCAGCAAAGCCCCCCCCCCCTCTACCTCTAGTTCATTCAAAGCAAACCAAAGCATCCAAGTGACAAATATTACAGTCTGTCAAGCATTCTTAATAATGCATCTGCAGCATAAAAGCCTAAATATTCATAGTTAACAAAAGTGACCGTGCAACACTCGTGCATTTGAATTTTTGGATTTTTTAAAGGTGGTCAACCAGAAAAATGGTCATTCATCCAAGCTATTACATATATGAATATTTTAATTTATTATGGGTTTTTAATTTTTTTTTTTAATTGAAAGAATGTCACACTTAGAGATTTGTATCACTTATATTTTGGGTTTTTTTAAAAAAAAGAGTGATTGAGAGCGCAAATATTTTATGTTTACTGATCTTAAAGATGCTGTTCAACCCCTGTGTTTCAGGAGTCACATCATCCTTTATTTTTAAGATTTCACTTCAAGTATGTTTACTGGTAAATAACATTTGCGGCTGGAATTTTTCTTGGCCATTGCAGCAGTTACAAATCAAATATTTTCAAACACTTAAATATATGATATGAAACCTGATCCCATGGCAAAAGTAAAAGGCTATTATTAAAAAATTAAAAATCTAAAATAATCTTCTCCGGTTTATAATCATAATGCTGGGAAATTCAATATTTCTGCTCAAACAAAGAGGCTGGTAGACATATTTACAAAAGGCCTTATGATGTTTGCAGTTGACTTTGCAGAAGACAACATTTATAAAACCTTTACAGTCCCTGACAGGTGCCATGAATTCTCCTGAGGATTACTATATTCAGATATTGTCTTTCATTTGAACTTCAAACACACATTTTGCTAGGGAGTGTATTTTAATAGCTTTTGGAAATTAAAACCTTTGTATTTGTGTCATTCTAATATTCTCTATGAATTTACTTTTGGGAAACAAATTGCTGCAAAGCTAAATGCAATTATAATTTTGTTTAAGTAGAAAAAATGAATAAATGTAATAAGGATACACAGGGGAAACTAAGAAACATGAGTAGTTTCTGTGACTGTTTCTTCGAAGAAAGAAACAGTGAATGGGGAAGAGTTGTAGGACTCCCATTTTTTTAAAAAAAAAATGCATGGCAATCTAAACAGAGTTTTCATAAATTTGGAAATCCCAGTTTTACATTACAAGTTGATCCAAGTACAGTCATACCTCGTGTTGCATTTGCTTCAGGTTGAGTGTTTTCAGAGTGCATCCCGCGGCAACCCAGCAGTACCGGAAAGGGTTACTTCCAGGTTTCGCCGCTCGTGCATGTGCAGACGCTCAAAATGACGTCACGCGCATGTGCAGAAGTGGCGAATCGTGACCTGCGCATGTGCAGATGCACAGAAGCAGGTTGCATTCTGCTCATGTTACGAACGGGGCTCCGGAATGGATCCCGTTCGCTGTATTGTTATCCTTATACTAGATCAACTGACGTACTTAAGTGACACTGATTTCAGTGGGGCTACTTCAAGTATGAGCAGTTTGGATCCAACTCTAGATGTTTTACAGGCATATATGAATGATGGTAGACAGATCTTACAGGGCAGGGTGCAATCCACATAGCCCTATTCAGATGATTAAAAAGTGATCCTAGTCACATGATCACTGCCTAGGATTAATTTGCTAATGCTGGCCAAGAAGCTTTGTAGGCTGTGAATTTGAACCATTCTAGTAAAGCAACGTCACTAATGGTAACAGACACATGAATCTCTCAATAGCAAAAGCTTCATCTTGCCTGGTTATCACTTTTGAAGCCTAAATGGGTTAGTACCCACATATTTAAAAAGACTAAATTCTCCTGTGTGAGCCTGCCCATCATTTCAGGCCACCTGGGGCAGTTGTCTCGTATAACCTCCCTCCATCTGAAATGTGGCTGGTGGGAACATATGAGAGGGTCTCCTCTGTTCCTCTGCCTAGCTTGTAAAATCCCTGTCCAGATCATGTGTCTGGCTCTGTTACCCACAACATTCTGTCACTAATTAAACATTCTGGCAACAATTATTTCAGCAGGACTTCAGCATGACCAGGGTTTTATTTCATTAATATTGACTTTTCTCATGTTTGTTGTTTTATAAGGGGAAAAAACAAAACAATCTGCTGCCCTCTGTCAATTTATATGATTTTGTTTTTACCTGATTGTTTTTAGTCTGCTACATAACCCCCCTTGGGTTTTGGACTGAAACAAAAGGACAGGATATTATGGTTAAAAATTAATGAATGAATAATATCAATCATTTCATCCTCATGCAATCGATCACTTCTCCTAAGCACTGGTTCATGACTGAGACTGATGCTCTGGGATCTGCTGCAAATGAAACAGACATCTGGGAGCTTTGCCAGCATATTTTAGCCACCTTATTCTGAAACTTTATGTGCTGGGTGAGCTCTCAGATATAGGAAAGTCTACAGACAGAGATATCATATTTTTAAACACTTGAGATGTGAAGTCTGAGCACTTCACCCAACATAACAATAAAAAGTTATTTGACGAGATTTCCAGAAGACTAGCTGTCGTTATTCTTCCATAACAAACTTATTAAGTGAACTTGGAACATAAGTCGGTATATTCCATCCCAATTCTCATGTTTCTGTTGGACATGGCAATTTTGACACAATCATTTTGAATGGCAGATACATTTGAATGAATCCATTGAAACATAGGATTCATTCTTGTATGGGAACTGCCAAGTCTCACTATATCTGCATCTATACAAGCAATGGTGACCTCAGCATGACTACACATTGGAGGCTGCAAAATGACCCTTTTCCAGCAAGCTGAAAGAGGCATGACTGAGCCATCGTTCCTATGCTTCATACTCTCTTGATTCCTGTCTTACCCTTTTCTCTTATCATTTTTAATTTGCTTCATAAAAAAGCATTGAGAACACATCAATGTACTCCCCTTTCCAAAACCTTTATTCCATGGAAAGGGAGTAAACGATAGGAGAAAGAAAACAAGATTTCTCTAGATGGAATAGCACCATCTTTGAAACTCATCAACAGGTCTCCAGACTGGGGGTGCATCTTAGCCATTGAGGCCAGACTGCGGCCAGTGGTGGCTTTTTATGAGCCCTCTCCAGGCTGCCAAGGCTGGCTAATGTTTCTGCCAGATCAAGCTCCTCCTCTTCACCAGATGGGAAAGGAGAAGAGGGCACTTGGGAGAAGCCTTCACTGCCTTTCCAGTATCCTTGAGTCCATCCCTGCCATTCTTCAGTGTTAACCTAGCAGGGAAGCCAAAGACATCCACTCAGAAATGTCCCACCCCCAAATCTTACCCAGGGAAAGGTGATCCCTCAAACAGACAATGCAGAAAAGGAGAGCCACATGTACAGTAATGAGAGGGGTGGGAAGGAAGGGCCCTTCTTGGCTCTCCAATTAAAATACTGAGAAGAAAATTAACCATGTGACCCATTCCCAGCACACAAGAAGCTCCAGAAGATATGTCTGCAGTCTCCACAATGGCCATGGGTAAAAAGAGCTGAATGACTAAACAAGGAGGCTCAGAAATTACTTTTTTAAAAAAATTAAAAACAAATCAGCTATGTGGTGGGGTTGTCCTAGAATATATTCAGGCCCTGGGCAACAACTGGGAAACACCCAACCAGTGTTCAGACAAGTGGGCTGAAAAGCCCAGCTCCCACAATGCCATCAACAATCCAGTCATGAAGATGAAAGAGATGAGGGGTGGACCAGGCAAGGGCTCGTATAGTCTTGCTCCTCCCATCTTCAAAGCATGATGTGCATCAGTGTGTATCCAAATGTCATGCTGGCCTGTCCTCTTCTTTGAACCCCACCCTGGCCTCAAAAGTGGTCCTGCTGCCTAATTGTGATGTATATCACTCAACAAAGTGGGGTTTCTCTAAGCAATGTCTGCCTCCTGTTCCCATACTTTAGCAAAACATTCAACAGCTTTCGTTTACTTGGCAGTGAAATAAAAAGTCTGGGGGTCATTTTTATTTCTTCACACACAAAAATTACCCAGTCGTTTAGACTCCCTTGGAAGTTCTGTCTGTCAGAAAAATGACATTGTATGTCAAGTGACACCTGAAATGAAAGAAATCTAAACTATAGCAAAACTGAACACTTGTTCTGACATTTAAAAGATGTGCCCTCACAGCTGCTTGATTTCTGTTTAAAAGTGATTAAATGCTTCAAAGCTGAAATATTTTATACTGTATTTATGGTATAAAAGTATGCTATTTAACTTTAAAAAACCCTGAAAATGATCTTTCTCTGAGGCAGAACTGCTGCTTGCATGATTCGGCACAGTAGAACTGGCATAGATGTTAAACAGTTCAGTGTTAATTACTGTGAAATGTAAATAACTGGACTCCATTCTTTGTTATTATTTCTTTGCCCTGTTTTACATCTATCACTTTAAAAAAAATACACCAAGCAAATAAAAGAAAATTGAAAATAAGTACTATTTTTTTTTTTTAATTTGCCGCACTTAATCAATATCAGGCATAAACTTGTGTGTAGTTGATTTTATTGTAATTCAAACACTGCACTGGCTTTTCTACTGCTATATTCCAGGCTACACTCTTCTTCTTAAAAATTCTGATTAGAGTTTGGTGCTTTGATTTTGCTGGCTGAGCACTGCAGCCTTTGACAGAGAATTCTAATTGCCTCTCATTTATCTAAAAGGTTGGTACAGGTACCCAGGGAAGTATAAACCTATGGAAGTGAATGACCCCAAAATTTTTTTTTTAAAAAAAAATGAGTTGGTTGATGAATTCACAGAAGTACTAGGGTATCTGCCCCTCTGTTGGTGGGCACTATTCAAAGCAGACTGGAATTTAGAAATTCTGGAATATACTGAAAGCAGTTCAACTATTTAGCAAAATGCTTTATAAGGTGCACAAAATCTCCAGATGCAGAGCTGGAAGAGATCTGAAAATAATAATAGTTTGTTTCCTTGCCCTGAGTCAAGTGTCTTCCATGCTTTTGTTACAGGGGGATAATGTGCTAGAGAGAGTTTTCAAGAGAATGTTTGTTACAGAATCTAAGACAGAAAACTTGAAAGTGTGTGTGCTATTTTGAGGCATTTTGGTTGGCCTTATGAAGGCATTGCCCTAGTAAGTTTTTTAGATTTAGTTATTGTCTCATGGCTAATCTCTACTTTTTCATTGATTTGTTCCTGTATTTGTTGAAGTGGATTATCCAGTCTTGCTGTTTCCATGACTTTTCTATGAAAACAAGTCATGATGGGCTTTGGAATGGTATGTTATTTTGCCCTGAATAGGAAAGAGTAGTAAGAAATGCAGACATCTATGGTATTCCATGGTATGACTTGATCTTCTAGACTTTTCTAAAGGGTAGACTTGGAACAGGATAAAATTGATTAGAGTTATCCAAAGCAAAACAACATTACTTATTTGGCATTTTTGAGGCCCCTTTTAAGCAATTGAAACAGATAGTAGGATGCATTCAACTTGTAGTGGCCACATATTTTCAGCTCCCTTGAAGGGGTAGGTAAAACTATGGGTGTTGAGCAGATGATTGACATGAACACTCGTCTTATCTATGAACTATAATAATAATAATAATAATAATAATAATAATAATAATAATAATAATAATAATACCCTGCCCTCCCCAGCCAAGGCCGGGCTCAGGGTGGCTATGTGGACTTAGAAGAATATCTTTGTATTGGGCTTATTTATTTGATTATTCAGAGTTTATTATGTTTGAATTCGAAGGAAAAAATTATTTCCCTCCCATGTTTGTGGACCAATGGAAGTTCAACCAACATGCAGGGAGGGGTTCCTTGTATTTCATTCTGCAAGCTATTCATCTTCAGTGTGCGATCTTGTCAGGTGCTCTCTTTTTTTAGAAAGTAAGTTTACTAGAGCTACTGAATTTGTCTTATCTGTCATAGCAGAATTATTTTCCAAGAAATGTGTTTAATTAAGCATGTACTCCTCTACCGGAACAGCTATCCTAAATCAAGCTGTGCTTTTCCAGGTGTTCTCCCAGTGATTTAGAATGCTCTTAATCATTTTGCACCTCATTTTCTCTAAATAAAATTACGCTAAAGTTTCCAAGTTGTCAACTTTACAGGATTTTACAGGTAGATTCAGGATCATTTCACATCAACAGTACAATGGAGATATGTACAAATAGCTAGATTGTGTTAGGTGTTGGCTTCACTGGCACATGAGAAAGCCCATATACCAGCTTGACTTATTTTTCTAGTTTGTCAGCTGATATTAAGCCAGAGTTCCTTGGTGTGAACACAATGGGGAACTCAATACAAGCCAAGATAGTTGTGTTGAAGCTGGAGCATGATGGGATGAGGGGAGGAATAACAAGGGAGTATTTGCCCTGATGTTTGTTTGCAAATGCATAAACCATGGCTTATGAAAACTGGTCACCTCCAGACTGCAATTATGAGAGGGATTCAATTGCATAATTGGAAGTTTAGGTTTGCACAATTAAAGTGGATTAAAGTTCACTATCACTTTGGTGCAACAAAGACTTTTTGCAGTTAGGAAAGTGATAGGAAAACACACTAAATGGCATAGGATGGTGATGAATTTCTTGGAAAAGACATAAGCATCTCACAAATAAATCAAAACAGATCTCACTAAAGAACAGACGTCATATTATCTCCACGCAAGCTGTGCCCGTGAATGAACCCCTCCGCTGGCCCACAGAGTTATGGATGCCACTGTATTCCAAGTCACATTCCTGGGATTGCTGACATAACAGATGACACACATCTGATTATTTTAATGTCTAAAGGATGGGGGAAATGCTTCTTTCCTCATTTCCATCAAATGGCCACAATTAACAATATTAATTTTAAAATAGTAAATAATAACCAATAAAACAGCCAACAAATAATATAACTTCATGGCCAACAAGTCAAAGAAAAGGAACAAAGATCAAATACATTCTTAAGCTGCCATGTTTTACTGGTCATTGAAATGTGACAAGGTCAGGCTCTCAAGAAAGGGCACTGCATAACCTCACCCACTTCAGATGACAGAAGACAGTCAACAAAATTTCAGATGTTAGGTAGAGCACCTAAGCATGTTTATATATCAAGGTAAAACATAAAATGTACTTATCCCGTGCTGCTTAGGGGTTTAAAGATTATGACTAGTACTTTCATTTGGGTCCTGAAAACAAACTGATCACCAGTGAAGGTGGAATGACTGAAGTGATATTGTCCCAGCATCTTACCCTGGAAAACTGTCCAGCTGCTGTGAATTTTCTGGTCAATTTTTAAGGCAGATCCACATGGCAATAATCTAATCTGGATGTAACCAGAGCATGAGCGATTATGCCCAGGTCTGATTTCTCCAGGGAGCTGCTTAGCTGGTACTAGCTGAAGCAGCTGAGAAAGCATTCCTGGCCGCTTTCACCTAGGAATTCAGTGTCAAATCTAGATCCAGAGGCATTTGTAATCTGCTCAGCTGATTCTTAAGGAAGTGTGCAACCATTTCTAAAACAATGAAACCATATCAGCCGAATCCCAAACAATGCTACCTCCATCTTTCCTGGATTAAGTTTCAAGTTGCTCATTCACATCCAATTCACATCACTGATCCCAGGCCAGGCACTGGTTCAAAACTTCTCCCAAGACCCAAAAAGCAGGTGAAAATGAGAGACATTTATTTGGTCCAGCTCTTTGGATACCCTCAACCAGCATTTTCATATAGCTGTTAAACAACATGGTAGACACGATTGGACCATGTGGCAGCCTAAACCAAGGCCATTGGGTAGAAAGTATTTTATCACCATTTTCTGGATTCTTCCCTCTCCTGGAAAGATTAGTGTCACTGACACTCTGTATAAATCTCTTGACCCCATTTTTGCAAAGCAACCTTGTGTTTTCCAGTACTGAAATCTGCCAAGAGAACTAAGAAAATCAATTTTGTACTCCAGCTGTCTATGTCCCAATATATTATTTGTTTGTTTGTTGGATTTATTACTTGCCTGTTACCTGAGAATGTTTCCAAGCAACTCATATTTAAAAACATAAATACATTACAACATAAAAAGAAGGAAAGTCATATGAAACATTAACTTTTTTATAATTTAAACAACACCTGCTAACAATAAAACATAATCAGCTTAGTCCATCAAAGGACTGGGGAAAGCTGCCAGGTGGTTCTCACTGTGGGGAGAGTGTTGCACATAAAGGCAACACTGAAAAAGCCTTCTCCCTTGCCATCAACTTCCAGGCCTCCTTTAGAGGAAAGACCCAGAGAAGGCTCTCACATGAATTAGGGTCACTCTCTAGTCCAGCTAAGGCAGTTACAAACCCAGGCCAGAAGCCACACTGGTGAGTATCCAGTTACCTCTAGGAAATATTGGATTTTCATACATAAAAGTCATTATACAGTACAATAGATAGATGATAGATAGATAGATGATAGATAGATAGATAGATAGATAGATAGATAGATGATAGATTTGTTATTGTTTAGTCGTTAGTCGTGTCCTCATGGACCAGAGCACACCAGGCACTCCTGTCTTCCACTGCCTCCCACAGTTTGGTCAAACTCATGTTGGTAGCTTCAAAAACATTGTCCAACCATCTCATCATCTGTCGTCCCCTTCTCCTGGTGCCCTCAATCTTCCCCAGCATCAGGGTCTTTTCCAGGGAGTCTTCTCTTTTCATGAGGTGGCCAAAGTTTTGAAGCCTCAGCTTCAGGATCTGTACTTCCAGTGAGCACTCAGGGCTGATTTCCTTCAGAATGGATAGGTTTGATCTTCTTGCAGTCCATGGGACTCTCAAGCATCTCCTCCAGCACCATTGACTCCATGGACAAAGACAACAGGCATATAAAATAAATACAGACAGACAGATAGATTAGATAGATGATAGGTAGATAGACCATAGCTGTCAGGTGTCTCTTATTTGAAGGGACAGTCCCTTATTCCAGCGCCATGTCCCGTTGCTGTCCCTTATTGATGGATGTCCCTTAAATGTCCCTTAAATGATGTCCCTTAAATTTCAAAGGAAGCAGCTCCTCTCCCTCCCTCCCTGCCAGCCAGGGAAAAGGGAGGCTCCAACTGTGTTGCTTGGCTGTGTTGCTCACCCAATAAGAGGTCTAAGAACGACTGGGGGTGGAGCTTGCATGCCTTGTGTGTGGCTAGTTAATGCAAGCTGAGGGGTTTTTTGAATGCTGGACGCTGCAAACTTTGCAGTGCAAAGCCAGGCCAGGGAGCCATCTTAAGTTGAGGTTGCATAGGCCTTGTGGTGCATGTGATTCAGATTCTATTCAGTTGAACCTCTGGTTACAAAGTTGGTTGGACAGCGTTCTCAAAGCTACCAGCATGAATTTGACCAGACTGCAGGAGGACAGGAAGACTGGAGTGCCTGGAACAGGTGAGGCTGCAGGTCCCTTATTTTGGCTGTTGGTCCCTTATTTTCAAGGCTGCTGGCCCCTATTTTCAAATCTATAAGTTGACAGCTATGAGATAGACACACACACACACACAGTCGTACCTCCGCTTACGTATCCCTCCGCTTACGTAAGCTTCGGAATATGTAAATGGCAATTTTTTCGGGATTTTGCCATGCATGCATGCGCAGAAGCGCTCTATCACCACCGCCCCCCGCGCGTGCACAGAAGCGGTCCCTCCGGCTGCGGAAACATCAGGATCCGACCAGAGCTGCGGAACGGATCCCATCCGCAACTGGAGGTACCACTCTGTGTGTGTGTGTGTTGTGTGTGTGTGTGTATGGCCGAATTCATTTTGGCACTTGAGGTGGATGCCAAAATGGTGCCTCCTTCTTCCTCACCAGGGAAAAAGGGGTAAGGGAAGATCTACATCAGGAGCAAGAAAGGAAAGAAAGATAGACATATGATCTGTTGCCCCAGTGGATCTAGCTGCCTGAGGCAGTCATCTCACCTTGCTTCTTGGTTGGACCTGTCTTAAATAAAGATCTACATTGGGATCCGCTGCCCCTGTGGATTTTGCCATCTGAGGTAATTGCCTCACCTTGTGTTGTGGCTGAGCAAGCCCTGATTCTAGGATTAAGGGCTGTTTGTTTTTCCTTTCACCTCTGCTCTTTCTCTTCTTTAATATTCCTGATCATGGTAAAAGAATAATTTTATTTCAGTAAAGAGGAAAATATTTTTAGGGTGTCGGAATCAACAGAGTGAGACGAGAGAAATAAAATGAAAAACAAATATTATTGCACGGATCATTTGGCTTTAAGATGGAGGGTTGCATTCATTTTGAATTATGCAATATTGAACTTCTTGCTGAACAATGGACATGAAAACTCCTTCATGACTAAAATCTTTGCTCTTGGGCATTTTTAGATTTCCCAACAGCACTGAGGGGGATTTACGGGTGACATTACATATGATGTACACAAAGTTTTCAGTGGCAATAAAGACTTTTAATCAAACAACCAATGAACAGAAACAATTAACAAGCCTGAAGGTAAGAAGATGAATGTCAATGTTAGCAACATGTTGGGGAATTATTTTGCCACAAGACAGTTGAAAGAACAAGTTAAGAACTGGGTGGGAGGGGAAAAGGGAGGAGGATTTCCCCTCAACCATCGTTATTAGGAGTTGAAGTTCTCAGACCACTGTTGTTCCATGAACCACAGATAGGGAACCCCTCAACCGGAGCGCCATCTTAGTGTTGGTGGGTTTCATTGAAAGCATCATGTATATCATTCTAAAAACAAACCCGTGATTTCTAGAACTGTCATTTCTCAGAGTAATGCTTTTTCTTTCTTTCTTTTAACTCCAGTTCTGCCAACCGCCCACATTCACTTTACTTCAAATATATCAGAAGTTACCCGAAAGAACTTACAGGAACACAATGCCTCAGTGGAAACTGCAAAATAGCCTCCATATAAGCTATTTTACTGTGTCCAGAAGGCTGACAGAGATCATATGACTCAGAGGAGGCATAATGTAGCAGGATGATAGTGAAAATGCCAAACAATGTGGGGATTAAAGTCAGGTGAAGCCTATGTTTTTTGCCAAGGGCCATTCAAAGACTGTGCTAATTTTATTTTCTGCTGTCTTCAAGATCTTAATCAGAGTCATTCTAGTAGGCATACACTTTACGGTCCCTGTGTAGTTTCAGATTTTGCTACCTGCTGCTTTAGCACTTGAGAAATCCTCTGAAGCTGAATATCACAAGAATATCAGGCAACCATTACCCCCACCTCCCCTTTCTGACTGAACCGTGGTAATATAATAATAAACTATTTAAATAAGTTTATCGGTTATCTTTTGGAGGGCAGTGGAATAGGGAGCAGAGTTTATAATTACATTTTGATCTTTCATAGATTTATGTTTGCATAGGCTCAAGGAACTTAAAAGATTGTCTCGTCAAGCCCACTGCCTCAAGTATTAGCCGTAATAGAGTAAAACCGAATATCATTTGTAGTTGGAATACCACTGCACCATGGTGGGCATTAAAACATCCTGTGGCAGGCAAAACAATTATGGCAATTTGATATCAAGTGTAACTCCTCAATTTAGATATGAAGTGCAGCTCCTTTAGCCAGTTCACCTTTCTCCAATGCATTGTTTCCCCACTTGCCTTCAGCTACTGACTGCATCGCTTTGTATACCAGCCCCTCCACTGCACATTTACACCCTGGATCTCTTCAGCCACCCCATCCATCTGGGTGTCTTGCAGCTGGGCTCTTCATATATGCTTCTCACCCACTCTGCCAGCAGCTGCTCTGTTTTATCTATCTGCTGGTTATGCTGCTGCCTTTGTTGCTTGGTTCAAGGAGTAATGCTATTCTTCCCTCCATTTCAACTCAGGCACACCTCACTCACAGGCTTTTCATGAGAGCCAGTGTGGTGTAATGGTTAAGAGCGGTGGACTCGTAATCTGGTGAACCATGTTCGCTTCCCTGCTCCTCCACATGCAGCTGCTGGAGCTAGTCCTTGGGCTAGCCACACTTCTCCGAAGTCTCTCAGCCTCACTCACCTCACAGAGTATTTGTTGTGGGGAAGGAAGGGAAAGGAGAATGCTAGCTGCTTTGAGACTCCTTTGGGTAGTGGGATATCAAATCCAAACTCTAGGAAACACGAATCCTACTTCTGACACCAGAAGAAGTGCATACAAGGGGATAGAGCAAACTTATCTCTTTATAGATTTTTAGATAGGAGAAGCACCATTATCTCTCAACAACTACATGCCCACCTAAGCAAAACCGAAAATTCCCAGTGTGTTGGTAAATAGTAGCTACTGGCACTTGCGTTCTCAGAGCAGCAGTGAGATTAATAAATATCAAGCTTTTCATTAATTTGCCTTGTAGATTTCAGGAGATAAATATGTCATAAATAAAACAGCTGAAATTTTTGGATTTCCATTCTATTATGGGTGACTTAAAAGAAAAAGAAAAAAAGAAAAGAAATTTTTGGATTTCCATTCTATTATGGGTGACTTAAAAGAAAAAGAAAAAAAGAAAAGAAACCCCTTGGAGGATGGCAAGAAGAAGCAGCCCCTCCCTTGGCTGCTTCTGAAATAAGAACTGAGCTCCAAGAGAAATATGTCTGTGTTTTTCAGCTCAGTCTCTAGTGGAAAATAAAAATGACAAAAGCTCTTCATAAAATTTAACACAGGTAAGGGGGGAAATTTAGACACAGTAAGGAACATGGGCTGAACAAGCAAACAGAACAATGCAAGGATGTTATAACTGCAGCTGGCCTGCTGCGTATGAGAGTTGACACTAAAGCAAAATCTGAGGTAAATTTGAAGGTCTTTGCTGATACAAAATTTCCATAGGAGAATGTGAATAATATTGCGGGCAGGAGGACAAAAAGCAGGGATCGAGGAGGGTCAGTTGGGCAGGGAGTCCCTATTTTCATCTGAGAAATTTTGGAGGTTATGGAAGCCGCCCTGAGTGGCTGTGGAAACCCAGCCAGATGGGTGGGGTATAAATAATAAATTATTATTATAAGTAGTGGCACCAGCATCTCCTCTCTCTTGCCAATCATGTGTCCAGCAAGAGGAATGGGAAACCTTGCAATCCCTTCAAAATATGCTAGCACATGAATTTATATCAGAACCAAACCAAATTATTCCTTTGTGCATAGGAAGGCAAGAGCTTATGATCTCATAATGAAATTATTATAACAATCTAAGTTATAGCTACCCATTATTGCCTTAATATGAAAGTGACTCCTAACACACAACGCTGAGTGTTAACCAAACAATAGTCACATATTACTTCTTTTGAAAGTTGCTTAAATTTCACCTTGTAGTAATCTACAACAAATGATCTGCTACATTACCCAAATTCTTGATCTACCCCCACTCTTTTTAAAGCTATGGAATGTGAAATGTATTACTTAATAAAGCAGAGGCGAGGCTTTGTGTTTTGTATTAAGATAGATTACTTATGTGAAATGAAAATTAAGATCATAAATCAAAACAGCTCATTACAAGTTCCTTGTTTTACTGTAATTTATCAGTTGTACTTCTATTTTTTATTGTTTGGGTATCTAGCCTATGCCACTTATCCCTTTACTTCATCACTAAATCTTGCTGCTAAATATTGGTTACCTATCCATGAGCAAATGAATTATTGCCAAATGACTACACAGCCTGCCTTCATCACAGACGCTGGGTATGGCCAGGCGGGGTGGGGGAGAAGCTTCAGCTGAAGTAAATACCCACAGTGAGAAAAATGAGCTAGATACCAAATTTCTTTGAAATATAACCAAAGACAGTATTTCATTAGGGATGCTGTATTGTTCCAATATTGTGCGTGCACACACACACACAAAATGAGCATGTTACGATTCCAGGCCTTTAGTCTTTCAAGATTTTCAGAGAAGGAATCTTTTTGAGTTCTCAGATCAACTATCCTCTAATAATGGTGCTAAAGGAAATCAGATTCTTAAGAATGTACCTTTCAGGCAACTAAAAACTACAGCTCTCCAAGATTAAATCAGAAGCTAGGATGGCTTTCTTTCGTCATTCTGAGACTATACCTGGAAAATAGGGACACTTGGAGGGGATCGCTGTGGTCTAAACCATTGAGCCTCTTGGGCTTGCCAATTGGAAGGTCGGCAGTTCAAATCCCCGCAATAGGGTGAGCTCCAGTTTCTCTGTCCCAGCTCCTGCCAACCTAGCTGTTCGAAAACATAACAGCGCAAGTAGATAAATAGGTACCGCTGCATCGAACAGCATTTCTGTGCACTCTGGTTTCTCTCACGGTGTCCTGTTGTGCCAGAAGCGGTTTAGTCATGCTGGCCACATGACCCGGAAAGCTGTCTGCGGACAAACGTCAACTTCCTCGACCTGCAAAGCGAGATGAGCGCCGCAACTCCATAATTGCCTTTGACGAGACATAACCGTTGAGGGGTCCTTTACCTTTATGTAATTACAGTATTGTTCTAAACAAATAAGTAATTGCACAGTAAATAAAAATTGGGTTGAAGCAAAAGGATAAACAATAGGCATTCTTTGGCATGCAGGGTCTCCTATGCTTATTCTTGCTAGTGTTCAGCTGCAAGTTCAGAAGTTAGTGTTCTAAATTTAGTGGGGAACCTCTAGGTGCAAAGGAGACAGACCTCCCGCCTCCAAACATGTGGGGGGTCTCCCATTCCCCTCCCAGGTCACAGGACTGAAATAATGTGAAAGGAAACTTCTGGAAGAACAAGAGATGGGGGCGGGGACTGGGAGAGAGAGATAGAAGCTTACCAGTGCAATAATAATAGCCTTTTGTCTTGCATTTGTACCACACATACTGTATGTATGGACCTGCGGTCACATACAATATAGCCTTTGTGATTTTCCATTAGCCCTATTATACCACATTTGTGGCTTTGCAAACTGACAGAAGCTCCTAAAGTGTGTGTAACATGTTATATTTTAAGGTAACTATGTTTTATGTATTTGTGTTCCAGCGTGAGAAAGTACCCCTGATTGAATACAGCGAATCTCTTTGCAGGAAATGAATAAACAGCATATGTACCTTTTCCCTTAAATTTAAAGCCCATGAATATTATGAATATGCTAAACCACATCATCTAGTACTCAGATCTCTAGAAGTTCGATTTTTAAAAATGGCCTCTGCAGATTGAAAAGTTATATAGTTTTCTGTTAACTTTCCAGGACTTTTGAGGATGAATACATATGACCATTTTAATATAGTATTTGTTTCTGCTTCTATCTCAGAGCTTTTAACAGGTCTGTATAACATTTGGTATATGCTATCCCAGAATCATTTATACATTTGTCTGTAAGTGCAAATGACATGCTACATAATTTATCCTGAAAGTTTAAAAAGGGGGATTTTCTTCTAGAGACACTCTATGGATCTGTGCATAATGTAATATGGACAGTGATGAATGACTTCTTGTTCAGCCTTTGCAATACACTGTTCTGAATGCATGAACCTTTTTTATATGAATGTAACTGCATATAAAATAATGTGTTAACACTTGGATTTTACAGTCAGTGCTATTTTAGTTCCACTTCACTTTTGTAGTGCTTCTGGTATTTTGATGAGTTTTCACTGAAGTAGTGTTATTGATATATATATATATATAGATAAATAGATAGATAATGGAAAATTACACTAAAATATTTAAAATTCTGATTCAAATCTTCCTCCCCCCCAAAAAATAAGATAAAAAGATTGCATGTATGTCATCCTAATAGTAATTTGGAAACCAGCCCAGTTGAATTTATTAGGACTTTATTTAAAGTAAAGATGTTCAGGATTACTGATGCAAAGCCAAGTATGGTTGAATTGTGCAAGAAAAGGAGTAGGGTGGGTCATGGCTCAGTAATAGTGCATTTTTGTTTCTTTTTTCTTTTTTGCATGCAAGAGGTCCCAGTTCCAATCTCTGGCATCTCCAGATTTGATCTGGGAGCGAACTCTGCTGGAAACTCTTTAGAGCCATTGCCAGACTGAGCTATACAGTGGCCTGTCCAATAAGGCAGTTTCTTATATTCCTGTGTTGTGTGGCTTTCAAATCCTCTTTCCATTACCCAGCTAACCCATAGCTGCTGCTTCCACTGCCATGGATAAGAAATTCATTTAGAACTCATAATCAGCATCTTGTGTTTTGCACATGAGCTGTGAGCTCTCAGATCACAATGCATCTTCCTTCAGTGCAGCATAGAAACATACACTACATAAATCTTGTTCCCAAAGTTGCATTGCCCTTGTGTGCTTTCATTAAAAGCCCTTCAAGCAGATACACTCTTCTCTTAGCGCCTGAATAGAACCATATAGACTTGAAGCAAATTTCATATGCTCATTGTTGGCATTTTCTTAGCTTTTTGGAAAGGAGCCCTAAGGCAGAAATCGTATGCATCTGGATTTGGGAATATGTCATGCCGAGCTCAGTGGGACTTACTTTAAAGTACACATGTCTGGGATCACACTGCATGGCACACTTCATTTTATAAAAGCAGGGTAGTAAAAGGTTGCTTCACCCTTTTAAATACAAAAGCAAGTCTGAACTTGGCACTACTTCTCCAATTAACTTCATACACAATTGAATTAATTTTAATATAAAATGGGTAATCATGCCCTTTTAAAATCCCCGCACTGTGCATCGGCACTGGAAGCATACGGATGAAGAAGGCATTATGAAATATTACCTGTCATGTGCAATGCTATGAATGTTTACTGAGCAGCACTTGACCTAGGATGCAGCTAACTATGAAAGATGGATTTCCAGCTTCATACAAAGTGCTCCATGTAGCATAAAAAATAAATGTTCAAGCTGATCCCCAGGATGGAGGGGAAAAAAAAACAACCTACAAGAAGTCGCAGAAGCATATAGAGCATGTAAAATGAAAAAGAAAACGACGAGCAATGGGGTGCTAGATAACAATTGGAAATGGGCATATATGCCCCACCCTGCTGGTTAGCTTTTGTTGGTTTTTTTAAATAAACAAGATAGAGTTAACTATAGAGTGTGCTGTCTCACACTGAGTAGAAGGCAGTTTGTGCAAGCAATCATTCCCTTCCCTTCTTTCCTTCTGATGACCCCATTGTTTATCTCCCTTAAAAGCTTATCTAGGGGGTTGGGGTGGGCTATCGTGCATTGTGAGCTGTGTCTTATGGTGCTGAAATGGGAGGCAGAATGACCCAACACAGCTAGCCTTGGATGAGTGGTGCAAGAATCTGCCCAGTTTGGGGCAATTCCTCCTCCCATCGCAGCTTCATAAGTCAAAGCTCATGATGTTCGGCACGATCCATGGGGATGCCAATAGTTGAGCTATCCCAACAGGCTCACTCTTGCTGCTTATCAGCTGGTTGGCATTACAGCAAGTCTCCCTTGCCAGTGCACAATGGGGAACACACTTGGAAGTTCTCAACTGTGCATTGGCAGCCACGTGTCTACTTGCCCAGCACCTGACATTACGTACGATCACATATTGTGTAGGACAAGCAGCCCTGGCTTGGGGGAAATGGGCTTGCAGGCCAAATTGGAACCCATGCCAGGCCTAATTAGGCCCAAAGGCCAGCGTTTCTCTCTCTCTCTCTCTCTCTCTCTCTCACACACACACACACACACACACACTGTGGGCAAAACGTGACAGGTGAGTGGGGAAACCCACCTGCTAAAGTTCAAATGAAGTTGCTGTAACCACCAATCAAGTGATCAGCCGCTACAGCAACCTTCTTTGAAGGTGACAATCAGCTGATATAATGCTGGCATTGAGTGTCCTGTATTATATATATTCCATCTCACATGATTTGTCTACAAAGATGCTGCTGCTGCAATGCAAGATTATAGTTTTCAGCAAGCAGGAGATATGCTACTTTGGTACCATGAGGCTATATAAACTGCCTTTGGGTAGAATGAGATGGTGAGATGATAAAGCAAAAGTTGGTGATACTGTTATACCCATCTTATTGTCCTATATAACTACAAGATTTAATCCAACTGCCCCAAGTTGGATTCTCTCCTCCAGGAGAGAAAGCTTGGAGCTTACCCTGACCTTGCTGTTGCTTTTTAGGCATATTACACCATTTTCAGTGCAAAATGAGGCAGAGTATTATTGTCACTAGTCTTATATAAATCACTGCAGTTGCATGCTCCCTCAGAGTTCAAGGCCTCAGTGAGTGCTACTTCTTAGATGAGTAACTTTGCAGCATGAAATTCTGGTATCATCCCATATCAGAGGTATCTCCCCCGAACAGGAAAAAACGGTGCAACCTCCAATGATTTGAGCAGCTGGCAGTAAGGATCTTGATTTGATCATGTTGCTTTTCTAGACAGACTAATTGTTCTGATTTATGGTTATCACCTGTATTTCATGGGTGCTTGCTTCCAGCTCTAATTAATGGATAATTTTCAACTGCTGAAACTTTAATTGTCCCCTGAATTTCCCCCCCCAAAAAGTGGAAAGAAATATGGCTCTAGGCAAAATGAAGTTCCTCTTATGTGACCTTTTGATGGGATTTTATGGGTCAAAATACTAATAGTGATTATAACACAAATAACTGGAATCATAAATAAGACCTAATAAATAGGAGGTGGTTGAACTAATCTGAATGCCAGCAATATGGCAATGTTCTCTCTCTCTGTGTGTTTGTGCATAAAATAAAGCTGACCATTACCTTGAGAAGTAAGGAAAGGATACCCATATTAGCCTGGTGTAGTGAAAATATTGAATAGTCCTGTGAAACCTTATGAAGTAGTATATATCATGGCATAAGCTTTCGGTGAGCAAAATTCACAGTTTTAATGCATGATACATTAGTGGCCCACAAAAGCTATTGCCACCATATGTAAGTTTGTAAGTTTGCATGTTTTACTAGTTTTATATATATACAGTGGTACCTCGGGTTAAGAACTTAGTTCTTTCTGGAGGTCCGTTCTTAACCTGAAACTGTTCAGAACCTGAGGTGCCACTTTAGCTAATGGGGCCTTCTGCTGCTGCCACACAATTTCTGTTCTCATCCTGAAGCAACGTTCTTAACCCGAGGTGCTATTTCTGGATAGCGAAGTCTGAAACCTGAAGCGTCTGTAACCTGAAGTGTCTATAACGCAAGGTACCACTCTCTCTATAGATAGATGATAGATAGATAGATAGATAGATAGATAGATAGATAGATAGATAGATAGGTATGCAAATTCAGAGCACTATGCTTTGAGTCTAAATATGAGCTCAAATTCCACACATTTTCAAAGGAGAAAAGGAACTGAAAAATATGAAGGCATGTTCAATCTGTCTTAAAGACTGAATGTCAAGACATTGGTCTAAATCTCAGGTATGAATGGCACCTTGACTTCTACATCAATTTCAAAGAGGCCCTGGAGATGTGCAAAATAATGCCATACGTCCATACCCTCCAACATTTCTCCGATGAAAATAGGGATGTCCTATTCCATAATAATGTCCCAGCCATTCTGGGAGGCTTCCAACATATATAAAAACATAATAAAACATTAAACTTTTTTTAAAAAAAAATCCTATACAGGGCTTCCTTCAGATGTCTTCTAAAGGTTGTATAGTTACTTATCTCCTTGGCTCAGGGGTCACATAACTCCAGACCCTCCAACATTTCTCTGATGAAATTAGAGGCTTCCTAAGGAAAAGTGGGACATTCCAGGATCAAAAGAGAAACAAGGATGGCTTCTGTAAATCCGGGGCTGTCTCTGGAAAATAGGGGCAATTGGTGGGTCTGCACCTCTCTCCTCTGGCTTATAGAATTAAATCAGTGTGCACATTCAGAAAAATATGTTGTGCATAGCTATGAATATCAGCTTGACTCATGGGCCCATTCTGAAAGAGAGGGGAATAAAATACATTGTAATATGGCAAGCAAAGCACTTGTACAGCATATGAAAACACACAGGGAAATAAGGGGGGAGACACAAGGTTTGCTGAACTGGGCCATATCTGTTGATTTAGCGACCACAACAGATCTGCAATAGGGAACCAAGGTGCTGAATAGCAAACTGTTGGCAAGCCAACCCTGCCGAGGATGAGAGAGAGTGATTTTCATCTAGCCCTTTCTTTGATTGTGCAAGCTTCACTCCTTCCTGGGCCTCCCACATTGCCAAGTGGGTGTTGTAGATTAGCCTCAAGGTGCTCCTTATCCTTACAGCAGGTTGCATAACCCTAAAAGTATCAGGACTATACTGTTAAAGGTAAAGGGATCCCTGACCATTAGGTCCAGTCGTGGCCGACTCTGAGGTTGCGGCGCTCATCTTGCTTCATTGGCCAAAGGAGCCGGTGTACAGCTTGGGTCATGTGGCCAGCATGACTAAGCCGCTTCTGGCAAACCAGAGCAGCGCACGGAAACGCCGTTTACCTTCCCGCCGGAGCAGTACCTATTTATCTACTTGCACTTGACATCCTTTCAAACTGCTTGGTGGGCAGGGGCAGGGATCTAGCAACGGGAGCTCACCCAATCGCGGGGATTCAAACCACTGACCTTCTGATCGGCAAGCCCTAGGCTCTGTGGTTTAACCCATAGCGCCACCCGGGTCCCAACTATACTGTTACTTAGTTATTTAAAAGCATGTATTCTTCAAGATCTCTATGCAGTGTACAGGATAAAACAAAACAAAAACCCAGATCTTAAATTACCACCAATAAAGGCTGTACATCAGGGGTCAGCAAACTTTTTCAGCAGGGGGCCAGTCCACTGTCCGTCAGACCTTGGGGGGGGGGACTATTTTTTTTGGGGGGGGAAGAGCAAATTCCTATGTCCCACAAATAATTCAGAGATGCATTTTAAATAAAAGGACCCATTCTACTCATGTAAAAACACGCTGATTCCTGGACCATCCGCAGGCCAGATTTAGAAGGCGATTGGGCCACATCTGGCCCCCCAGGCCTTAGTTTGCCTACCCATGCTGTACAGTGGTACCTCAGGTTACATACGCTTCAGGTTACAGACTCCGCTAACCCAGAAATATTACTCAGGTTAAGAACTTTGCTTCAGGATGAAAACAGAAATCGTGCTTCGGCGGCGTGGCGGCAGCAGGAGGCCCCATTAGCTAAAGTGGTGCTTCAGGTTAAGAACAGTTTCAGGTTAAGAACAGACCTCCGGAATGAATTAAGTACGTAACCAGAGGTACCACTGTACATCCTAGTATCCTTTCCCTAGGATCCGAAAACCAAAAGTGAAACCACTCCCTAGATATGCAGAATCTGCCAGGCTGGGCAGGATAGGCTGCCAGCAAACAACCCACACAACAACACAGTGTCAGGCACCATGGCCTCACCTTGTTGAGACAAACCAGGAGAGAACAGAGGCGATGTGAGCTAAATATCATGTGTTGGCAGAATTGAAACTGAACGCTCAGCCTCCTTTTCTTAGGTGACACTTCAGGTATGGTTGGCAGTGCGAATGTTTCAGTGGGTCTCTTTGCAAATGAACAGTGACAGGGGGTATCCGCCCTCCCCATTGTGTTTTTTTTTTCCTGCATAGTTTGTAGAAAGCAAGAGCACTCAGTGTGTTATGGTGTTTGTGATCTAGCTGGTATTTCCCAACAATTGTTGCAGTACAAACAAACTGTATTCATGGCTCAGCAGCTGCCTGAAGTATTGTCACTTCTCAGAGTCAGCCTTGAAGGTGACGTGGACAAGACTGGCGGGCTTTTGTGTGGGTCTCTGGAATGTGTACTGAACATCATCTAATACTTTGACTTGGCTAGCTTACTTGCTGATGCTGTAGCTTACTGTTGGAGAATGGGGCAGAGTTTTTACGGTTGTGCCACCGAGTTGTAGAATTAAACTCGCGTTCTATTTCTAACTGGGTTCCCTGAAAAATACATCTGAACATCTTTGTTGTCTTGAGTTGGTTTAACTTCTCACATTTTGTACTATTATATAATCTAAATAATACAAGAAAGAGGGAATGTGTGCAGTAGTTTTTATATTTATCTATTTCTAAGCATTTAAAACTGCTTTTAAAAATACCCAAGGCACATACAGCTATCCTCAAACACAATACTGTTTTTTTTTTTGTTCTTGGTGCCGTTCTAATGGCACAACAAATTACATACCTTCCAACATCCCACATGAAAAGAGGGACATTCTATTGCCCTAGAATAGAATGCATTTTAATTAATAAAAAACAAACAAAAACCGCTTATATATTTTTAACAGGATTTACTTAGCACTTAATCAACAAAAAACCTCTATGTGGGTTATAGAAAACAATAGAAAATGTTTATTAAAATACTGAAAAAAGCAAACAGTGAAAACAAGTGGATACAAACTTATCTGAATTTAACTAATTCAAGAATTATGTACTTAATAAGATTTTGTGTTAAAAATGACATGTTTAGGATTGCCTAAAGAAAATTTAGGTACGTTGCTGTGAAGGTGCCTGCTCAGTTTTAATTTATGAATATTACTAAATAATTAAAATCCACTTCTGTGAAAATAGTTCTTTCACAATGTGTTTAATTTACAAACAAAGAATGCTAGCCTTGCACCTGTAATTTATTGTACATACAAACCTATCATGATTTAAGGAAAAGCCCTGGTTTTAAAGGTGTGTGTTTCATTTCAGAACTTCCCAGTAGTCTCTCACCTTGAATACAGTCTCCTCTTGAAATCCTACTGACTCATGAAGTGTGAACGTGGCACCATTATGCAAATAAATCCTTTCAGTCAAAAGGACATGCAGATCATAATCTCATTTATACTGCATACTTTATTTTAGAACTTTTTCTAAAAAAATACATTTGACTGAACTGTGTAACCTGCAGGGGTTGTTTGCAACAGAAAGGCACGCGTTAAAATAAAATCCCTCATAACATTTCAAATGTTTTAGCTGGCAGCCTCTTGGCACCAAAAAAAAATATAGATTTGGCCTCCCTGACCTTGATTAAGTCATGCCACTCACTGCTGGTTGGGTGTGTTCTCTTCCTAGTGCTCTTTGCCAGAGCCTGGCCTTTGCTGATGACTTGGAGATGAAAACAGGTCTATTGAGGTCTATTATGTTCCCATTAACCTAAAAAGCCAAAAGCACTTACTGTCATTGTAAGAGTCTGTGTATTGGCCTAAGCAGCATTAAGGTTGATCACCTCTGCCCTCGTACAACATATGTCATTAGAGATTGAGAGAGCAACTTTAAAATGAGAATATTTCATCAGTATCTTGCAAGTTTAGTGTGGCCTGCAAGCCTTTGAAATATGCCCTTGCATATATGAATAGTAATACTCCAGAAAGGTAAACTTAGACTTACCAATTATTTTCTTTTTTAAAAAAAACAACAACAACTAAAAAGGGGGAGGGGGAGAGAGAAAACTATTTCATCCAGAAATGCAAGATCTGGACTAATGAGTGAAGGCCATGTCTCAAACATGAGATCCATCCTATCTTATGAAAAGAATATAAGTAGAGTTTTGCTGGATTGCACCAGGTGCTTTTTGGAGCATGATGGTGACACTCATGCACACACACACACACACACACACACACAAACACACACACCAGTTTGCTCCACGTATCTGCTTTGAGGAGGTATACTTTCTCTGAATATGGAAAATTTCATTCATCCATTTAATTCATTCAGATTTCTTCGCTGAAAGCCGCCTAAGAGATGTCTTGTAAATGTTTGCCAGGCTACTGCTTTGCCGCAACCCAGATGCTGGGGAGGAAAGCGTGCCACAAATTATATATTTGGCATTTTAATAAGATTGTCAAGCTCATCAATTGTCAGGGAGAAAAGTGGATAATCATCAAGAAGAAAGTTCAAGGTGATGTCTATGTTAGCTGCAGAATGCTAACAGCTGCAAACAGCTATGAATACCAGAAACCCTCCTCTCCCCACCCACTGATCAACCCAAAATCTGTATTTCTTACAGCCTATCTGTTCCGATTGGCTTCCTGCTGCTGGTTCTTATACCCTAAATATTTTTAGCATGGCAGTCAATGACACAAAAGGATACTAATTTTCTGCCTTTGGATGTGCTTCCAATAAATATGAAAATCAGCCCTCGGTACTATGACGTGGCATCCCTTTCTCAAAGAACAATCACTGTGAGTTAAGGGCATGACTACACTGCAAAAAATAAGCCAGTTTAAATTAGACTTTTGTTCCTTGAGTTCAGAATTAATTCATATTCAGGTCCTTTTCACACTAGAGCTATTTATTACTGCTGATGTCTTGCT
The DNA here is from genome assembly GCF_964106915.1 of Podarcis gaigeae. Lineage (NCBI taxonomy): Eukaryota > Metazoa > Chordata > Lepidosauria > Squamata > Lacertidae > Podarcis > Podarcis gaigeae. The sequence goes on from NC_139694.1 coordinate 20,362,798, forward strand.
CTTCCATAATCGGTGTTGTCAGATTGCCTCCATTTTGCCTCCTTGTGTTTCACTATGTCTCCCACTTTTATCTATATGGCTCCTAAGTTGGCCATGCCTGGCAGCCTAAAAGAAGGATATTGCACTGACTGGAATAACCTGAACCCTCAAATGAAATAGTTACAGGTAGGTAGCCGTGCTGGTGTGCCGTAGTCGAAACAAAATTTAAAAAATCCTTCCAGTAGCACCTTAGAGACCAACTAAGTTTGTTATTGGTATGAGCTTTTGTGTGCATGCACAAATCTACTTTGAAATCACAACCTTTCCCAAACCATAGGACTACAAACAAAAATCAGAGTTTAACCTAAACTTCAAATAGAGATTTCACCATGGACATTAAGTTTTGGCTCACTATAAAAAGTTTGTCCTGTGTTTCTCTGGATCATGCCCAGTGCAAAAATACAGGATCTACAATAATAGTTCAAACATGAAAAAGTGTGCATGTACACAAAAGCTTGTACAGTGGTACCTCAGGTTAAGTACTTAAGTCATTCCGGAGGTCTGTACTTAACCTGAAACTGTTCTTAACCTGAAGCACCACTTTAGCTAATGGGGCCTCCTGCTGCCGCTGCGCTGCCGGAGCCCAATTTCTGTTCTTATCCTGAAGCAAAGTTCTTAACCTGAAGCACTATTTCTGGGTTAGCGGGGTCTGTAACCTGAAGTGTATGTAACCCGAGGTACCACTGTACCAATAACAAACTTAGTTGGTCTCTAAGGTGCTAGTGGAAGGATTCCCCACCCCCAGCTGAAATGTGGGGGAGCGGGTTCTAACCCCTCATGGATGTGCTAAAGCCAGTCAGGATAAAGCGTGTTCTCACTAAAAGGAGAGCACGGGTTGCGGATGGGGCTATACAAGGCACCCCATGATTGCTAGGCAAGTTAAAGCCAGGGCTTGTTTAGATGGGAGGATCTGGTTATCTGGGGAAAGTTGATGTTGCAAACTTAGGGGTGGGGTCAGTGGCTATTTAAGCAAGGTCCACAGCTTTCTCTTTCTCTTTTGCTGTGGACATCGGATCTCATCGGATCTCTGAGTGACTACAGCAGAAGTTTGGGTCGTATACCTTTTCCCTTTGTTTTTCTTCCTCCATTTTCTCCTCTTTCTTTAATTTGTTGCTGAAAGATCCTTCCCCACTTTATTTAATTTTCCTGTTTGTTTTAATTCCCTTTAATTTAGTCGGGGGGGGGGTGCTCGGCCTGGGCCCAGGGGCCGTGTGGGGAGGGCTTCCCTCAATTCCCCTGCCCTCTTGCAGGGTCGATCCCCAGTCAAGGGAACATTTCTTCTCAGTTTGTCCTTGCTTCTCCCTTCCCCACAGGCTTCTGTTGGTGCCGGAGTAGGCCTCCTGGGCGGCTTTCAAGAGCCGGGGGTGCGCGCTTTGTGGGGGGGTGGGCGCGCTCGCGCCGCGACGTGCCGCGGCCTGTGTTTTCGGGCCTTTTTTCCTCCCCCCCTCCCCCCCCCGCGAAAACGCTATTCAGGGCCTTTGCTTCCCTGCGGCTGGCTGCCTGGCTAGGGGTGGCTTACCTTGCCCTGTAGCAGGCCCTGGGAGGCCGGCCTGGTGTTGCTGGGGGGCTGGGTGCCGCTGGTTGTCCCCAGAGGTGCATTGATTTGAGCGGAGAGCTGTGAGGCCTCCATTTTGCAGCCTCATTAGGCGGGAGCGCCATTTTGATTCCTCTCGGCCACGTGGCGGCCTCTAGCGTTCAGGCCTAGTAATTGCAGGGCCTGGTGGTTGCTTTATCCTAGGCTGAGTATAATTGGTACTACTGCGACCTCTTGTGGCAGTTGATATGTTTGCAGGCAATTAATTTCTTCAATTGCACGCAGCCTGGACGGCTAGTGTAGGTGTGTGTGCTGGTAAAGAGCACAAGGTTGTGGTTTGTTTCCGTATTGGACAGCTTCTGATTTGGTGGCTGGTGCTCTTCCCAGCTGCTCCTGGGTTACCGATCTGTTGCATAATCTGTAAGCAAGGGGTTGCCTCCTGTCTACTGGTGCATCATTTTATAGTCTAGGTCTTAGTTTTAATTAACTATTTAATTCATTCTGCTTCATTTTCTTGCAGATTCTAGCGTCTTAAAGAACTTAGTTGGTTTTTTTTTTTTTTTTTTTTTCCTACTTAATTTTATTTTATTTTCTTTTCTCACCAGTAGTAGGAATGGCTCCTAAGAAGGCAGCAGGAAGGCCTGTTCCTGCCCGCTCCTCGAAGCGGCCTATAAAAGGCCCATCCCAGGCCTTGCGATCTCCGCAGCCTGGTCAGTCCTTGAAACGCATCCAGGCTATGGTTTCAAGTTTGTCTGGCGACCCGGTGACACTGGCAAGGGTAGAGGCGGAGATGGATGGCCTGCTACACCGTTGCTCGACCCCGTCAACGTCATCAGCATTCCCGCCTCCCCCGGTGGATGTTTCCTCTCCTGCATCATCATCTAGTGAAGAAGGGGAGCCACTGTTAGCCGGAGTTGGCTTACCTGATGCTCCGCAGGTCCAACCTTCGGTGCTGCCTGTATCGCAGGATGCAGTGCCTAGGGGCCGTGGTCGTGCCAGGGTCGGCGCCAGAAGAAGCGCATCGACCCGGGGCCGCGCTGTACGGGGCTCACCTGTACGGCCCCCAGCGCTGGGGCATTCTAATCCAGTTCATTCACAAGTTGTCTCTGTTCAGTCAGCCCCAGGTGCAGTGCAACAGGGTGAAGCGTCAGATTCTTCGATTGAAGACAGTCTTCCTCTTCCTCCAAGGTCCTCTTCCGGTGGGCATCGTCGCCGAAAAAGGGGCTCCAGGAGGCACTCTAAGAAGAGACGGAGGGACACATCGTCCTCCACTTCAGGTACTTCCTCCATCAGCTCTAGCAGTGATGAGGGGGCCCCCCTTAAGCTTTACTGGGGCTACGGGGAGTCGTCGGGGCTGCCAAAGTGGGTTTGGGAGCGTAGGGCAAATTCTCATAGGGCCAGGTATGGCGCCGTACAGGAGTGTCGAGAAGGGGTCCTGGTGCCTGACGTAAGAGTCTCCACCAATTCTGCTAGGGATATTATTCCTGGTGCCCACTTGTCTTCCAAATTGCGGTCTAGGATTCTGGATGGCCGCTACGTGGATATTTTCAGCTTGGCTCCTCCGCTTGATGGTCGGGAGCCGCTGGACAAGGGCCTTTCCGTTCCCAAAAGACGGACAATTGTAGCAAAGGCTGACAGGACTTTTGAACGTTGGATGGATAGTTTCCAGGTTTTTGCTGGTGTGATTCCTGCAGCGTATCCCAAGAGGTCTCTGCACCTCTGGGTTTATCTGTCTATTGTCCGTTCAGCTTTTACGATGGCTGGCGAGACTGCTGCATTATCATATGACCAGAACTTTAGGCGTAGGGCGGCCAAGATACCGACGGCCCGCTGGGACAGGAAGGACTTGGATGTGTGGACCACTTATGTGGCACCACGTATTGAGAAGAAGGCTTCTGAGTTGCAAAAATTCAAGCCTGCCACCCAAAAAGTTGGGCGCAAGTGGTTCTGCTGGGACTTTAATAAGGGCATTTGCCAACGTCAAGCCTGTAAATTCGCACACCTTTGTGACAAATGCTCTGGGAGCCACTCGGCTTCTGCTTGCTCCGCGGCCAGGCGGCCCTTTCGCAGGGGAGGGGGCTCCCAGCAGCCCCCCAAGGTCCCTGCCCAGCCTCCTGTTCCCGGAGCAGGAAAGTGATATCTTTTCTTTGGCCTATACTCCGGTTCGGCTACAGCCGTTACTGGCGTTACTGGAATCTTACCCAGACAGAGAGTCAGCGTCGTATTTGAGTAATGGTTTTTCGCTGGGATTTAGGATCCCAGTGGTCGTGGCCCCTGTAGCCCAGAATCCTAGGAACCAGAAATCCGTTAAGGACATGCCTGGTGTGGCGCGTAAGAAAATTGAAAAGGAGCTGGCTTTACGTCGTATGGCTGGTCCTTTCGCCACCCCCCCCCCTTTCCTAATTTGCACATTTCACCCTTGGGAATAGTTCCCAAGAAGGCCCCGGGGGAGTTTCGCCTAATTCATAACCTCTCTCATCCTAATGGTACGTCGGTTAACGACGTAATTCCCCCGGAGCTCTGTTCGGTGAAGTATGCCTCTCTTGATCATGCGATCAAGATGATAAGGAAGTTTGGGCCTGGTGCCCTATTGGCCAAGTGCGACATTGAGTCGGCTTTTCGTTTGTTGCCAATTCATCCTGAGGATTTCTGGCTGCTGGGTTTTCAGTTTGACGGGGGATTCTATTTTGATAAGGCTATGCCCATGGGCTGCTCGGTAGCTTGTGCGGCTTTTGAGTGTTTCAGCTCATTCCTGGAATGGGCCTTGCGCGATAGAACCGGTTTGGGCGGGGTTACGCATTATTTGGATGACTTTTTACTGGCCTCCGCGAGGGACACGGGGAATTGCGTGGTTCTGCTGCGTGCCTTTGCGTCCCTGGCTGAAGACCTGGGGGTTCCATTAGCGGCAGAGAAAACTGAGGGTCCCACTACGCAACTTACCTATTTGGGTATCTTGTTGGATACCGTGGCCCAAACCTCTAGTTTGCCGCCAGATAAGTTAGTTGCTTTAAGGAAGGTCATTGAAGAACTGCTCCCATTGAGGAAGGTTACCTTGCGACAGCTTCAGTCGTTGCTAGGTCATTTAAACTTTGCTTGCAGGGTGGTGGCGCCGGGGCGCCCGTTCTGCTCTCGCCTGGCCAAACTTACCTCGGGGCTGCAGGCACCGCATCATAGGGTTCGTTTGTCCGCCCAAGTGCAAGCCGACCTCCGTGTGTGGCTGGAATTCCTGGAAGAATTTAATGGCGTATCACTGTGGCAGGACACTTTGAACCTCCACAATGATTTTCAAGTGCATTCGGACGCGGCAGGGTCACTGGGGTTTGGTTTGTTTTGGGACGGCAGGTGGTGTGCTGAACCTTGGCCCCAGGCTTGGTGTGGGGAAGCGATAACTCGAGACCTGACATTTCTTGAGTTTTTCCCCATAGTTGTTGCGGTACACTTGTGGGTCGAGCATTTTAAGGACCATCGGGTTTGTTTTTGGTCCGATAACCAGGCAGTAGTGACTGTTTTAGCTAAGCAGTCATCCCGGTCGTCTAGGGTTTCGGCCTTGCTTCGGGTGTTTGTTTTGCACTGTCTGCGTTTTAATATTGTATTTTCTGCTCGCTTCGTTCCGGGTATTTCTAACGAGATTGCTGATGCTCTGTCCCGTTTTCAGATGGAACGATTCAGGTCATTGGCGCCAGAGGCTCGAGACCGTCCGGAGATTTTCCCGGATCATCTCTGGAACCTTGGCAACACTTAGTTTCACAGGGAGTAGCAGCATCAGTCGCCCCTTCCACGCTAAGGTCCTATAAGAAGGCCTGGGCTGATTTTCTGTCCTTTAATGGCCAATCGGCGGGGGCGGTCATCACCCCTCATTCTACTGCCCAGGTGCTTAAGTATCTGGCACATTTGTTCCAGATGCGCCGGGCGGCTAGGACCCTGCGACTTCACTCGGCAGCAATTTCTTTCTTTAGCAGGGCCACTTTTGACAAGGACCCATGTAGGAAGTTTGTGGTGCGCCGGGCATTGGAGGGATGGGGACGGCTCACCCCATCGAGGACTGTTCCCAGAAGTCCCATCACTTTTGAGTTGCTGATACAGATGCGCAGTAAACTGCGGAGCATCTGTTGGTCCAAGTTTGAGGCCCGTCTATTTTCAGCAGCCTTTTCCTTGGCATTCTTTGGGGCACTGAGGGTAGGCGAGGTGGTCCTGGAGCAAAAACGGGATGGAGGTTCCAGGGGTTTGCTGTTGCAGGACGTGAGCATGTCACAGTCGGACCTGAGGGTGCATATCAGGAATTCGAAGACCGACCAGGTGGGTAGGGGAGCCGTCATTCGGCTCTCGGCAACGGGAGAGAAGGGTCCTTGCCCCGTAAAGGATCTTAAGAGATACTTGTCCTTGCGGCCGGCAGGCGAGGGGCCTTTGTTTATTCATGAAAATGGGGGCACCCTTTAGTCCGGCATCAGTTCACTAAGGTGATGCGCAAGGTGGTAGTGGCCTGCGGCCGCAAAGCATCGGAATTTGCTCCTCACTCCTTCCGTATTGGTGCCGCAACGACAGCTGCCCATTGGGGTTTGTCTGCAAGGAGGATAAAGGACCTGGGTCGTTGGAGATCGGATGCATTCAAAGTATATGTGAGGAAATAATGGTGGTGTGTGTACTGACATTTTTGTGTTTTAACCCTAGGTCTGGCCGCTATCCGTATTTGGATAGTGGGACACAGCATTGTGCACTGGGCCGCTGTCAGAGCTCGTCAATCTGGTCTGGGAGCTGGCTTGGGCCTTCCGCAGCACGTGCAGGTGTCCTGGATTTCCAGACGAGGGATGCAGTGGAGAGAATTATTGCCTCTCATGCACAGACGGGTCCTCCACGCTGGCCCCCCTACAGCGATAGTGGTGCAGCTGGGGGAGAATGATATGGTTTCCTCTTCCTGCTTTGGGCTGCGTGCTGCCATATTACTGGACTTGAGGGATTTGGCGGCCTTGGTGCCTTCAACCACACTAATTTGGTCGCAGCTGCTGAAACGCCGCATTTGGAGGGGTAGCCCTTGCCCGGCGGCCACCGAAAGAGTTAGGAAGCGGATTAATTCCGCGGCAAGCAAATTGGTGGTTGGTTTGGGCGGATTTGTGATTCCTCACCCTCTGATTTCGTTCAAGGCCTCTGAATTATTCAGGGATGATGGGGTGCATCTTTCCCCGTTGGGGAATGATGTCTGGTTGGATGCAGTGGTGTCCAAGTTGAGGGTGTGGTTTAGTCTGTGAGTGGTTGGCGGCGAGCGTAAAGGGCTCGGGTGGCGGTTAGGCATTGGTTAAAATTGGTTGGTGGAGGGGTATGGATAGGCTGGGCCTGCCCCTCCAATGCTGCACGGGTATTCCGTTAAAGGAATTCTGGAACTTACCATCCCCTTCGTCCAAACCCTTGGTGCAGGGTGCGGGCCGTGTAAGTTCCAAGGAGCATGCGGGGATTAGCTGAGGGTCTGTTTCGCAGCTCCAGTTGACCCTGATCTTGCTCTTCCGCACTGACTACGGAGTCAGGGCTGTCCCCAAGGCGGGGAGGACAGATAGTCTAACCAATGCCTAAGCAACCACTCACAATTTGTATTGATAATAAAGTTGTGGCCAAAATTATGCCAAAAACCTTAAACAAAAATAATGTGTGAAGTTTGAGTTATTGGGTTTGGGGTGTCTTGGGGACCTCAGCACGCAAAGCGTGTTCTCACTAAAAGGAGAGCACGGGTTGCGGATGGGGCTATACAAGGCACCCCATGATTGCTAGGCAAGTTAAAGCCAGGGCTTGTTTAGATGGGAGGATCTGGTTATCTGGGGAAAGTTGATGTTGCAAACTTAGGGGTGGGGTCAGTGGCTATTTAAGCAAGGTCCACAGCTTTCTCTTTCTCTTTTGCTGTGGACATCGGATCTCCCGCCCGCCCTCCCTTGTTGGGCTTCGCTTGACCTTGCTATGCCTGTCATGGGGTCGTTCGCCTTGGTGCGGGGGCCCAGTAGGAATTTACCTCTTGGCTGATTAGTGTGTGCCAATTGGGTTTTGCCTACTGCGTAGCAAATCGTCACAACTTGTAAGGTTGGCGGTTAGGCATTGGTTAAAATTGGTTGGTGGAGGGGTATGGATAGGCTGGGCCTGCCCCTCCAATGCTGCACGGGTATTCCGTTAAAGGAATTCTGGAACTTACCATCCCCTTCGTCCAAACCCTTGGTGCAGGGTGCGGGCCGTGTAAGTTCCAAGGAGCATGCGGGGATTAGCTGAGGGTCTGTTTCGCAGCTCCAGTTGACCCTGATCTTGCTCTTCCGCACTGACTACGGAGTCAGGGCTGTCCCCAAGGCGGGGAGGACAGATAGTCTAACCAATGCCTAAGCAACCACTCACAATTTGTATTGATAATAAAGTTGTGGCCAAAATTATGCCAAAAACCTTAAACAAAAATAATGTGTGAAGTTTGAGTTATTGGGTTTGGGGTGTCTTGGGGACCTCAGCACGCAATACCCCCTGTCATTCATTAAGAGGCAATAAATACCTGAAAACCCTGAGTGCCTTTGTGACCTTCCACCTTGTACCAAAGAAACCTATCCAGTGCCTATTGACCTGCCTCCCCTCATTGACCCCTGGGATCTCCACCCTTTTTGCTCACCTTTCAAGAGACACCCTGGCTACCTGTATCCTAAAACCAGAACTCATTTTGTACCTGTGATGGGATGATGAGCTGCTTGTGCGTAAAAGCTTAGTCCCTCAGAGCTTGGGCATGGTTCTCAAAACTCTGCCTTAAGCGGAGCCCCTTAAACATGACTCCCTTAATCGCTAGCAGAATCCGACAGTGGGCGTTTGTGGAATCTGCTCCAACATAAAAGTTCCTTAACGGAAATGCGTCTTCGGGATTCTCGGCGCGACAGTTTCCGGCGAGGAGTGGGTGTACCTATGGGGGGTCCTGAGACTTCTCCACTGTTTTCACTAGCAGTCTCTCGGAGCCCTCCCTCCGACTCACTTTCTCTCTGAGCTCTTTCCCTCCCCCTGCTGGTACCTTCCCTCTGCTGCCGAGTCTCTCTTAGCGTCCGAGAGCTCTTCCACCGCCTGCCTTTCCGATGGCAGTTCCCTGACAGTACCCTTGGATCAGTAGTCCTTTGTGAAGAGTGGTCTTTCAGGAATCCACATCACCCACATTCTCCCTCCTGGAAGCCCAGTGTTTGCGTCTGTTTTTCCACCTCTGTGGGAGTCCTGCATTACTGTTCCACGCATGTTGTATCCTAATCTGGGAATGCTGTCAATTGCCCCCCTGTTCTCCTGCTAAATTGCAACCTGTGCTAGTTTAGGGACCAGCTCTACCAGACTGATACCAGCCCGTGCAGCAAGAATAGAACCAGAGGCCAGAGAGGGAATAGGTTTTTTGCCTACCATCAAATTAAACATCCCAGCCATCCTTTGTTGCTTAAAATCCAATTCCTCGGGAAAATTCAGGTTCAGAAGCGTGTAGAAAATGTACGCCTTTGTAAGTATCGCAGCAACATCTGGAGGTGCAATTGGAAGTGCTTTTCACTTGGCCATAACAATCCTGAAACACCTCTCTCCGTAGCAAAGGAAAAAAGTGAGTGGGATATTACTGGTAGGATGTCTACTCAGAGTTAAATCCCTTTCAGATCAATATAATATACACCCTAGAACAGGGTAGAACAATTTTTCGTGCCAAGTGGGCTGCAAGAGTACTTTGACATGGGACCTCTCAAGGGCTGGTCACTGCCTTGTCACATGGGTTAGGAGGAGCGAGTCCAAAATTTGCCACAAACACCCCAGCCCTCACATGGCCTTACCAAAGTCAGATAAACAAGGTGCTGGGCTTTGGGAAGGAGGTACAAGGCTCTTGCAGAGTCCTAGAGCCTCACACCTCCTTCCCAAAGCAGGAAAAGTACCAACTAGGCTTTGGGAAGACTGCAGGAAGACTCTAGGGCCCAGTCAGAGCCTTCATGCCTTCTTCCCAAAGCCCAGAGTCTTGGTTACCCAGCTTTGGGAAGCCAGTGTGAGGGCATCAAATGTCACTGAGACATTGACAGCTGCATTGCAGCCCTTGGGCTATGCATCGGACCACCCTGCCCCAGAAGTTTCCTTCTGAAGGCTTCAGTCAATGAAGGATGTGCAGCAGCACAGTGACAACATCACCTGAATGTTCCATAATAACTGAATAGACAAGTTACTTCCATTCCAGAGAAAACAGCTAGTATGGAAACAGCCAGCATGGTGTAGTGGACTCGTAATCTGGTGAACCGGGTTCGCTTCCCCGCTCCTCTACATGCAGCCGCTGGGTGACCTTGGGCTAGTCACACTTCTTTGAAGTCTCTCAGCCTCACTGGGGGAAGAAGGGAAAGGAGATTGTTAGCCGCTTTGAGACTCCTTAAGGGGAGTGAAAGGCGGGATATCAAATCCAAACTCTTCTTCTTCTTCTTCTTCTTCTTCTTCTGCTTCTTCTTCTTCTTCTTCTTCTTCTGCCTCAAATATGCAAACACCTACGGCATGCTTCAATGTTCACCCATCTGTTTAGCGAGACAATGGAAGAGTTGTGTCTTTAGGAGCAAAGTCAAGTCACTGGAGAGTTTCAGAGCCTGCTCTGGCTGTAGAGACATATATGGGAAAGACATGTTTTGTTGCATCTGAGGCACATGAAGGTGTCCAGTTTTGTTGCTATAGGTGCACCTATAGTGTTTCTCCCAGGGGTTATTCCTCCTCTGGTCACTGCTGCGGATATGGGTAACCAGGTTACAAGCCATTCTTCACGCCATTTCCATATGAATACTTTAAGAGAAGTGTACCTGAAGGTCCCCGAACTATGTCGTAAACAATGTGTCCTAACAACAAGGCACAAAATCGCAAGCCCTCAAAAAACATTTCACAATAAAAAAAAGTTGTTTATTGATTTCAGGCGAGGGAAATTTAAATGGGATTAAATGCTCTGTTAAGTGTTTTTCCCCTTCGAGCTACATGTATAAATAATTAGTGTGAGTACACAGAAAAAAGAGCACCAACTCTATTATCCAATAAAAATGCACAACACAATAGTGCTTTGTTCTTGCAATTAACAGCTGCGGCTTCTTGTGACCTAATTCAGGCAGTAACTATTTTGATCTTTTTATATGTCTCATCCAAATGCCAAGCGCCATTTCCCACATTCAAGCACTGTAATTGGATAATTGCAGCCTGAATAGGATTAAAAACTAGAATGGGAGGTGTGATATCTAAGAATATAATTATTAAAAATGTTTGAATAAGAACACCTTTTGCTAACATTACTTTGCATCTTGCATACCTTGATACTCAAATTTATCTTTCCCCTCTAGGAAAGCAGTAAAAACAATTTCACCCTGTGAAGGAATTTCTAGTGCATTTGTTGCTCATAAGTCTACACTCCTTGGAGTCTTTACTAGAGATGGTAAAGCAGTCATCAAAAATATTGTGAACTTTGAGCAAAAGGTCAAAGGGAGGAGAAGGTGGAGTGGCAGAAGAACATATTTTTTCCCTAATTTCTTAATGCTCTCAGATCCCTTTATGCGCTTAGGAAAGAGTGTATGTAGGTGGGGAAGAGAAGAATAAAGCAGGGCACAAAGTGAGTGAATAGCAGGCCTTAGCATCATTTACAGGAAACATACCATAAGATAAAGGTGAGGGTCAAGTTTCTGATAGCCTGCATGCTGTCTGTCCTGCCCCACATCCACCACACACAGTGAGCGGCTCTTATGTGTACGTAATGAGATCTTTATTCAGGCAAGTAATGGTACAGGCTTGGCAGCAAAAATAGAGTTCAGGAGTCACAGTGCAGGAATCAGGCAAAATATTCAGAACTTGATGGAAATAACAAGGGTGCCCCTACACTTTCCACACCCTGCCCAGCCAAGCTTCTAAAGACTAGATGTGACATGTTAATTTGCAATAATTTGCTCACTTTGTGAGAATGTTGAAATTGCAAACTCATGCTCCTCCAGGGTGTGTGGGTTTGCTTCCGTTTAAAGCGGCAGCACCTGCTTCCTGGTAACAATACTGCACCCTCCTGTTAAGGTACCACCTTCTGAGTAGCTTCTCTTCAACTGTAGACTCGTAATCTGGTGAACCGGGTTTGCTTCCCCGCTCCTCCACATGCAGCTATCACGTTATATCACACATCACGTTATATCACACATCACGTTATATCACACAACCTGCATCAGCACCTGGGAGCCCTAAAACCCATGTCATAGGCCTTGTGAGGCCTTGGAAGCGACTTCCAGTGCTTTACGAGGACCCAGAAGTACGTTGGAGGACTTGCAAGATCTCAGACATGACTTCCGGTGCTTTGCGAGGCCTTGGACGCAACTTCTGCTACATCAAGAGGATCTGGAAGTCACGTCGGAGGCCCCACGAAGCCTCAGACACCATCTCCGAGGCCCCGTGAGGCCTCAGATGTGACTTCTAGTGCTTTGCGAGGCCCCAGAAGTTGCAATGGAGCCCTGCAGTTGGGGTGCCAAGCACTCACAACAGTATTTTTTGTGGGTGCCTGGGCCCCTGGGACCCACTGTAGTTGGTGCAAGTGGCTGAAAGGTTGTCTGCAGGGCCAGCAAAGCCAGGAGCTGAGTGCAACACCACGCTGCACAACCAAACTCCGTGCTTGACCTCCCTACAATGCATGAGCGATGACGTCACACATGTGCAACTCCTCCCCCCCCCCATGTCGGCTGCAAGTCAGCACCTCTGGGCGGGGCACTGACTGACTCGAGTAACAGAAGCTTTAACTTTGCTGTTTTAAATGTGCATTCTGTAGTTGACCTCCTTTGTAATGTTTTATTTTGAAAGCTTTACAGTAATATTTTAGTTTCCTGTTAATTATGTTGTTTCGAATGTATCCTTTATATTCGAATTTCATCATAGATGTTTTATTTTGGATTGTTTTAATTGTAAACCATTTGAGATTTCCCCCCATAAAATTAAAAAGTGGTATTGAAACAACAACAACAACGGGATTGGCTCAGTATCCAGTCAGACAGAATTTGACGCCCAGCTAAGCCAGAGAAATATATCTGAAGGAGCATCTCCACCCCCATTGTTCAGCCCAGACACTGAGGTCCAGCTCCGAGGGCCTTCTGGCAGTTCCCTCACTGCGAGAAGCCAAGTTACAGGGACCTTGGCAGAGGGCCTTCTTGGTAGTGGCACCCGCCCTGTGGAACGCCTTCCCACCAGATGTCAAAGAAATAAGCAACTATATGACTTTTAGAATACATCTGAAGTCTAATAATAATAATAATAATAATAATAATAATAATAATAATAATAATTTATTTGGGGAAAGTGCAAATGAGTAGAGGAATCTTTCTCTCCTTTCCTGCCAAACAGCTTTTGTGTATTCAAACAAACTGCAGGTGTGGCTGCTTACTTTGGGGATTCTAAATCTTTAGGAAGAGATGAGGAATTCTAGAAAGCTTTTTTTGGTTACACCTCCCCAGCTCCCAACTGTTGTGATCCTGCACTGAGTATCCCCGCAGCTGTTCTTGTCGTGTTGAAAAGCCACAGAATATCCCATCACGGGTCAGCAACTGCTTTGGCGAGCTGTGTCATAGCTATCTCCCAGATAAAAAAGGTAAAAGGAGAACAGCTTAATTGTCACAACCGCAAGTTAGCAGCTCACGGAAAAACAAGATGCCTGCTATGTTTAGCGTTTAATCTTGATACAAGCTTTCTGTTGGCAACTCCCACCAACTCCTAGGTATCCAGTATATTTCCTATTACTAAAAGCCTGATCCCATCAGAGCCACTCGCTCAGAATGAGTTGACTGTCATCACAGATAAAGCTCAGGGGAAAATTGAGAAGAGGACTCCCTGAGATCCAAGGCTATTGCTTTAAATGTTCTTTTAAATTGTACTATCCCTGCCTTGCAGAGTGCAATGATATGTATAGCATCTTGCCCAGGCAGAGCCTTGAAATCCCACGTGACAATATGAGGGCAAGGTCTGGGCTGGAACTCAGTTCTAAAAATGAGCCCGGGTTTCCATATGAAATATTAATTTACTGTGCACAAGCTCCAAATCATATATTAATGAATGTGATTTATGCCACCCAAGCACATGTAGAGATGACAATAAAAATAGAAGCACGATGCACTGGAAGAAATTGGCAGCTGTTCCAGAGGCTTGTTGAAGTAATCTAGTCATCTTACTATTTTCATACATACCAGTGATCAGGAAAATTCAAAAATTATATATAGTAACAGAGAGATGACGAAACTCTCAGCTACTATTTCCCTAGTTTTAACTCCCTTCCTGCCTTAGATACTGCATTAGCATATATGAGCCCAGAATATATGCAACCCAAAACATATAACATATACAAAAACAAAAATTTTAAATACCATATTGGAGACATGGTAAATTCAAAAGTTTATGGAAGCACTGACCTTTTGAATTAATTATGTACTTATATGTTGCAGGTCACTAAACAGTTACGCTGTCTAGTATACTGACAGCTTGGCAGAAATATCAGAAGCCACAAACACTGTGGGTGCTTACAAATAATATATATAAATGTGAGTTATTATTAGGCAGGTGCTGAGCATAATAAAATCTTACTTATTTTGCTGTCTTATTTAGAGCCGGAAGTGTTCAGCTTCTCTGCTTTCGAAGAAGAAAATAGCAAATTGTCATACACTGGTTACAAAAAACCCCACCAGTTTATACTATGGAATGGATTTCATAAGTTACGAGATTGTACACTGGGAGTGACACACACACACATACACACACTACTTCCTAGTTTGCGAACTACACAAATATAATGGAGATGGGAAGCTATGATGGAAGTTTTGAGAAGCACTTGTTTTCTGCATTTGTAAATATTTCCCCTAAAACCACAAAAGGCCAATATCATTTGCAAGGCTGGTGAAGTCAAATCAATTTCAGATGTAAGTAAACTGGAAAAAAAGACATTGCTGAATGGTGTAACCATTGCTGTCTCCTTGCAGCCACCACCACCACAGCCTCCAAGGGTTCATTGAATAATATTTTTTATCAAAGAAAACCAGTAAGTGCTCAATATTTATTTACGAACATTTTCCTTATATTTACAATATCCCCTTGAAGAACATCCCCAAAACAGTGCACATTGGTACGCATCTGTAATGTGTACTCTTCATCATGATCAGTGATGTCACGAGCACTAGCCAATCAGGTTTAATCAGTGGGGGTGGGGGAATTCTTGCTTGAGAACTAATAAGACCTGGATATCCAGTCAACTTGAGGGAAATGTCTCTGTATCCCCAGTAACCAAAGAGGCTGTGGGCGGTAGCCTTATTCAGTGAAGCCCTGTCACTTTTGTACCCTGCATTGTCCTGATTTCCCTATTTGTACAAATTGTCTCATCACTCTTACTTTGTCAATTCCCCTAGCTGGATGTGCTTTTCTGCTCTAGCAGCAGATATTATGCTTGCCAAAGTGTCAGTTTTGCTGAGAAAGGGGCAACGTTTTGCCTGACTCCTGAACTAAGTTGCTGCTCCGTATTAGAGTCAATTCCATATGATACAACTTGTTTACATGTAGATAAGATTTGACAGGTCTCATGTGTCCCAATGAGACCCGAGGCATGAAGGTTACTGTAAAAAAAGTAAATATATAAAATATAAAAAAATCAATCTGTATATTTCAGAAGAGATACTGCAAATGTGCTTGCATTTTCAGAGCTTCTGTAACCCCTTTCTCGACACTTGACCTGGGATTCTCTCCTTAAACAAACCAACAACATTGCAGCCATTTTAAGCTGCTCCTAAGTGGACAGTACTTACAACAATGGCAAGCACCATCTTTCCCCCCCTTTTTTAAAAAATACCACCTGTGTTTTCTCTGGCTTAAACTGAGATTTCAAGCAGGCAAACATTTTGGAGGCCCAGGTTGTCAGGAGCTCAGCCTACACTTGAGTAGGACCCTGGTAGAGACACATACCTGACATACCTGACTGGCATGTTCTCTCCCTCCTGCTCAATAGTTCGGGAGCTTCAAAAGCTTTCTTCAGCCTGAACATCACAGCAACCGATACCAACCGACACCGGCACACTTAGGGATCTGCAGAGTCTTCGCAGTTTGCCTAACAGACCTCAGCAACTCAGCATTTTGGCTAATCTGCTTTATTTACATATAAACACACACGGAGCACTGCAACATGGCTCCCTCTCTCTCTAGCATGAGACAGCAAAGAGAGAAAGAACAAAGGACAATAGTCCCACTTCACAGAACACAGTAACACAAACATCCTGTTTCCGTCACTTCCCACTTTGTGGATTCAAAACACATACCATCATGTGATAGACAACAATCCCATGGACTGCAATCACGGAGCGGGAATTCTAACACAGGTAAGCCCTGCCCTACATTATCGATCACATGATGCAGTGCACACAAACACCATTTGAATGGGAATGCCCATCAACTTTGCTGGGGCCCAGCCCCCTCAAATATTTTATTGTGGGGGCTGAAACCCCCGCAGCCGCTTCCACAGCAAGAAGTGCGCCAATGGGAAGACCCTCCCCTCTTGCCTCTCCTTTGTTCTCCGACACGCTCATACCTCCTAGTTCTGGGGGAGGGGGGAGTTCTCCCCCCACTCTCAATTGATGTATTGCCTGGCTGTCTCCCTCCCTACTATCTCAAAGCTGGGCAGTTCCTGTCTCAACTGTGCAGTCTCAGAATCTGCCTGTCTCTCTGCTTTGTGAGACTCTGGAAATGGGGGGGGGGATGACTAATATTCTCCCTCCTCTTCTGTTAGAAGCTGATCTTTCGATCCAGACCAGCCCCTGACAGCCACGGCCATTGGAGCTGCACAGCGCTGGGCAAGGCTTCCTCCCAACGATGCTTGTGTGTTTCATGAGGTCCAATGTGCAATGCGCCTCTGCCCCCTCTCCCCATCTGCAGCCCAAGGTGGTGCCTCTGGGTGATACAACGGCCCATCTTAAATACCTTGAAGAAGCACCGTTGCAGATTAACGCAGTATAGAGAAAGAGGAACCAGTGGTGTAGCGTGGGGGTGCAGGGCAGCCAGCTGCACCGGGCGCAACATCTGGGGGGGCACTCGCACTCGCAGCTCTCTGCCCCCTGCTAAAATCCACGGGTTAGGGGGCGCAAATTACTTGCCTTGCCCCGGGTGCTGACAACCCACGCTACGCCACTGAGAGGAACTGAGGTCCTTTTCTTTTTTCTTTTTTTAAAGATATTTATTAAAGTTTTAGAAGTATGAAAAAAGAACTCCAAAAAACATCCTTTTAAAGAAGAAAAAATAAAATACAAAAAAGGAAAAAAGAAAAAAATACAACAAATCTTCCCATTACTTTCCTTTCATTAGCTTGTTTCCCTGACCTCCTCACACCTCCCTTTCTTGTATTCCAAGTCAATTATCCATTTCAGCAAATCCTTTCCCTCTTTTCAAATTTTTGTCCTGAGAATTTATCTTGATACTAATATAAGTTTACTTTCCCTCCTTTCACCAATTAACAGTCTATTTTTCTTAAATCTTTGTTACATTTCTGCTAGAGTCACATAAATTCATTCCAACATCATTTTAACATTCATTGATCTTACAATACTTTTGTAAATAGTCTTTAAATTTCTTCCAATCTTCCTCCACCGTCTCTTCTCCCTGGTCTCGGATTCTGCCAGTCATTTCCGCCAGTTCCATATAGTCCATCACCTTCATCTGCCATTCTTCCAGAGTGGGTATTTCTTGTGTCTTCCAATACTTTGCAATAAGTATTCTTGCTGCTGTTGTAGCATACATAAAGAAAGTTCTGTCCTTATTTGGCACCAATTGGCCGACCATGCTCAGGAGAAAGGCCTCTGGTTTCTTCGGAACTGAGGTCCTTTTCTCTGGTATTTGGGATAATGCTTCATGGATCCGCCCCAGAAAATAAGGTTGGAGACAGACCAAAAAATGAATAAAAGTAGGACTAATGGGGGATTCGGTTTGGTTCTCAGTTTTGTGGCAACTCTTAGGCACTCTACCTGGTATAAACTTGCACCTCCCGGTCTTAAATCAATTTTCAAATCAAGTTGATAGATTATTAGGAAATGTTCACCTGAGAGTTTGGTAAATCTTTTGTCCTTTGTCAGAGTATTTACTGGGTAGGGGCTTCTCGATTAAATACTTTTTATTCTCCACAGTCCAGAAAGGAATAGAACTTCATAACTGTCATTGCTTTGTGCAAAATGGATATATGTATGATTATATCTGTTCTGTATAAATGTATACAGGGCTGAGGAGGATATACAGAAGTGGTATACAACCAATGCCCTACCATGTTTAAGCTTTGGGATGTGATAGGTTATTAGTTCAGAGAAGATTTCTTGGATGAAATGCTTCTCTCATTAATATACAACAAAGGTAGAAAGTACTTCTTCACTGATTTTTAATCAGTTTATGACATGGACTGCAAGACTCTTTGAAAAGGAGATTCTGCTTGACTAATAATACATTAGCAGTAATCTGGTGATCTGGCCATGCATTAAGGATACAATTTATTCTTTTACTGATCAGTTCTATTTTTCCCTGGTAAAATGAATTACCCAGCTTTTCATCAAAGTGTCCAAGAAACGGCTTTTGTGGTTGAAGTTGACAGACGTTATTAGGCACGGTATACCCTAAATGTGAAAATTATAACATTTCCTATTTGAATCAGAATGGAAAAAAACTAGTTTAAATTGAATACTTCTGATACCCACCCCCCAACCTGTTTACTGCCAGCCTAGATTATTTTAACACAGTATGCAATGCATCTTTTCTTTCAGCTGAGAAAAGGAGATGGGAAATATTTAAGTTCTCTAAAATAATAATGGTTTTTGGCAAAGCAGGGGAAATATGACTTGTGAATGATCTTGAGGTGCTTGGTTTGTGCTTCTTTCTTACATCTGACTTTGGGGTTAGGAAATCTCACCACATCTGAAGCCCAAAGAGAAGATTTACAAGCAAGCTCCTGCTTCAGACTATACTCTCAGGGTCAAAGTACACATATGCTTAATTCATAGCATGCTTCTCTGCCTCTCGTTTGCCTTAAATTAATTATAGCCATGGTGGGGAGGGGATTTTCATTCAGATTCATAGCTTGTGGGGAAAGGAGGGTTTATCCTCTCAAAGCATTGACCTCCTGCAGATCTAAAAAGCTCACATTGGCATGAATGTTGGGATGGATGAATCTGTTGATTTTGATATCTCTCAGTTTCTCATTTTTCAAATCACTGCAGATTCAAGTTCACCAAATTTCTACACCAGATGGTGATTTTCCAATTATTAAGAAAGGTCCTCGTGAAAGAATGTAGATGTTTTAGCATGCATTTTCCTTGATATTCACCTTTTGGTATATGATTCTGCTTAATATGCAGATTTTCTTTTGCAATACAGTTCATCTTGCATGTTGTTTTAACTAGTGTATAAATTTTTATGTGCCTCTTCCCCTCATATGCCAACTTTTGAACACATGTTTAGTTTAGAGAACTACAGCACAAAATCTGGAAAAATGCAAATTTCAAAGGATAGCAGTGTTTTGGTTTGTCTCTTACATTGGGGAGTTCACATAAAACATCTCACCATTCATTTCTCACCAATTCCTATGGTAATGGGATTTGTTTTTTTGTTTTTTTTTGCCGCATTGCCATGGTTGTTATTAATTCGATAAAAACAAGAAACACAGCTGCATTCCACACATTAAGTGTGGCAGGTACTATGTCCATTTTACAGAATTGCAAAAAAAAAAAAAAAAAGGCAAGAAGTGCCTTTTTTATGCCTGCACTCCCTGGGCTTCAGAACTCCCTGGTTAGGGCATTCAGAGGAAATAATGTTTTCTGGAATGCGGGTGGCACAGTGGGTTAAACCATAGAGCCTAGGACTTGCTGATCAGAAGGTTGCGGTTCAAATCCCCGCGACGGGGTGAGCTCCCATTGCTCGGTCCCAGCTCCTGCCAACCTAGCAGTTTGAAAACACGTCAAAGTACAAGTAGATAAATAGGTACCGCTCCGGCGGGAAGGTAAACGGCGTTTCTGTGTGCTGCTCTGGTTCTCCAGAAGCGGCTTAGTCATGCTGGCCACATGACCCGGAAGCTGTCTGCGGACAAACACCAGCTCACTGGGCCTATAGAGTGAGATGAGCGCACAACCCCAGAGTCGGTCACGACTGGACCTAATGGTCAGGGGTCCCTTTACCTTTACCCTTTAATGTTTTCTGGATGTATTATTAACTTCAGTGTTGGGGGTCAAGTATAGCTAGCTAATAGTTATAGCAATTTATCGAAAGTCATCAGTGTGGCTGACCATTTTTTTGTTATGCAGTGAAGAATCATTTATGTGCTTGTACAAGAAATAAAAGAAAATAATAATGGGAAATTCATTTTTTTAGAGGCCACTAAAGGTACACTTTATCCCTTATTCACAATTAATAACAGACTTGCAATGTTTATGCATTATCACGCTACCCTGTTTTCTTAAGAGCCATAAATTCTCCATATTTGATGGTTTAGATCAGTTGGGTTGCATAAAAAATTCCTTTCCTGCATAAATATCTCATATTGAAATAGTGATTGAAAATTCTTATTCATTCTCTCATGCTGACACTATCCATATGACTAAACAGAGTCAGGAAATTATTTCGCTTCATGAGCATAACCCAGTAAATAATGCCACGGAGCAGATCAGTTTTAACATCATTGCTGATGGTATGCGACATTTAGTATTATTCATGTCTAGTGGACATTCTTTCTATTATTTAGGAAAATGTGTTTTTCATTTACATATTGCTAGTAAAATGGATATGATGATAACATACCTCATGAAAATGTTATTAGCGTTTATCTTTAAATATTACGAAATGTATTTCTACACTGCTATCACTGTGTTGTAATGATGATACCTGTTGATAGCTTGAATTATAACCTTAGGAGGCATCGCAGCCATGATCCCATGCCGTAGAATCATCTGATGGCTATCGCTACTATTTCAACTTGTGAGACTATAGATATTTTTTATGCCACACATAGCTGTGGAACTAAAAAAATATAGTTGGAAGAAGAGTCATTCCAAAGGAGAGCTTGCCTTTTTTAAAGGGGGGGGACACCCATAGGAATAAACATATAACATAGTACCTATGTAATAAGGCATGCTATTGATCTTCCATATATTAAGAATCCTTTGTACTACAGTGACTGTACATGCTCAATCAGGGTAGTCAGTTAATCCACTACTATATGAGATGAACTGGGATACAGGTGGCGCTGTGATCTAAACCACTGAGCCTCTTGAGCTTGCCAGTTGGAAGGTTGGCAGTTCGAATACCCATGACAGAGTGAGCTCCCGTTGCTCTGTCTCAGCTCCTGCCAACCTAGCAGTTCGCAAACATGCTAGTGCAAGTAGATAAATAGGTATCGCTTTGGCGGGAAGGTAAACAGTGTTTCCTTCTGGTTTCCGTCACGGCGTTCTGTTGCGCCAGAAGTGGTTTAGTCATGCTGGCCACATGACCTGGAAAACTCTCTGTGGACAAACACCAGCTCCCTCAGCCTGAAAGCAAGATGAGCGCCACAACCCCTAGTCGCCTTTGGCTGGACTTAACCATCCAGGGGTCCTTTACCCTTTACCTTTTACCTATATGCGATGATAAAATAACTGGAGTGATCACAATGGGATCAGTACAGAAAGAAGTTGGTTGTTTCCCAAATGGAAACAATCAAAGTAAAGTAGGTACTTTCCAACAATAAAAAAGTTTAAACATTAAAAAGACACTCCAAAGGAGTGAGGCAGTATCACTTACTGAGTAGGCGGAGGGTTTAATCCAGAATTGGGGGGGGGGGGATGAGTTGAATGAATGCACCTAAGGGGAGCATCATCACAACTGCAGGTCCTATCTTTTCCTTTTTCATTATTATATGTAAATTTCTGGGAAAGTATTGTTTAGAATGGAAACCTGAGTTTTGCAGGTGAATGGGGCAGAGGGGATGCTGCAAGAGAAAAGTGGTAGGTGAGGATTCGTTTGACAAGGTACCAATGTATCATGGATTGCCTAAAGATTTACCTGTGAGCTTAGTATGACTGGCATGCTTAACCTTTTTCATATTTTGCACCCTTAAAATTTGGCATACGATATTTGTCACATAATAATGAAACAGAACTTTTATTCAAGTTATGCTTAGCAATTTATAAGAATATCATATGTTATTGAAATAGCTAGAATACAATTACAAGGGCCATCAATCTTTTTGTTTCAAGACATGAGGTAATCACAGGCAGAGGGCAAAGATGAAATGTCTCCTGTCTTAGGAAATAGCATAATTAACTGCTTTAGGGGGAGTATGTAGCTATTCATTTCTGTGAAGCGACTGCAATTGGCTATTCTCAAAAACATGACACAGCTCCATTATATATTTCATTTCTAGGTTAATGTGTGTGCATGTGAAATATTTATTCTTTCACTGAATGAAAAGAAAGGCCTTCTTACTTTTCTTGACATAGGACAGCTGTTATCAATATTCTGTGCATGCACTGTAGCCTTTTAGACTATGGAAAATGTGGCAAATATGGAATATCTATTACACCAAATATCTAGTTTTATGTTGAATACAAACAGTGACCTATTTAAAATGACCTATTCAGTTATATGATTATGCAGTGCTGTGAATATCTATGAAATGTATTATGAGAGAAAATAAGATAATTAAGCTCAGTATTATAATGGACCTGTTTAAACAGAAGCATTACAAAGTAATGAGCTGAAATGTAGCATAAGGAATAATGAAATCTTGTCTCTTCCTGATGGCAAATTCTCAGAACCCCTGTACATTTCTTTGAGATGAAGCCTTTGATCCATGATAGTGGCCTTTGGAGAGTTCGGTTTTGTATCTCTAACCTAACTTTCATCATGGTGTAAGTGAGGTCTCTAATATTCTGCCTGCATCAAAGCTAAAAAAATAAAAAAAGTTCATATACGATATCAATTACTGTAAACATTATTCAAATAACCCACCAATTCAGAACGCTAATAGTTTTCATGGCTTTCATAGACCAATTAGGAAGCGAAGCATAATTTACCTTATTAGCACTACAGTCGGCACAGATCTTCACTTTAATTGCCCATCAAAATGAACACGGACTAGACTGGAAAAGAACCATTAAAAATCCTATTCACATCAAAGAGGATAACATTTGTTTGGATCAAGGTTTGCCAGCAATCCAGCACAATATGATCAATGTACAATAGCTCTTTCTTCCTCTCTCCCACCCTTTAATATTCCTTGCTATCAAGTAAGGGAACCACAGTAGTCATCCAGAGAAATAGGCACTGCCTTTTCTGGCAGAGGATCATTTAAAATCCAAAGAAATTCATGTTGTATCCTTCAGAGAAAGGGGTGGGAGAAAAAGAGAAGACAACTTGCAAGTCATATTATCCAAATTAAATAATCCTGGGTCTCATTCCCCCCCCCCCGCCATAGCCTCCCCTGAAAACCATCTGCATCATTATTTTTTTAAAAATATGGCATTTCACACTTGTTCAAGTCCAGTGAGACTGCAGAACTATGCGGCCAATGATGCAAAAGGTGGCTCTGCTTTAAAGTGGGGAGTGGCTGCTTATCCAGTCCTGGGGTGCGCAGTGGCTGAGGCCCGTCGTGGCTGGTCCGGACCCCTGGGAGCAACACTGGGCTGGGCAGCGAGCAGTTGAGAAATCCCCATGCCGGCCACAGAGGAGGGCAGGAGTCCCCACCAGTCCCTATTTTCTCAGATTGAAGCCATAAAGTGTCACCTTCTCAAGCTGGTTTTAAGTGCCATTTCCTTCCTCTAGCGTCTTATGGAAGTATGGGTGCCTCTTGGGCTGCTGGAGGTCTTGTTCCTGGGTCACGCGTGCCCCACACGTGTCTTGCAGAAGACAGAATTAAGTCTGTCCCTATTTTGAATTTCGCCCAATCAGGCCGGTTCCTGAGGGCAGGGCTTTGGAATGGAGCAGAGTGGACAAGGCTTCACTTCGGTCTGCCCCCTGGGCTTAAAAAGGCTGGCTGCCCTTGACCTTGGGACTGCGCTCGAGTGGGGAACATTTTTCAGTCTTAGGTCTGCATATCCTTCTGGGGAACATCCTGAGGCCCACATGCTATTGATGGTCAGAGCCAGAGCGGAAAGTGTGTGGAGCAACAAATGTGATGTTTACATTTGTTCAGTTGCCAATGCATCCCTTGCCATCTAGCCAAGCAAGAAGCATTATCAGACACATTCCTGCCAGGTGAAACCGCTTGGAAGACAAAGCAGGATCAATGAAGGGTGTGGTCTAGGGCCCGTGGAGAACTCTGAGGGCTATCTGAAGAAGCTTGGAGGGCTGCATTCCACCATCGCTCTGAAGCAGGATGAGGGACCCTCCAAAAGCTGGACTCTCATCCCTGACAATTGACCATGTTGGGTGGGGCTGATGGGTCCAACAACATCTGGAGGGCCACCTCTGATCTAAGGACAACACTGCTTTATTTGCAAATGTTCACTATCCAAAGGAGCCTTTCTCTCACTCCCCGCTTAGAAGAAGCATACCAGGAGTTTTTCCAATATGGCAGAAACATCTGTTCTGTCGTATTCATTAAATTTTGAGACTGAAGACAGCGTCTTTACTCTTACTAGTAGTCCTAGTTCCCTTACACTAGTCCTGACATTGTAATAATAGTAGTCCTCTGTGTGTGTAAGTCACATGGAGGTTGCACCGCATGATTGCTAGAGTGTGGCTATGCTCCTAAGCTCTGCTCCATAGGATCCAAAAAAATGTGAGGGGGTCTGCTCCCCAAAATTGATGGGTACTGCCATTCAAATGGTGTGTGTGCCATATTATGTGATTGATTATGCGGGGTGGGGATTACCTCCCCTCCCCCATATTTTATTGAAGTTGGCACCCCTGATCTGCCTATTAACATGGTCATCAACAGGGGGGAAATCGGCGCATTAGCAACTGCTCATGCATTGGTTCCCTTGCAGTCAGGACATGAGTCCAATTGGGTACTGCAATGAGCATGCTATGCTGAGGATGCTCTCAAACCTGGAACCAGTTCAGGGTTTATATATTTAATTGGGTAACTACTACAACAAGAGGAATAGGGGCTAGGATGAGGAGATAATTACATTTAATGAATATTTTTACAGCTTTCATGAAGGAAGAGGTGCAAAACCGAGTTAAAAGAATAAACTGAAATGATTGTACAAGAACATTTATACTTAAACTAGGGTTGGTGGATAAATTTCAGTTCACATTTAAAAGCAAACCTACCTAATTTAGACTTTTCAAAACAATACGCAAACTGTAACATGGCCATACTTTGAAACTTGCATGTCTCCATATTTTGCAATGCAATTCTCCTGCCAAGTAACGGTTAAGAAATGCATAGATTTAATGTGCATAAATTGCATATATTTGCGAAATTAACACAAAAATTCATCGCTGAGTAATATGCAAAAATAACATAAAAACTATATCAACATTTTGAGCTTCTGCTCAGGCACAACATCAAATAATTTTGAGGGAACTTTCAATAACTTAAGCAAAATTTCAGGCAGATTCCATATTACTCTTCAGATATTCCAGTCTTCCTCTTCTACAATTTTAGTAACATATAACCTAGAATGCATTTCTTCCACATTCATGCTGTCCATTTAATATTTCCCAGAGCTATTAAACTAATGAGTTAGCTTACTAAAATGGATGATTAAAACGTCACAGACAATCTTCCTTAGCAAAACAACTATACAGTATAAAAATTCCATATCAGCTTTGCTGTAGGAAATAATTAATCAAATATTGAGGGGGGGGGGTTATTTTAAAAATGCTCTTTCTTCCCAATGATGTTGTCTCAGATTACCTGGTTCACAGGACACATGCTCAAATGCACATTCCTGGGGAAAGCAAGTATTCATTTCAGTATGCTATCTGATTTTATGAGTTGTTTAAATCTGAAAAGCCCTGGAAAACGGGCAGGACTTGTTCATAGATTAATATTGTTTGAAGGTTAATTTTAAAACTTATATCTTTGCAAAAATGCTTCCCAGAAGCTAGTGAAAGATATTCGCAGCATAATATTTTTGAGCAAAATTCAATTTTTATCTTTGCTTCACCTTAAGGTAAGAAAGTCACTATAATTACTATCCCATAACTTCATGTCTCCTGTCATAGTAAAGTCTATTGATCTTGTGTAACCAAGGGGCTCCTGAACCATGAGTTAGTTGAGTCAATAAAGAGATAAACTAGCCTGATGACTTTTTCATATGCTACTGTGCTGCCATGTACCGTTAGATCAATTTGATATTGCACTAGCTGAAATCTAAGATGCATGGACAGCTGATAGTTATTCCTTGATATCTTTTTAAATATCATCTTATAATAAAGTTGATCAGCAAGGGATTTGTCACAAATCTTTGCTGATTAGAAAATAAGATTTGAACTTTACTTATTTCACACTTTATTTGGGGTGAGAAGAGAGTGGATGTATTGGAGATGTTCAGTTATCCCAGAGAGTTCAGAATCTTATTTCATCTTACCAGATTCGTAATACTGAGATACTGAGTAATGTTAGGGGTACATTGTCTTAACACAGCCATTTGAGCTTTTGGTAACCTTTCCTATCGAGATCAGCTCAAGCTAATTCTTCTGTCATTGGCAGAATACCTCACATCAAAACTTGATTCTCTTACATGCACTGAGGTCAGCCAGATTGCTGTTTTCACCTTCTCACAGCTTTTGGGATGGTCTGGTTTGATTGCAAATAATTGATGGGTGGGGTAGAATTAATTTATTATTATTATTATTATTATTATTAAGGAGCAAGAGAAAATGAAATTTCCAAAATACAACAGATGCTATATAGCAAATAGTTAATTTCAGCCACCACCTTGTACCTTGCAAATCGATAGAGCAGGGAACTGTGTGCTTCTCCTAGGGTTCCAGCTTTTGCACACCAAAAATTATAGAAATTGAAAATTAAGGCACATGCATTAACTTATGTGCTAGGTAGGCACCAAGCATCACTTTACAGTAGGGATGGGGAAACTTAGGCCCAGGAACAAATATGACCCTCTAAAGATAATTGGCCGAGAGAGCCGGCATACAGCTTCCGGATTATGTGGCCAGCATGACTAAGCTGCTTCTGGCGAACCAGAGCAGCGCACGGAAACGCCGTTTGCCTTCCCGCCAGAGCGGTACCTATTTATCTACTTGCACTTTGACGTGCTTTCGAACTGCTACGTGGGCAGGAGCAGGGACCAAGCAACGGGAGCTCAACGGGGATTTGAACCACTGACCTTCTGATCAGCAAGTCCTAGGCTCTGTGGTTTAATCTTGGGTTGAAGCTAGATTTCAAATAAAAGCCTGCTTTTCAACCAATCGTATTAACACATTTTCCCCCTTTGAAAAAATGCAATTTTTCTCCAGCATCCAGAAGTAGGTTTTGTGCCTATATCTTAGTTTGAATCCTCATGGAGTTAAAAATTGTCAGCCTTTGGTTGCCACTCATTTTGTGTAAAGAAAAGATTCTGGAAAAATTAATAGTCCTTTAAAAAAAGTAAGAGTCAGTCCTATCCTGTCACTTAGACAACTAATTACGCCATTACATGCTGCAATTACAATTAAAGATTTTTTAGCTGATTGAATGCTGATGATGCTTTCTCATTACCTGATGTTTCCTCACTAGTACTCAAGAGTATCATGATTTTGATGAAACAAAAACATCACAAGTAGCTTCGTTTCTTCAATAGCACCAACAGTCATGAGCTGCAATCCAGTGTGCACAGTTAAGCATTTTAAATCCCACTGAACTCAAAGCAGACTAATTGTGCACCAGATTCAGCCTACATCTGTAACCACATTGCATTCCTTCCCATCCCCATTAAAGTTATGTGACTCACATTCCAGATTCTTGGGACCAGCTCATTGTCCCACATCAATTGAAATTTACTATGAAAGTCTTAATGTAGAGAACCATTCCATAACAGACGAGACTCACACCAAGTTCTGAAATGAGGATGTGCTCTGTAGCTCTGCCATTCACTGTGTCAAACCCATTAAGTTAAGCAGAGTAGGCAGTTTCAGATCAGTTAGCCTTGGATTTCTGCTTCCCTGTAACAATGCTAGCTAAAATGTGGATTTCCAGACATTCTGTTTGCTTTGTATAACAGTGGCCTTAGATTTTAGCATCTGGGTCCTTCTTGAATATCCAGTGTTAGGGTTTTTTGGTTTGTTTGTTTTTCATTTTTCCTTATCATGTGACTACTTATTCAAGTCATATTCATGACTATTTGAATGAGTGTAGTAAAAATATTTTTGTGATTAAATTTATCACAAAAATATTTTTACTATACTCATTCAAATAGTGGAGGTACTTTTGTGCCAAGTTGGCTCTAGTTTCATTGCATACCTTGACTATAGATATAAATCTTACATCATGTAACCATGGAGAATTTCATGGAGGATGGATTTTAAGTGCATTGTTGGGAGAGAAAAACGGTGATTCAACCTCTCGTTATCATTGATATGATAATAATAATAAACTTTATTACGGTCGCAGACCAGCGTAAGAGGAGCATATGAATAAAATAGCAGCAGGGATTTAAAGTAGTGATTGTTAAAGCAAATAAGAACAAAGAAACGCACATAGGATAAAACATGTGAATAGAGTACGAGATTAAACACAAATAATTAATGAGTAAAAACTGATAATTAAAACAGATAAGGACTAAAAGTTATAGCTGATAAAGTCATGTGATGAGAAGACAGAGTCCTTAAACAAAAATGAATTAGACAGATCATTTTATCCTATTAGCATTAAAGGGGGGGGGGAGAGGAAGCAAACCTGGATACTTAACTATCATCAATAATCTATTTTTATTTTATTTTAATTTTTTTCAAGATCCATTAGCATTGTGCCAGGTGGATGGAATTATAATATTATCATGGAAGAGACTCTAGCCCCAAAAGCACGAGTCATGACCCTTTTAAGTGGAGAAAAGGGAAATTCAGATAATTATAATGTGAATTGAGTTTGAACCCCAATTACTATACACTTCTTAATCAGTTGTATTGTCACAAGAGAGCTTCTCCATCTTAGTCAGAATCCATTATTTTTCACAGGATGAAGGAGGCAAAAGCTATTCTGATAAACTGGGTTTCCAACAAAAGGCACTTTAATTCAAAGGGAGGGGGGATTTGTAATGCTTGGCCATAAACCATAATAATAATATCCCCACTCAATTTATTATCCAGCTCATATGATAGTACTACTCCCTGTGAACATTCCCACTTTCCTGTCTTGTTCTAGAGGCAGCAGCCACTGGAATATAGAGAAGAAACAACTTTCCCCTCCTTTCCCTGCTTCCAAGACTGTTAGCATCCCAGAAAGATATACCGGTATCTCCCAAGGACCCTTTACTTTACCTAATGTTTTCTCAGTTTATGAAATATTTACTAAATGATGGCTGGTGTAAGTTTTATGCATAGAAAATTCAAGGAATAGTGGTAAGGCTACCCTTTGCTTTGAAGGTAAAGGTGAGGGTATGGACTTCTGTCTATGATGGAGATTAAAGGTAAAGGAAGCCCTGACCATTAGGTCTAGTTGCAAACTACTCTGGGGTTGCAGCACTCATCTCACTTTACTGGCCGAGGGAGCTGGCGTACAGCTTCCAGGCCATTTGCCAACATGACTAAGCCACTTCTGGCAAACCAGAGCAGCGCACAGAAACGCTGTTTACCTTCCTGACGGAGCAGGACCTATTTATCTATTTGCACTTCGTGCTTTCGAACTGCTAGGTTGGCAGGAGCTGGGACTGAGCAACGGGAGCTCACCCCGTTGCGGGGATTCGGACCGCCGACCTTCTGATCGGCAAGCCCAAGAGGCTGACTGGTTTAGAACACAGTGCCACCCACATCCATGATGGAGATTAGGACATTAAAATACATCTAGATTCACTACTTAACACACTAGAAATCTCTTTGAGTGCTGGGTGTTTTCAAGTTCCATTTCTGTTGTGGCTGAGACTGCATTCAGTTGTTCAAACACATCCAGCCTGTTGTTCTAGTGTACATGATAGAAAAAAGTAATTTGCTAACTTTGTCTCAGATGTATTTGATGAGGGTAAGACTTATAAGGACATATTTGATTGAGGTTGGGAAAACTATCAAAATTGTTCATTGCTTATAGTCTGTCCTGCAAAGGGCGGGGGGGGGGGAGTTGCTGCTCACTCAGCAGACTTCGTTAGATAGATAGATAGATGATAGATAGATTAGATAGACAGATGACAGATAGATTAGATAGATGATAGATGATAGATGATAGATAGATGATAGATGATAGATAGATAGATAGATAGATAGATAGATAGATATAGATAGATAGATGATAGATAGATAGATAGATAGATAGATAGATAGATAGATAGATAGATAGATAGATAGAGATAGATGATAGATAGATAGATAGATAGATAGATAGATAGATAGATAGATAGATGATAGATGATAGATAGATGATAGATAGATAGATAGATAGATAGATAGATAGATAGATATAGATAGATATAGATGATAGATAGATAGATGGTAGATAGATAGATGATGATAGATAGATATAGATGATAGATGATTGATAGATAGATGATAGATAGATGATAGATGATAGATAGATAGATAGATAGATAGATAGATAGATAGATGATAGATAGATGATAGATATAGAGATGATAGATAGATAGATGATAGATAGATATAGATAGATAGATCATACATAGATAGATGATGATAGATAGATAGATAGATAGATAGATAGATAGATAGATAGAGATGATAGATAGGATTTAACAGTTGACACAATTGCCACTTGGTGCTCTCTCCCAAGGAGTATATCCAATATGCCTCCAAGTTCTTGGAGATGAAAGAGCTGAGATTATAGTTATGTGGTTGAAGACTCAAGAAGAATATGACTGAACATAGCCTAGACCCCATTTGAGAAACAAATTTGTGGCAGTGTTGACAGCAAAGAAATCTTACCTATTTTTCTGTAAGCATTTCATTTAAAGAATGTGGGTTAGCAAAAATATTGGAGATTGTTATATAAGCTCCTGTTAGTCAACCAGTAGAACTAGAAGTGACCAGTTGTGACCTGTTTCCAAATCAGCTAGTGCAACTTCACAGTTTACGAAGCTGGCTTGCTCAGCGAACCATAGTAACCATGGTTTAGGGTTGGGATGGCACTCTGAACTGTGATTAATCCAAAATGGAAGCAAATCACATGTGCTAGACAGGGGAGAAGTGAGCCTGATGCTTGCTGTGTCTCAGTCTCATAATAATGTTAAACAATGTCCAAGCATCTTGTCTCAACATCGCCATTGGAATGAAAGAAAACATAGGTGCTGTAATTTTATTGCTTTTTATACACCAGGGTTTGGTCTTCATTGTTTAGCCCTCCACTTGGACAAATTGCACCTAAGTAAGCTGTGTCTTCTCTTCCAGCTGCATCAACCCCTTGTTTCTGGGTCCATCAACTTGTTTCCTGTGGAGCTCATTTCCTCTATTCCTCCCTTGGGCACTTGCAACTGAGTCATCCTGTTTAATGGTCCTTCAGACATTGGGATAATGTTCAATAACACTCCCATCTCCTGAGGTTGTAAAAGTCATTAGCCCTTGTCTCTGTGAAATCCCTGCCATCTAAAATTGACTCTTTTCTTCTAATTATGCAATATAATGACCCAAATAGGGGTTTAGGCATCTGGCAAAACAATCTTATACATGTTTACTCAGAACTAAGTACCACTGTGTTCGTTGGGGCTTATTCTCTAGAAAGTGCCTTTAGGATTTCAGTCTGAAGCCCTCTCACATCTAGAGTTGCATGCTTCTAAAATACTTTTGTTTGTGCAGAGAAATTGGGACTGTATGTACATATGTGCAAGTGCTTTTTGTTTTTTGGTATCAGGGAAATACATATAGTCGTTTGTGACCTTAATTTTTCATTTAAGAGAAGGCACCAATGAATTTGGCTCTGTATTTCTCAAGCACTTCATACAGAGATGGAAGCAGGGGGGGATTTTTGGTTTTTCTAGTCTACAGAACTTTTCTGTACTTCTATTGTACTCTTGAATTCGCTACATTATTTATCTTCTATGCGGGAGACAATGTACAGCTGAAGAATGTTGGTATTTTATTAGAAGATTGTACTGCTTTGCTGTTGTTTAAAATGTTTTTAATCATGCAAAATCAAGAGGGGCTTGTTTGACTTTATTTAATTAGCAAATGTTTTGTACAAATAGAGCAGTGAAGATAACGTTGTATATCAATAATCAGATTAATAATTCATATTTTATTGGAACAGTTAACTATCACTTCCGCCAGGTTCTCTCCAGTGATTCAGGATTACCCAGTTTTGAAATAAAACCTTTGTGCACTGTGTGCACAAATAATTTTGCAATGCATGGGAAGATAAAAACATTGAATTAATTCTGGGACTGGCTTACTGAAACTTTTGCAGTCAAAACTCAGAGTTGCTACTGAGGCAGCAGATGAAATAAAGGATTGCACGTTTTGTACACCCCAGCATTCAAATAGTTCATTGACTGAGAGTTGTACAAAAACTTAGGATAGTTAATCTTATTAGCAAGGAAAAAGATGCTAACTGCATGATTAGCGAATGATAAGCGTTATTTGTTTTCAAAATGGATATATATATTGTTTCCCAAATAATGGTCTAAAGCAGGGATAGGGAACCTCTTGTCCATAATTTCCAATCACATTTATTTAAGTATGAGAATTGGGCAATAATTAGAAGTTTTTGCAAAAACAGATTGAAAATAACAAAACAGCTATAGACATAGCTGTTAACATTTTACCCTGTAATTCAAGACACTTGCCAAAGTCAGGGCACAAAGGAGAAATGTGTCTCTTTGGTCTCTTGAAGTTCCATGAAAGCTCAAAATGTCCCCATTTTCTCTTTACGTGGTCACTCCCTTTGTGGAAAATTCCAGTAGAATTACTGTTGTACATCAGTCTCTCTCTTAGGTAGAAGTCTGAGACCCTGGGATCAGACACTTCTAATCATAAATGGTGATTTCAATAAGCTTCTGAGAAGGAGAGCTGTGACTGAAAGCAGGTATACTTTCAGCAGCTCAACCCTAGGATTGCAGGGACGTAACCAATAATAATTCAACCTACATAGTCTCAGCCAGGGGTCAGCAAACTTTTCCAGCAGGGGGCTGGTCCACTGTCCCTCAGACCTTGTGGGGAGCCAGACTATATATTTTTTTGGGGGGGAGAATGATGCAAGAACACCACAAGCCCTGGTGGCTCCTTACCTGTGTCTTGCGAATGGCAGGGGCTGGCAGCGGCTGTAGAGGGATGATGAGCAGCGTGTGAAAGAGCTCTGGAGAGGTCTGCTTAAAATGGCAGCTGCTCGAGCGCTGCTGCTGCTGGCACCAACAAAGCCCAGCCCCTTCCTCCTCTAGGCAGGGCGGGGAGAATCCAGGAGGGAGGGAGGAGGCACCACCGCTGTGTAAAGGAGAGGGAAAGAAGGTGCATGTCCTGGTGATCCACATGCTGGCGATCCACACGGCGATTCCTGGACCATCTGCGGGCCGGATCCAGAAGGAAATTCATCCTGATCTGGCCCACGGACCTTAGTTTGCTGACCCATGGTCTCAGCAATCTCAGGGACTAGTTTTCTTCTCCAGTCTTGTTACAGCTCTCCACTTCCCATAGGCATCTGGTTGGCCTTTGCGATGTTGGTTTAGAAAGCCTATTGGCCTCACCCAGCTGGTTCTTCTTATAGTCTTATGTGCAGTAGACTGAGGTCAGCCAGGATGCAGGAGGAGCTGTAGAACAAATCTGTAATCAGGAGCAACAAACAGGTTAGGGTGGAAGGGCAAGCCAGAAGGCAGGTTTGAGAGACAAACTAGGCACCAGGCTGAAAATGCCATTGCTTGAGAAGGGTTTCCACATATGCACTACTGTTATATGATCACATTCAGCATGTGAATAAATCAGTTGGTACTTTCTTGTTTATAGTAGCCTTCCTTAACATTGAAATATGAAAGGGAGGCAGAATTTTCTTTTCTTTTTTAAAGCAAGTTCTAGTTCAGCAATGCTGTTCTCCAAGGCTCCCTTCAGCGTTGCTTCAGATAGATCCAGCCATTATTCAATAATCTCTTCGCTAAATTTATGTCCTTGTTCATGTCCACTTTAAGCCAAATTTAGACTTCAATTAGTTTTGAGTTCATTTTTAAAGCAAAGATTATGCACATGCCTACTTAGCTATTCTGAATTTTTGTATAAGTTGTGCATATTATCTATGAATGAAAAACATAGTTTTGATTAGCACGCCCTGTCTAAAACAGGTCACTTGGGGTGGAGGTGCTACAATAGGTTGAGAGTGTGTGTTTGTGGGTGGGTGCACTATGAACAGCAGAGACGCCATTGTCCCAATTTACACTATTGATTTTTTAATAAATGCACTTCTGCCACCATATTGCCACCACCAGTGCTTTTTGTCTGGAGGCACTTAAGGAGACACAGTACCAGAACCCCCCTTTTTTTCTAAAGGAAAAGCACTGATTAAAAGTGTGGCACTGTAACAACTTCATTTTACTAGAAGAAAAGCACCCTCCAAATTTGTGGTTAATGGTGAAATATTTAACCTTCTTTAAATAAATCTCAGAGGGTCATGAACTAATCCTGGTGGAATTGTACTTTCCTCAAGCTTGCATGTTCTATACTGAAAAGGTGTAGCTTTGAAATTACCCCTGAAATGTCTGGTTTGTATCATCTTACAATAAAATATAAATAAAATAAAATAAACCATTTATCAGGGAGAACCTTTGACTAAAAGCTTTTAACAGAAACTAAGCAGACAGCATTAAACTTGAGCAGCGCAGGTTAAAATGATAATAGCTCAGGCCCATTTCATTATTTTGCTCCTGACAGTCATGTGTTTTCCTTGCTTTAAGCCTTATTGCATGTACATAAGATCACTATTTGGAGACACATCTTGTCCGAAAGATTCTTAGAAACCTCAATTTAATGATGCCCTCAAGAGAAACATGTCCTAAAAAAAATAAGAGTGCTCTCCAGAAAACTCTTGGCAATACACGCAGCATTTCCATCATGTCAAGACAAGCTACCCTGAGCTGTCAATAGTGTCTGACATATAAAAAATGGCACCAAATCTGAGACATGTTTCCCTCTATACTTTTTTACTGTTTAAAAAAGGGTTCTCTTAAGTGTACAATATACACTCCAGATTTTCTGTGTGTGCAACTGTTCTGGCCCATAAATAGGTCAGTGTAACCATTGCAGTCATCTTGGTCCTAAAGATTAAGAAGGGCAAGACATATTGCTACAGCGATATCTTAACTCGTCCACCTTTTGTTGGGTTAGGTATAGCGTTACACACAGAACTTCTTAATACGCAGAATGAAAGACAACAATAATTCAGCTATACGAAGTGCAATGCGGCAAGTGATTGCAAATATAAATGTTTTGGGGCCATTTCAGAAGACATAGAATCTGTTATATGTAATATATATATATATATTGTTATATGCAAAATAATAATAATAGGCCATAGAATGAATTGTAGCCATTCTTGTCCAATGAACCATAATATTCTTAATCTTCTTCCCAATCTGTTTACTAAGGAGTATTGTCTTGAAAGCTTGAATATTGGAACAGCAGCAGAGATTAGTGTTAGAGAAAGAAAGAAAGAACCTTAAGTATTACATATAGGATAAAATGTAATTATATTAGACTGAGTTTGACTCACTGCCAACAGATTTAAATCAACAGATTTTCATTGCAATTAAATGGGTATCAAATTACGACTTATTGGTATTGTGAGCTGTGCACAGACACCTCACCCTCGGGAGCCGAGAAGAGGGAGACCAGGCCAGTTATGGTTAAAAACAGACCACAATGTTATTGATTACAGGAAGTAAGCAGGGTTGGGTAAGCATAGGGCAAGGACCCGGAAGCAGAGACCACACTAGCTGTTGGATGTTTGGCCTCATCCCCAATGGCAGTGGCAGAGCAAGTCCATCAGGCGCCTGGGGCAGCGTGTGTGCCCTGTGTCCAGGGGGCAGGGTCAGCCACCCACAGGGTGGGGCCAGCTGGGGCAGGACGCTCCACGGGGCCTCCGAGGAGTCTGCCTGCCTCCTCCCACTCAGCCACCCTACAGCTAATGGGGAGGCAGCAGGTGGACCGTTTGTGGCAGCATGGAGCCTGCGGGGGCCCAAGTCACCACGTCACTCCTAGGAGCGACGCGTGGCTCAGGCATGTTGCAGGCCTCAAGGTGAGTGCCCCCTGGCATTTTGTCACCCCCTCAGTGGTGACACCCAGGGTCTATGGTCCCCACTATGGCACAGTCCATGCATCTGTGTCCCACCGGCAATCTGGGCTGGATGGTGAAGTACCGTATTTTTCGCTCTATAAGACGCACCAGACCATAAGATGCACCTAGTTTTGGGAGGAGGAAAACAAGAAAGAAAATATTCTGAATCCCAGAAGCCAGAACAGCAAGAGGGATCGTTGCGCAGCAATCCCTCTTGCTGTTCTGGCTTCTGGGATAGCTGCTCAGCCTGCATTCACTCCATAAGACGTGCACACATATCCCCTTACTTTTTGGGAGGGAAAAAGTGAGTCTTATAGAGCAAAAAATACGGTAATTGTGTCTGCCTTAGCCATGGCCTAGGCCAAATGCACTGTTCCCACTGTCACATAAAGCCCCCCTCCCCTCTTAAGTTGATAATCCTACCCAAATACCTTTTCCCACCCCTATTTGTGACAGAAATATGAACACTGAAAAGTAGAAATAGCTCATGCTGGTGGGGAAGAGAAAACCTCAGCACCAGTGCCAATGTGTCATCTGCCAGGAGTTGGCTTCACCTGAAGGAGCAGAAGGTGAAGTGACTCCATCTGCTGTTGATCAGCCTTCTTGCTCCTGATGAGAACCAGCTGGCTCCGGCTTTCTTAAGCAGGGGTTCCAGCCTCAGTCAGTTGCTGGAAACATTTGTTGTTCCTGACCAGACCTTGCTGCTTCTTGTTTCTTGCAACCTTGGACCCTTGGGCTTTCTTGACCCCTGGAACATCTGACAATGTGGACAGAAGTACCCTTCACTTAGGACTCGACTGAACCTTGTATATGAATTCTGCCTCCAAGCAAGTACCCCCCTGAGACCCGACTGGTTGGCTGGCTTCTCCCTCCACTGAGCTCTGCCTTGGCTGGCAGCACAGGACTACATCACAATCGGGTGTGAGAAAATAATACATGCCAGCCCTGTCAACCAGTGATCAACCATGTTCCCAGCAAAGGCTTAGCCCTGAGGGGCTAATCCACATTGGGCTATTCCTATTGCCCCCTTTTCTCTTTAAAGAACAACATAGTTGTGTCCTATAAACCTCAAGATCCCCCAGACAGCAATATGCTGATGGACTCCCACTAATTTCCTCAATGGCCTCCTTTTAGCTCCATTTCTACTGGGTAATCATGGCCAGAATTTGCTCATGGTAAGGCTTATTTACTGCAATATCGCCCCTCCATAGCCTATTTTAAATGGCTCACAAACAAAACAGAGATCTGAAATTCTTATTTCCTACTCCCATGGCAATAGCATAAAAACTAACGGTTTTGCACTCTGCATTGCATAAGTTTATTACTTTGGAAAACAGAAGGTGATTACTAAGCATTTAATGTAATATATATATATATGCCTGAATAACCTCAGAACAGTTGCTGCTGAACAGTTCATGCTTCAGATACACCTAAGGCCTAAACAGAGGGAGCTGCCAGTCAGCATAAAAGGTAAAATGCCTGGATTTCCAAGTGAGATTAAATGTTAGGTGAATATTGCTAAACAGACTAAAAACAATGGAAAGAGAGATCCTCCTCTTATCAGAAACTATGCCTTCGGGTCTATTGGCCAATAGTTCAAATGCTGCTATCTCTTTTACTTTGTGATTTGTGGTCACTTAACCACAGCTGTGAGACCTTCAGGCCAAGGACTAAGAGAAGCTGCTTTTCACAGCAGACACATATTGAGAAGGTTAAGGGAAGAATTATGTGGGCAGTTGGGTTGTACAGACTGGCTGGTTTTGCAGCAGGAGAGAAGCTATTCTAAAAACAAGTTTTGTTTCCTTGTAATACACTGCTAAGAAAGAAGAAGAGGCGACTATGATTATATCTATTGCTAACTTTTTTTAAAAAAGGATAACTTGTGGGCAGTCTCACCTATAGTTTAACAACTGCAGATATTAAATTGGTTGTTCAAACCTCAAATAATTCTCTCCCCCCCCCTAAAAAAAAAACAGGTCCATGAGCAGCATCCTAAGTTACTCCACAGCAAAGACTCTCCTCCCTGAAAGAGAGGGGAGTGGTTGTGGGCGGGAGCCCGAGCACCGCCCAGCAGGGGGCGTTGCCCCCTGCCTCCAGCTCACCTGGCTGGCACTCACGCCCCCCCCCGGTGGCCACCCAACCAGGTGGGGGCGTGTTCAGCAGGCTTTTGCTGCAGTGCCAGCCTTTCCCTGGCCTCATTCCTCATCGTCAGCCCGTTGGGTGCGCTTTATGTATGGCTGAGTCATTTATCATGACCATATCCGGATCGGCGACCAAGCTTTATACTGGAATGACGGCGTCCACTTATCGGATCTGGGGAACGACATTTGGTTAGCTAGTGTCAGCAAAAGCATCTGGGATTGGTTGCAGCTTTGAAGGTATTGGCGGCGAGCCTTTGGCTCGGGTGGCGGTTAGGCATTGGAATAATGTGTTGTGGTGTGTCGAAGTGCTAGGTGTGGCCATCGCCTATGCCTTCAATGTTTAGGGGTATTCCGTTAAAGGAATCTGGCGGTCGTGTATTCTGTCCGATGCCTGCTTGGCGGGAGGCCATGGCACGACCCGCGGTGACAGCAGGGGTGAGCCTATAGTTGGATTAGCATCAACAGGTGATGAACCCCTGGTGAATAAACCCACTTGTTTCGATCCAATGCCTAAGCCAATACCTTTTCATTGCTGTAATCAATAAAGTTGTGGCCTTTTCTAGCCCATTAACCTTATATCACGTGTCCTTGGGTCTTCATTTCACTTCGCGGGGGTCGGGCCCTCGAACCACAAATATAATTTGGAACCCTGTTTATAAAGGTAAAGGTAAAGGGACCCCTGACCATTAGGTCCAGTTGTGGCCGACTCTGGGGCTCTGGTGCTCATCTCGCTTTATTGGCCAAGGGAGCCGGCGTACAGCTTCTGGGTCATGTGGCCAGCATGACTAAGCCGCTTCTGGCGAACCAGAGCAGCGCACGGAAACGCCGTTTACCTTCCCACTGGAGCGGTACCTATTTATCTACTTGCACTTTGACGTGCTTTCGAACTGCTAGGTTGGCAGATGCAGGGACTGAGCAACGGGAGCTCACCCCATCGCGGGGATTTGAACCGCCGACCTTCTGATCTGCAAGTCCTAGGCTCTGTGGTTTAACCCTGTTTATACAGATAATTAAAATGGTCAGAGGCCCCCTTAA
Organism: Podarcis gaigeae; assembly: GCF_964106915.1. NCBI lineage: Eukaryota > Metazoa > Chordata > Lepidosauria > Squamata > Lacertidae > Podarcis > Podarcis gaigeae. The sequence goes on from NC_139694.1 coordinate 20,401,868, forward strand.
GAGCGCTTCTGGTAGCTGCTTCTTTGTTGCCCACTTTCAGACTCCTTCGGGTAGTGATAAAGCGGGCTATCAAATCCAAACTCTTCTCTTCTTTTCTTCTTCTCTTCTTTATGAAAGTTTTGAAGTTGAGAGATGGCAGTGGAAGCTGTTTCTCCCTCTACCCCATTGCAATGCCCCTCAGGGAAAAACCAATTAGTCTGTAGACCAGGTTTTCCAGCATACCAGTAAAAGCAGGGGTCAGGAATATTTTCCAGCAGGGGGCAGGTCCACTGTCCCTCAGACCTTGTGGGGGGTCAGGCTATAATTTGAAAAATAAAATGATGCAAGAACACCACAAGCCCCAGTTGCTGTTTACCTGTATCCGATGAGCGGCATGCAAAAGGGCTCTGGAGAGGGACTGCTTAAAATGGCAGCCGCTCAAGCACTGCTGCTGCTGCTGGCACCAACAAAGCCCAGCCCCCTTCCTCCTCTAGGCAGGGCGGGGAGGAGCCAGGAGGGAGGGAGGATGCGCCGCTGAAGTGTGAGGGAGAGAGCACACGTGCTGGTGATCCACACAGCAATTCCTGGACCGTCTGTGGGCCAGATCCAGAAGGCCATGGGGCCCTTAGTTTGCCAACCCATGGGTAAAAGGATCTGAGATAAGCATGTATGTGTATTGCTTTGTATAGAATTTCATTAGAGCTTTTTAACATATTGAGCAATAAAATCCAAACTCTTTTATAGAAAGATAATGAAATGCAATACATAAAAAGAAAATAATATAAAGGAAAGTATTCCAACGAGGCCCCTTTCATGTAAATTGTTTTTATTTTGGTGGTGGTGATAGTGAGATGCCCTTGTTCTTAAACAGCAGAGATGTCGTCTTGTACATAAACAATACTGAAAATGAGATCAAACACTTTGAAAGAATGGCTTTATAATATTCTTGTACATATTCATCTGCACCAAAAGCTACCTTTCAGAGGCTAATCTAAGCATTCACCATAGTGTTCTTGTTTACACAATGATAATATCACACAATTAATCAGTACTCTATTTGGAGTTTTGTTTGTTTATAATGCTATTAGCATTGCATTGGATAGTTTGCAGAAAGCAGATTGACTCCTTAATGCATTAAATCCTTTGAAAAGGATATTTCAGACTAAATTGCTCTGGCTTCTTATTTGTCATTGTATCATCTGTGAGAACTAAAAATCAATCATCCATTGTGCTTTTTTCCTATTCAGGAGGGGGTGGGGAGCTCATAGTCACAGTGCAAAGGAATTTCATGATGCTACAGAGAAAGCAACAATTATAAAAAGCTTCTAGTACATTACTGAATAAAATATGGACAATATTTTTTGCGTGTTTTCATATAAACTCTTAAGCCTGTAAAGAACACTTACGACAGGAGTGTAAGCTTGACCCTGCAACCGTGGGTGCCTGGGGCCTTGGGTACCATGCCATGTGCATGGCCTTGGCATTGAAATTTGTGGGTGCTTGGCCCCTTCATGGATAATTTTGTGAGTGCTCAGGCACCCAGGGCCTCAGGGAGTTGGCACCTATGACTTAGGATGATATTCAATTGCAGCCAATTGCAGGAGGAGACTTATACAACAGCAATTCTAGGACTTTCTGAACCCTTACATTCTAGCCTGATCACTAAGCTTATCCAGTAGAGTACTGTTAGTTGCCCCATGTATTACAAAGACAAGACTGGCCTCAATCAGAATTCAAGCATTTAGTGTTGCTGGTCCCATGCTTGGAACTTTTTTCAGCAGATTCAGGGCATCTTGTGAAGACTTCTTTATGCTATGCAGCTATGGTTGGTGATCATTAAGGTTGGGTGCAATCTTGTTGCACATCCACTTGCATAAACACAAGTGATTTCTAGGAAACGTATTTCCAGGAAGTATGTTTAGGGTTTTGCAGCTTTAATAAAGTTTATCAGCAATGAGCTATGGAGGAACTATTGCCACAAGCTGTGAGGAAACCCCTCTTTGCTACCACTGTTTTATCGAAAGCAATCCCACACTTTAGTGTTTGTTTTCTTTGCTTAAGATATAACCTTTTACTTGGCTCTCGCTCATTTACTGCTGCCACCATACATTTAAATACTAGGTCAATTATGTGCCCCTGTTTACCCAAAAGTAATTGTGGGTAACTGTGGGACAAAACAGCACAGTTTCTATTTTAAATGGTAAAACAAAGTAAATCATATTTTATTTCAAAATAATTCTTATAAACATGGATACTATGAACTTAGTAACAGTTTCTTTCACTCAGAATAGTTTCAAAATAAGGTTTCTCTTTAACAATTTTGCTCTTGAGTGATTCAGTACCTCCCCCTTTTCTCCCCCTTTCCTTTCCCCTTTTTAGAGAGGCCAGTGTGGTGTAGTGGTTAAGAGCGGTGGACTCGTAATCTGGTGAACCGGGTTAGATTCCCCGCTCCTCCACCTGCAGCTGCTGGGTGACCTTGGGCTAGTCACACTTCTCTGAAATCTCTCAGCCTCACTCACCTCACAGAGTGTTTGTTGTGGGGGAGGAAGGGAAAGGAGAATGTTAGCCGCTTTGAGACTCCTTAGGGTAGTGATAAAGCGGAATATCAAATCCAAACTCTTCTTCTTTCAAACCTACAGCAATTTCCCCTAAGCAACCTCTACCCAGTTAACATTAATCAGCTAGGCACTGAGGACTCCCTCTGGAGTCTCTCCAGGTTCTTTCAGGAGTTCTGAAGTATTTACCAGGATCCAGCAACCTCAGATGCTCAGCAATCTCATGGACCCTTGGCTTCAGAGCTGTCTTGAAGGTTGCCTCTTGGGACACATGTTCTTCCCTGCAGAAACCCTTAGCTCCAGCCAGCGATTTCAGCTCTTGGCTTCTCTCAGGAGTCCTTAGCCTCATGGTCCCCTGCCTGACTTCAGCTTCTTCCTTCAGCTAAATCTTCTGTCCTCTTCTGTGCACACAGGCTGATTATCCACTGTGCTGTGAGAACTGCTCTTTATGCTATATGATAACTATAGCAAAGTTGTCCATGACATGTAGTGATGATGACTCTCCTGGGTCTAAGAAACAAGTTTGCTGGCAGGGCCAGCTCCAGGTTTGTGAGAGAGAGACTGCCACAGTGCCCTGCGGTGGGTCCTCAACTTCCTGTACAATCAGTTCAATAGTATTGCATATCTTCACGCAGAGTGTGAGAGTGTAAACTGGCTATTATTCCTGAAAATCCCATCATATTTTGTTCCATTCTAGCTGTTATAGCAAAGGAAGCATTAATACTTAATCAGATTTTATAAGCGGCAGAAAGGCTTGATAATTTTGCTTCCAACTATTCTAAATGGTAATCAGGTGTTAGATTTCTTGTCTCTGACCAGGAGGGACTAGCCATTGAGGCATAATTCCTCTCCCCTCCAGGCTTGTATGGGCCATGATTTTGCTCAAGTTGCACCTATAAATTATCATTTATATGGCAAAATTGCTACATAAGGAGCTTTACAACGTCTTTCCGAGCAATCCTCAAAATGATCATTTAATAGATGCAAAGGAAAAGACAATTTTTTTGACAAGACCACCCAATTTCTTTCATCAAACTGCAATTAGAACTCATCATAATTGCAATAAGTGTATGGCATTTGATAGAACTTAGGGGTTTGTTTGTTTGTTTTTTAAAGTAGACCTCATAACTCCATTTTTTAGGCACCATTACCTAGAGGCGGTTCCAGAATGCAGTCTAATCGAACTAATGTCCTTCCTATACCCTGTGGACTAATTGAATCAATGCAGTAAGGAATCAAGTATGCTTAAATAAAATGCCCAGTGAAGGATGCTGAGCAAGGAGAATGATGACCACTATTAACGTTTTGGTGAAGACTAAGAAAAGTAGTGACTAGGATAAATAACATGGGTAGTAAGGACAGAAAGTATTCAAAATATAATGGCTGTTAGCTTTTAATGGACAGAAGTAATTAATTCAGGAAATGGTATATAATTCCTTTTTTATTTTGTGTCACCCAGTTCCTGTTCTTTCTGTGTATTAATTGCATTAGCTACTGGCCTTAGCAATACTAGATATAAATATAAATACAATAAATTAATCCAATTCCTCCTTCCCCATGGAGCACCCTGTTCCACTTTCCATGCTATTTTGGAATGTCCTTGACCTTGAGCAGATTTGGAGGGGCACAGGGAGCTGAAGCAGAAAGGAGGAATCAGCAAAAGTTGCCTCTTTCCTCTTAACTTTACTGGAAGTCTCTGCTGGATCAAAGCTATTACATGAGTGGAGTGGCGGCACTGGATTCCAGCCCATTTTTTAAGTTTAGTAGACTTTTTGCATAACTTATCTGCTATATACAATATCACATACAATATCACAACCGTGGTAGAATCATAGAATTGGAAAAGACCCCAAGGGTCATCAAGTCAACCTCCTGCAATGCAGGAATCTCAACTAAAGCATCATGAAAATGAAATTTCTTATGGTCAGAGACCAGTTTGAGAAACGCAAATGGAACTACAGTCCCAATAGCAAAACAAACATTTAAAACAATATACAACAATAGATTTTAAGTTTAAAAGTGCGATAGGCATATAAAAACATAAAAACTTTAAAATAGACTACCTTAGAGAAATGACCCAAAGTCGCCCATGAATCCAGGTTTGGGAATTATCTTAACAAACTAGATTGAATTGGGGGATGGTCTGCACCTACAGATCTGTGCGCAGAATCTGGCGACAATTTGGGTCATCTTGTGGTCTTTGCCTAACAGGAGAAGATCGAATTTTTGCTTTGCCGGGAGGTCAGCAAATCCTCACCAGCAGGGGGTCAATGGTTTCTCTATGTGCCTTATCATAAAAGGGACATCTAAAAAATATGTGTTCAGGGCTTCCTACATCCCCCAAAGGACAGGCGCAAATTCTCTGGTCATATGGGACTTTTTTAAAGGATCCTTCCAAAACCGGCGAGGGCAGAGCTGAGCTTCTGGCAAGTGTAAAAGTCCTTCTTGCATTTTTTGATACAAGAAAAAAGTTGCTGCAGGTACAGCTATATATCTCTCTATTTCTAAAATTTTGTAGTTGGGGCACCTTGTCTCTCGGTGTCTATAATTATTTGCCTAACCATTGCTAACTAAAGCATCAATGCATCATTCAGCCAGATACAAATCTACTTAACAGTTACCTTGTTCAACCCATGTTTTACCAGCTCACACAAATATCATGGGGGACATTGTCAAATGCCTTGCTGAAATCAAGATACGCTTTGTCCACAACATTCCCCTAATCCACCAAGCTTGTAACTCCATAAAAATGGGGGGGGGGAATTAAATTCATCTGCCATGTCTTGTTTTTGAGAAACTCATCCTGGGTCTTAGTAATTCCCGTTGAGTCTTCAACAAGAGAGAATGCTAATTGAGGAAGAACAGCCGTATATTGTACCATTTCCAATGTAGTTCTATTTTTTTCAAGTAAATCTATCCACAGGGTAAAAATAAGTGAAATGAAATATAGTGGAATAAGTCCTTTATGAAATTCACCCTGCAGACACACAAATGAAGTTCAAAGGGAGTGGCCCATTGGGCATATTCACAGCCAGCTTTTAGCTGGGTGGGTTTTTTCTTTTTAATATATAAAGTTTTGTGGTTAATGTGAGTGTGCTACCACCAGGCTTATTTTGCTGCTGACTCCGTATTTTACTGTAGACTGTTGTCTGAGTTTACTGAAATTTAAAACAGTTTTAATTATTGACTGTGGTCAGTTGGAAACAGCAAGCTTCACAGCTAAGGGGGACTTCATCTAATTTCACCCCCATTTCTCTCTCCATTCCCTACACATTCCTTGACCAATCCAGAAGGGTCCTCCAACCAACAGAATTTTAAAGGTTGACCGCACTGGTCACAGGAATAGGGCTTCTAACCAAGCTCATTACACATACATTTGTCTGGATCCAACCCATTGTATATAAAGGTGATCACCTATAGGAACCGTATTTTTGAGCAGGACTCCTTTGCCATTAGCAGCTGTAAGACTGATTATATATATATATATATATATATAGTAAAAAACATGGTAGAAAAAGCTGCACTTGGTGATCTTCAGCTAGTGATACAGCTTTTAATGGTACTGAGCTTTTACCAGAGAACAAGGCAGTGATTTTGTTAAATCATGGTTCTCATAAACCGTTCTTTACCATTATAGCTGAACTGGGACACACACACTTTTCCTCCTGGGCACGTGATTGAACTTTTCTGTGCATAGAAATTCACTCGAGCAAGATCTCTTTGAAAAACAAGAGCATATATATTTTCCTTTACCAAAACATGGTTTACATGAATAAACATCATACTGTTTCGAGGATTCTTGGTTGTGCATGAAGTCACCCATATCTTAGTCATTTATTTATTTTAAAACTGATGTGATGTATTTATCTTTGTCAACAACAACAACAACAATATTTATTACGGCCATAGGCCCATACAGGTAAAAACAACAACACATAAATAACAGCTTGTGCATGTGGGGAAAAAAAACAGCCGCTAAAACACCACAATAACAATAAAATACTATAAAATAGAATGGCATACTACGCCTTAGTTAGCTTGTAGTGCTCCTTGGCGTCACTTTTGGGTAAGGACAGCGACCAAGAACCTAGCCACATTCAGGGTCGTATGAGTATCCTTATCCTGCAAGATTTGAGCAAGGTGGAATTTTGGTGGGGTACCCGCTAGTTTCTGTATGATTGATCCCAACAAATTTGCCCGTGGCACATTGAACAGGGGGCAAGTGAACATGATGTGCTGGAGCGACTCCGGCGTCTCCTTATCACATTCGCACGTGGCGGGGGCTTGGCCCTTTGAGAATCTATGTCTCAGGACGTTGGAGGGAAAAACGTTGAACCTCACTTTGGTGAAGGCCAGTCTATGGGCAACAGTCGAAAGGGAGGAGAGGTATGATGGAACGCAGTAAGTTAAAGTGATACCAATGTTCTGGGGCGAACAAACATCTCCCCCCAGCATATAATTTCGCTGTAGATTGATGTCATCCAGTCTTTGGCGGATCAGTCTTTGAGCAGTAATTTGGTCTAGTTTTAGGGAATCTGAAGGAGAGATTCCATAACTCAGGAGTTTGGCATGAATTCTACTAGTCCAAAGGCTAGAGAATTCATCTCGGCATAAGCATTGGACAAGGTAGTGGTTTGGTAGTCTATGCCACAATGATAACCAATAATTGAAGACTTGCTTCCACAGGCAAGTTTCTAAGGATGCGATCTTCAGTTCTAGTCGCATGGCTGCGTTGCTTAAGCACAGGGGGAGCATTAGGAGCCGACGCAGGAATTGATTTTGCAGTGTCTCAAGAGAAGCAAGATCTGTCATCACGGCCCAAAGCGGGGCAGCATAAGCAAGCACGGCAACCACTTTTGCCTTGAACACCTTTAGGGCCGAGGGAACATGCAAAGCTCCATCCGAAAAAAAGAATCGGAGGAGCGCATATGACAGAGTTTTGGCCTTGTTAAGTAGGTGTTGAATTTGAGCTTTCCACCCCAAATTGTGTTGAAAAATAACTCCTAGGTATTGAAATTTTAGGACTTGCTCTATTTTTGCTCCACCTAGCTTCCATTCGTATAATCTCCGGCTTCTGGAGAAAATCAGAATCTTGGATTTAGCATGGTTGATGGTTAATTGGTTGAGTTGACAATACGTGGCAAATACCTGACAAATTAAAAAAGGGGGCTTAAAAAGTTGTTCCTTTGTTTTTTGTTTAAGATGAAAAGGCTTTTTATATTTCTAGAGAACATAGCAAAACTGTAACATAACTTTTAACATGTGGACTGTATAAAGTAATATACGGTACTTCAGAATACAGATGGTTAACCTTACTACACTGGGAACACATTATTGCTCAGTGCTGAAATTCTTTAGGCTCTGGTACCGGTGGGAGCTGTTAGAAACCTGCAGCTGAGAATACTGAACAGCAGTGATGCAGATGAGCTCTACAAGTTCTTCCCTTTTTACCAAATGTTTTGCCAGCCAATCAAGTAGTTTTTGTTTAATTAAGTGTTCTGACAATATGAATTGATAATATATCATGTCTTATTTGCACATATGTCTGGAAGTCAAAGGGATGCTGAAAATACCTAGAAGGGGCTTCAGCGTTTTGCTGCCTATCAAAATAGTAGAATTGCTACCTAAATATTGCCAGGAACAAGCTTAGGGGTTCCACTGCAGGTGAACTATCTGAGGAGTAGCATGGGGATAGTCTCCTTCGCCCTCCCCAACATCACTTTTGCTGCTCCTATAGTTCTCTATGCATTGGGGGGTTATATTTCTGCAGCAGAAAGTCCACTCTACTCATGGGATATCAAGCTTCTAAATTGCACGCAGAGTCAACATGATTAGGAAAGGCTTCCAACTGCAGACATACAGAGAGGCCTGGGGGAGCAATGATGTTGACACAGCGCAGGGAACAAGACCAGGGAGCACATCTGCCCTTCCCCACTTCTCATGTAAGGAGGTATTAAGGAGGTATGCCTGAAGAGAATTTAAGACTACAGTGGTACCTCCGTTTATGGATGGGATCAATTCTGGAGGCCTGGCCGCATCCCAAAAACTTCGTAACCGGAGGCGCCCTTCTGCTCACACACGCAGCGCGATTGAGCATTTATGTGCATGCGATTGAAAACTTCTGCGCATGCGTGTGCGGGTATACTTCCGGGTTTGCCGCATTCGCAACCTGAAGTTTGTGTATGCAGAGGTATGACTGTACCAAAATTCCTCAGGTCAGGTGGGTGAGATGAGGGCATGTTCCTAGTTGCCCAGCATTGCTGTTTTCTGAAGGATAACAGCACAGTATTGATGGTAATATAGTTTTCTGCTGTTTTAATCCTTGTTTCAAAGTTCATGGCAAATTGATTTTCATAAGACAAGTGTTCTACACCCACCCCTTACTCGAGATACCTCTAGAAAAAAAATTGACAGAATAAATGTTTCCTCTTATAACCAAGCAAACAGCAAGAACTCAGGAGGGATACATCAGGTTGTGTCATAAAGTTGACATATCTTGTCACTTCTCCAGTGCTCCCGAGAAATGATTGCTCTCTCACTTTGCACCTGTGGTTTGGGTTTTTGGCTTTTGATAGTCGCTGTATAGATCATTTATCTACTTGCCTGGTATTTTCTTGAAGGCTTCCAAGAAACATACATTTTATTCCTGTGCCCCAGGAAGCAATAGTACTTTATACAATTATATTATTTCACTTGTCTTGCTTTGATTGCATATGTGTATGTTGTTGTTGTTTTATCTGAGTGGCATGATGGTTTGAGCCATCTGGATTGTTTTACTACAATATTCCTTGAATAGTTCACTGCTGCTTATTTAGCTTTCACTGTAATTTTGAGTTGATATCTAGGGGTTCAAGGTTTTGTATGGAAGTGGTACGATTAATAATACTTTGTGTGCACCCTTGAGATTCCATATCTCATCCTCCCTTTATGGGTAGTAACAGAGCCAGTGTGGTGTAGTAGTTAAAAGCAGTAGCCTTTTAATCTAGTGAACCAGGTTCGCTTCCCTGCTCCTCCACATGCAGTTGCTGGGTGACCTTGGGCAAGTCACACTTCTCTGAGGAGATTGTTAGCCGCTTTGAGACTCCTTCGGCTAGTGATAAAGCGGGATATCAAATCCAAACTACTTCTTCTTCTTCTTCTTCTTCTTCTTCTTCTTCTTCTTCTTCTTCTTCTTGACAATGGATATGAGCTTGAGATCTAATCTATGTCCCCAGAAACAAGGCCCCATAATAAACACATTTACCATTTCAGTATATGTTGAGAACCTTGGTGTTTTCTGACATGTGAGGCCAGACACTATGGCTTTAAGAATTTTTTGGTTGTTCATTATTTTTAAACATTTTTTGATTTTTAGTTATGCTGTATATTTGCATATTTTATTGTTTTACATTTTATCATTGTGCACCATCTGGAAATGTGAGCATGGCGAGCAGCATATAAATATTTTAAATTTTACACAAACGGGAGAGTGAGGTAAAAGAACGAGATGGTAGCGTTTTGGTGTGTACTACTTTCAGATGCACTTGCAGTGACACCCCCCCCACACACACACCTCCAGGGAGCAATGCCTGAGTAAAGAAGGTGAACAGACTGGACAGGACAACATTCTTTGATTTTAAAAATTGGTCATAACTTCATTGATTTCAGATGTAGGTTGGATTTGGCTTAGGCATTGGGTGTATATCAGGGGTCAGCAACCTGCAGCCACAAGCAGCCCACGGGGGTTGTTTAAATGGCCCTTGAGCCACCCTCAAACTGAGCTGCCCGGTCGGCGAGTCCCCGAGCACTGCCCTAAACCGGTGCAGCACAGAGCGGGGACTCACTTCTGTGGCACTGAAAATCACATCTGTGCATGTGCAGACACCAGAAATTGTGTCTGCACAGACGCAATCCGATCCCACAGAGCGATCTCCGCTTGAGTGAACCGGTCCAGGCGAGGTAAACCCCTGGTGAATATCCTTCAAAGTCTCCCCCCCCCCCCCGTGGAGGGCTGTTGCATGACAGGGTCAAGCCCAGGATTAACAAGTCCTTTGCAAACCGCAAGTCTACATGGATAACCCTCCCAACCACTGAACAAAGCTCTCTATGGCCCATCTGTCGCACAGCTTTTGGACTGAGACTTCCTACTAGACCCCTGTAACGGGGTAACCTGTTATCACACATTTCTGCACCATGAACCCCGAGATCAGACACGGACAGCTTTTACCAGGTCCCAAGCAACACCCACTTGACCCTGCTGGATTGGCCAAGATTCAAATAAACAGATGGGGGGGGGGATATCTGCCACTCCCCAGTGGGCAGCCTAAGAGTTCCCCAACAGCCAACCGCCTAACCCAGGTGTTGCTCCCAAGGGGTAGGTGTTTAGAGTGATGGGCTGCAACAGCTGCCCACCCCGTGACCATTCTCACTGTAGGTAGCAGATACATTAAGCCCCCCTTGAGGACAGTGTTGGACATGGTACCAGGGCTGCAGGGGATAAGGGGATTGGCAAAAGTTTCATCTCTCCCCTCCCCCACCAGGCAGCTTCTGCACCAGTGTGCATTCACCCTACTAGTGCTTCATTCCTGCCCCTCTCTGTCCTTGGTAGGCAACAGGGATGTTGGCAAACAAAGGCCAAGTGGCTGCTGCTGCCCCATGCTGCCATTTGCAGGGGTCCTGCACTGGATCAAATGCCTTCCATGGATGGAAAGATACAGGAACCCAACAGAGATGGTGAACAAGAAAGAGAAAAGATCAGGGGGTATTTTCCTATTTGCCAACATCAAGAAGCACACACTAATGCAGTTTTATTCAGTGAGCCATAATTGTAATCTGTTTTTAGCTACTGTGTTATTTAATTTTTTTGTAGAAAGTCTACTTGAAAATTAGCTGGGAAATGCAATGATCTGGTTAGTAATCAATCACCCTTATCAGTTACTTTTTTTTTTTAATTAAGAAGCAATGTCAGTTGAAGATAGCATCACAAAAGTATCAGCTCTTCCTTGTTTCAGAAATTTTAATGTTTGAGGCTGCTGGAGGCTTGTCACTTAAGTAATTTGCATTAACCATGTCTAGGAATGAGGGCATTTTGCCCAGCAGCATCTGCTGCCCCTACAAGAATTGAGGTGATAAAGAGAAAACCAGGAAATTACCATTAACTTCAGAGGAACCCTGACTCATTCAGCAGACAACACACAAAACCTGAGACATAGACATGCATCAAGAGGAAGCCCACAACAAGGGTGTGGTGGGGAACCTAAGTAATACCATAGATCCAAAAAGGCTTAGTAATTTACAGAAAGGGGGCAAGAGTTTAGAGAGCTGTTTAGAGAGTACCGGTATATATTATAAAGGGGAAAGGCCTTTCACTTCCCCTGGCCCGGCCCTCACATCCTGTCCACCAATAAGTGTGGATGTCCTGGCAATATGTACCTCACTCTTATACAAAAAATATTCCACCTAGAAATGTGACTGCTTCACCTAACAGAGAAGGCTGGTTACAGGGCTGATCAGATACTTGAATTCTCCTGGAAACAAGTCATGGGACTCATTCAGAAAAGCAGTAGTACTTACTTGTTATCCATATCCAATCAGTTTCCAAACTGGAACAATTTCCATTACCCATTTATCAAAATTGCATTCTTAAAATAAAAGGGTGGTGTGCCACCCCGAATCTCCATAGGGTTCCAAGCACTCACCCAGGGTTGTATTTCTGTTGGGAAATCAAGACACAACAGAGACCAGTGTCTTTAAGAAATATGGTTTATTGTACACATATTTTAGACCTGGGTCTACTTTGAAGAGAGTTCCTCCCAGCAGTACAGCACTGTAGTCCAGGCATCATTTCTGTGCTTCTATCCCAGTCTACCAAGATGGCCTCTAAATTTCAAAAGAACACATTATTTACTATGTGAAATCACACTTCCTATAATCTCCCCCTCCCAGCTCTATTTGCCCAGAGCTTTGGCAGAGGGTCATTGACTGGCCATTGTCCAGTTGTTACTCCCTGATGGACCTTCTCACCAGGCAATTTTCTGGTTTCAATCTGACATCTGACATCTTCCCTTCAATATTGTAAATATTATCTAAATTCTACCATTTAATGATTTCTAACATCCCCCAACGGGACGCGGGTGGCACTGTGGGTAAATGCCTCAGCGCCTAGGGCTTGCCGATCGAAAGGTCGGCGGTTCGAATCCCTGCGGCGGGGTGCGCTCCCGTTGCTCAGTCCCAGTGCCTGCCAACCTAGCAGTTCGAAAGCACCCTCGGGTGCAAGTAGATAAATAGGGACCGCTTTCTAGCGGGAAGGTAAACGGCGTTTCTGTGTGCAGCTCTGGCTCGCCAGAGCAGCGATGTCACGCTGGCCACGTGACCCGGAAGTGTCTTCGGACAGCGCTGGCCCCTGGCCTCTTGAGTGAGATGGGCGCACAACCCCAGAGTCTGGCAAGACTGGCCCGTACGGGCAGGGGTACCTTTACCTTTACCTTTAACATCCCCCAAATCTAGCAGTTATGGGTGTCCTTGCACCTCCAAACTCTGTTTCCCCAGATCTGTAAAAAAAAATACATTCATGTTAGACAGTGCCAGAAAAAAGAGGTGCCAGAACTCGCCATGAACACCTCCCTTGTTCTCTTAAAATGGCAATGGTGCCCATCTGAAAGGTGTCGGAAGTGAGTTCTGGTGAGTTCCTCCCGTCTCTTCAGTCTCATTAGTACTTGTATGCTGGAAGAAGGCAGTCGAACACGGAACACGAGCAAGGAGGAAGAGCAAGACCAGGAGTCTCTGGGGTTGCTAGTGAGGCACCTGCAGGACTGTGGCTTGGAACATTACTGCCAATTCTGGCAGGAGTTCATTCTCTCCTCACAGTTCAGTCTGGAATCTGCAGCTTGGTGTCATCAGTCCATTCTAACAACATGTCATGCTCCCACCACATTTTTGCTGCATATTTAGACTGTGATTAGACGTGGAGAATACATGTTTTAAATAAATGAATTCTGTAAATTTCTATTTATTAATTTCTGGTGATAACATTCTGATGTCTTATTGTGCTTAATCACTTTTAGGTATTTTTAAATCGTTTGGAAATGTTTTAAATAAGCTTTTATTTTTAATTGTATTGCTATTGCTGAAGTGTTGTGATTAGCAATATTTCAACATTTTCTTTGAACTTCAATATGAGATGACATTTTCTCTGTGTTTCTTTTTTTGCCTGTTTCAGGTCTCAGGGTGGAGAATTTGGAACTGAATCAAAATCTACACACTCAGGGTAAGACTGATAATTTCTGTTACCTTTTGTGCTGCAAAGTGCTTAATAATCTAAGAAATTAAATTCTAATGAGGAGGTGCTCAACTCAGAGATGGATAACAGGCATGTTTTTGCTATTTGAAGTTATTTTGAGAAAGCAGGAAGCGACGTGGCATATATGTGGGCAGATGTTTCTGCAGTTTCAGTTTTAAGAAGCCAATAAGATGGTCCTTGTTTCTATCTAGAATTGGTTGAATAAATCAGTGCTTTTTGACAGACATCTGTTACCATGTTTGAGCTTCAGGTAGGTAGCCGTGTTGGTTTGACGCAGTCGAACTAAATAAATAAAAATTGTCCAGTAGCACCTTAGAGACCAACTAAATATATTCTGGGTATAAGCTTTTCTGTGCATGCACACTTCTTCATGTTTGAGCTGTTATTGTAGATCCTGTATTTTTGCACTGGCCATGATCCAGAGAAGCAGAGGACAATTTTTTTTATAGTGAGCCAAAAATTAATGTCCATGGTGAAGTCTCTCTTTGAAGTTTAGGTTAAACTCTTGTTTGTAGTCCTATGGTTTGGGAAAGGGTGTGATTTCAAAGTAGATTTTGAAACATTCCTGAGATATAGTTGCTTTTTAAAATGGGAGATGTTCTGCTGAAATAAATTCCAGTTATAAACAGAAAAAAGATTCATGGTAAGAGATTCCATGATGGAAAGGAATAAAGCCTACCAGAAGTAGAAAGTAAAATGTGCTTTATCACCTGTCAAGCATTATCAAAATGGGTTTCAGCAACCAAACTTTAATACCATAGCTCCAGGAAGTAAAAAATGGATGCTTTTTTCACTGAAAATAAAAATTAGGGGTATGTTGTTAGGGCTTGGAACTGTTTTATATCCTATGCATTCCAATAAACGGGGGGGGGGGGGCACTCTCAAAAAACCCCACAGCTCTAAACCTATTGAGAATAGGGATTTTCAGATGATCCTGTACTGCATTTTTACATGGAAGTAAGTTTGTTTAACAGAATTTACTCACAATAAGTAGCAGTCTGCTGTGATTTAACAGCCAACAAAGTAACTGTGAAAGTTGAACTGATAACCTTAACACTGTTTCCAGAATGCTCTGTGATGTTTAAGACTGTTCTATAGGATTATGGATAATAAACTCAAGTGCTTGTTTACACAGAGATGCTCTAGTTAGCATTCCACTGAGATAAAGCTTATAAGGTAACATCATTTGTATTACACAAATTAGCTGTCATGCACAGAACATTTGGGCAGACAACAAAAGCCCCAAAGAGCAGAAAACCCAAGCCCAGGAGAACTAGCTTGTCAGCTTTGTTTTGTGGTTTTGTTGATTGTGTGAAAACAGCAGTATCAAATGTATTCCAGGAAAAGTGATATGCCTCACTACCCCCCTTCCACTGTAAAAATACAACCTCAACTGTTTAAAGCCAAGTATATGGTTCCATTCACGAAATGCCTCTGAAGGGGGTTGCAAAAATGAAAGTTTTTCCTAAACAACATATGATTCATCTGGGGAAAAGGTTTGCTGTACCCAGTTGTCCCTGAATGTACAAATCTTGCTTTCTTTTAAAATGTATTTTTACATATTATGATGGGGGATATTACTGGGTTATTCAAGAATCAGGAGCTTCCTCTATGTTCCCATCATTCTTGGTCTGCTCCTTGATTAACATTTGATTAACAACCTTGAGATGAAACCATCCTTTTGTTTACCATTCTGATAGTGTTGCATGCCAGCCCAATCTCTGAGTAGTGTGAGATTCCAGGCTTTCCAGGTGCTTACCTAGGGTTCATGTTTCCTTTTAGAATGAGGCATGGTGGAGACTGTGATTTATTCACGCATGCATACAACCTGAGCATACGATGAAGAGGTTCAGAGCATTATCAACCCAAAAGGGTATTGTTTCTCCCATAGAGGCAACCTTGATTCAAACAGAAATCAAACATTGCTCTACATCATTGCTCTTCCCTCCCTCTCCAGCTTGCTGATTTCCTTCTAGATCGCATCCCTGCCATATCCTCCAATTATTTTAATGGGACATTCCCAGAATAACAGAAGTCATCCCAGCTTCCTCCCAGAATGTCCTGGGGTTGAGCTGGTGCTTGCAGCCAGCACTGATGCTTGCAGTGGTGTCATGCTCTCGCAAGGGCACAGAAACCAAAAAACGCATTTGTTTTGGTATCGTGCTCCCATACAAGCCAACCGACTCAAGCGACAACAAAAGACACACTCTCATGTCCTGATTTTCATCAGGGGAATGTTGGAGGATATCCCCTGCTACCTCTGCTCCAAACGCTGCCTTTTTCTGTTGAGGGAAGGGCCCCACCAATTTGCTGTCACACTCCGAGCCTCTTAATACGCTTTAATGGCTCTAGTTACAGGTAGGTAACAGTGTTGGTCTGTTGTAGTCGAAACAAAAATAAATAAATAAATAAATAAACAAATCCTTCCAGTAGTACTTTAGAGACCCACTAAGTTTGTTATTGGTATGAGCTTTCATGTGCATGCACACTTTTTCAGATACACTGAAACAGAAGTCACCAGACCCTTCTATATAGTGAGAGGGTGGGGAGGGGTATTACTCAGAAGGGTGGTGGGAATGGGTGATTGGCTGATAGGTGTGGTAAACCTGTTGACGACTGTTAACGACTGCAATTGGTCTTACAGGAAAAAGCAAGGTGTGTGATGGCTAAAAATAGCTTTATCATGTATAATGAGATAAGAATCCAACATCTCTATTCAAACCAGGTCTCTCCATGGTTTTAAGTTTGGTAAAGGTAAAGGTACCCCTGCCCGTACGGGCCAGTCTTGACAGACTCTGGGGTTGTGCGCCCATCTCACTTAAGAGGCCAGGGGCCAGCGCTGTCCGGAGACACTTCCGGGTCACGTGGCCAGCGTGACATCGCTGCTCTGGCGAGCCAGAGCCGCACACGGAAACGCCGTTTACCTTCCCGCTGGTAAGCGGTCCCTATTTATCTACTTGCACCCGGAGGTGCTTTCGAACTGCTAGGTTGGCAGGCGCTGGGACAGAGCAGCAGGAGCGCACCCCGCCGCAGGGATTCAAACCGCCGACCTTTCGATCGGCAAGTCCTAGGCGCTGAGGCTTTAACCCACAGCGCCACCTGTGTCCCTTTTAAGTTTGGTAATAAGTTGCAATTCAGCAACTTCTCTTTCCAGTCTATTTCTGAAATTCTTTTGTAACAAGAAAGCTACTTTGAGATCTTGTATAGAGTGTCCTGGGAGATTGAAGTGTTCTCCTACTGGTTTCTCTGTCTTGTGATTCCTGATATCAGATTTATGTCCATTTATCCTTTCGCTATAACCTTGCCAGGAGGCTAGCCTGGCTATTCCAAGAATTAGAAGCCTTGATAGATTTCATACTTCCAGGATCCAGGTATTAGAGGGGTCTGGCATGCAGCATACTTCACCCCCCCCCAAAACACACACACACACACACACACACACACACACACACACACACACTATGTGGCTATCTGGATGGTGCCATCATACCTGACCATTGGCCATACTTGCTGGGGCTGATGGAACTGACTAGCTTACTCAATTTCAGATTGCTGGCTTATGGGAGCCCTTGAGCATTTGCACTACTTTGGCAATGAAAGGAAACAAGCATGTTGTTCTGTTTTGATTATGGAATAGTGAAATGTAAGGATACTTGGAAATGAAACGGAAATGGGAATGTTTCCTATGAAATCTAGCCATGTGATGCTGTGCAGTTTTGAGAGAAAATCACCTGTGCATTTATCTGCTAGGAAATCCCACGAAAACTTTAGAAGGTGCACTTGTTTTCTGTAGTTACTAATGACTCAAAACTGATTTAGTGTCATAGGGTTCCTCATCCCAGTCATGAAGATCTGCTTTCAAATGTTGGTGATGAAAAGGAAATCCTGCTTTTTTAAAACCAGAAGTACATGGCCTTCTGCAGTTTCATTATTTCAGTGCTCAGAGTTCTCTCTTTATAATAAAATGGTACATAGAATGACTGCATTAGGTTAATCCATAGATTATAGGATAGGGTTGAAATGAAAAGGTTTTGAAACTTTAATTTTATGTAGTCTAGGAAGGAAAAAGATGTTTAAATGGAACAAATCTAATTGAATTATATAAACTTTAAAGGGAAGTACTTGATAATGTCAGAAAGATTAGCTTCTTCTAGCACGGCATAAATGATGAGTCTATGAAGCAAAAGACAGTCTCAGAAATTTGAATTCAAATAGGCAAGGAGGAGTTCTTTGTGCAACCTGGCAAAAATGCAGGAAAGTCTTACAGGCACCATTACTCA
Organism: Podarcis gaigeae; assembly: GCF_964106915.1. Classification (NCBI taxonomy): domain Eukaryota; kingdom Metazoa; phylum Chordata; class Lepidosauria; order Squamata; family Lacertidae; genus Podarcis; species Podarcis gaigeae. The sequence continues at coordinate 20,419,960 of NC_139694.1, forward strand.
AGCAAGTCTAGGCTATACAGCAAAAGACAAAACAATACACTGTATAGTTAGTATATTATAGACCAGGAAATGCTTAGGAGTCTTCCAGACCTACCAGTGGTGATTTGTGTTTTAATTTATTTTGAAAAAAAAATAAGCCTAAATTGCATTAGAATTAGTGGTGAGAATAGAAGTATCAGCTACAATTTTATAGGTTTGTAATGAAGGCTTTTTGTGTTTCACTATCACATTGCATACATTCAAGTGTTGACTAAACTTTTTTGGTTTCATTTATTTATTTTGGCCTACTGATGTGTTTGGTAGGTCATAAGTAAATCACACTGAATTCAATGCGACAAACTCCCAAGTAAATCTGTATAGCCCTGCACTGTCAAACTGGTAGAAATCCAATGAATTTTGTTCTTTATGCTTAATAAGGTGTTACATGCTATGAAGATGTAGATCAGTATATCAGCAGTTTAAGCCAGGAATTCTGGTCTGTTAGCTCTGAGGTTTCCTAATACCATTATAATATCATTTTTTTTTATGTTGTCTCATTCTATAGCTTCCCCCCAAAAAACTTGGTACCTTATCAAGCTGGCTGGCATATCCTGATATAATATACTACAGTTGTACCTGGGTTGTCAAACGCCTTGGTACTCAGACGTTTTGGCTCCCGAACGCCGCAAACCCCGAAGTAAGTATTCCTGTTTGCGAACATTTTTTGGAAGCCAAATGTCCATTTCGGCTGTCGGCATTGTTTCTGGGGCCAAACAGCCAATCAGAAGCCACTCCTTGGTTTGCGAACGTTTTGGAAGTCGAACGGACTTCTGGAACGGATTCCGTTCGACAACCAAGGTATGACTGTATATTATAATATACCACACTTGGTATGATGTATATTTAAGTGTGTCTTCTAATTAAGTTTTCCCAACCACAGATCTTTTTTTCTTTATCGTACACCAAATAAATACCATAACTGAATATATTTCACCTAATAGTTCATTGAATCTACAGTATTAAAAGGTAGGGAGTAGTTGCTGTCCAAATTATCCAATTATACTGAGTCTTATTTCAAAACAACAACAGCCAACAGTGACAGAATGACTCTACACATCATATACTACAGTTATCCTTTGTATAACCACTGGCTTATGATTTAATGCAAAATCATTAAATCAGTGCTTAGGTAATAGTGACAAATTTTCTAGAACGATACAAGATGTAGGAAAAGCATTAATATTACAAGTCCATTCTTCTACATTTCAATCTGTTCTTTGTTCCCACTCTAAGAAATGCAGTTTGGAAGAAGGTGGAATGAGTGGGAAGGCAGCACTGGAATAAGCTCATTGTTAGTGATAGGGGTGGTCACCCCTTTGGTTCTGCCAGTCCATCACAAGCTGTGCAATGCATCATTTACCCCCCTTCTGTACGTTGCACCTCCCACTCATAACCGCAAGGCTTGGGGTGACGAGAGGATATTGAGCACTTCTGGGACGTCGCTGCTAGCAGGGGTGGGTGGGTTGTTAGTAAAAAGACTGGCTCTGCTTTGCTGCCTAATTTTCACAAGAGATAATGATCTGGTTTAGAAAGAATCACCCAGAAGCAGCTGTAACAATTGGAGTTTGGGGCATAACATCACCTTATTATGAAGTGAAGTGTATCTGATTCAAGTTTCGAGCAGCAGCGGTTTTTGTCAACACAACCCCTGTTCAAAACCTGTCCTGTGGATTTTAGTTCTGTTCTCATTGCGACGGTTGATTACCTAGTCCTTCCCCATCCCCTGATAAACAACCATTCTCAGTAAACTGCAAAATGAAGTAACTACTTTAAGCATTTTAGGACTATTCCGAAAAAAATCCCAAAAGGTTTCAAGGTAGAAAATATCAGCTGGAAAAACTGGACCCTCATAGTGTGGGGGGGGGGGGAGTACCATGAGAACTGTACTGAGGCCCATTTATTTCAATAGGTCTACTGAGTATGACTAATAATAATAATAATAATAATAAATATATTTTTTTATTTATATCCCACCCTCCCCAGCCGAAGCCGGGCTCAGGGCGGCTAACAACAATAAAATAATACAACATTCTAAAATCATTTCATTATAAAATTAATTCAAATCAAATTGATGGCAACCATTGGACTAGAGTTCTGTGAAGATTGCCAAATGAGGGAGTCAGGCTGTGCCCTGGCCAAAGGCTTGGCGGAGCAACTCTGTCTTGCAGGCCCTGCGGAAAGATGTCAAGTCCCGCAGGGCCCTAGTCTCTTGTGGCAGAGCGTTCCACCAGATCGGAGCCACAGCCGAAAAAGCCCTGGCTCTGGTTCAGGCCAGCCTAACCTTTCTGTGGCCTGGGACCTCCAAGATGTTTTTGTTTGAAGATCGTAATGCTGGATATCATCCCATATCTATTGGGCCTGTCCCATCTTATGGAACAGAATATAATCTTTCTCCATCCTCCATGTGAGAGCCCTTTAGATATCTGAAGATGTCAAGCTGGGTCTTCTTTTCCCCTCCCCTTTTTTGAAGAGGGGGACAACATTTGCCCACCTACAATCCGCAGGGACCTACCAACTCAGCTATCCCAGACACCTCTTCTTCAAGAAGAGGAATAAAGAGACTAAGGATTCTCATGCAGACTAAGGGAAAGGGGACTGCCACACCCACACAAAATCCAGTGTTTCTCTCCACCCAATAAACTCAGCCAACATATCCACAGTAATCATTTGTTAAAGATATTAGTTCACTACTGTTATTTTTAAGATGTATGTGTCCCATTTGTCACAGTGTTGTTGTTGTTTTTGGTCTCAAGGCATCTGCAGTATATGAGATTGTGAAGTCTTCTGTCTCATCATCTCTACTGAATGAAAACTTTTGTGCTTAGATAAGAATTATTTTTATCATGGCAGGGCTCTGCTTGCTTATGTGTGTGTGTTTTAATCTATAAAACAATAAAAAGGACAGTTAAAAAAACATAGGCTAGATGAGAGAGAACAATAACCTAGAATTCCCAGATTCCCAGAGGACTCATTGTAATAACTGAGCACAAAAGAACACCCTTTGCTGTAGTTTTAATTTATATTTTAAATGTAGTAAAACTTTGGAAATAGATTGGTGTTAGGCTTTTCTTATTAACGTGAGATTATAATTTCTGGCATAATAGTGAGTAAAATTTTACTTGCAGTAAGCTCGCAATTTAAGCAGAGGTTACATTCCAGTGATCACACCTAAAGCCAAAATTGTGTATAGTCAAAAGTTCATTGGGTCAATGGTGGGCAGGATTGCCAAAGGCAGTTTTCCCAGAACCCTGCCTGCTTTTCGCCCCTCTTTAATTATTTTGCCATTATTTTGCATTGCATCTCCCTCACTTTTTATTTTTATTTTTCTCCTCTGCAACCATGTGGATACACACGTGCGCACACACACAAAAGCAATTCAAACTTAGAACCATTTTACATGTTCCTGAGCATGTGTGCACTGATAAAACATTGCCCTCTCTTAACCTCAATAAATAATTGTTTGAGGAGCACACCATACATTGAACTTTTCTGATCAGTTCCCATTTGAATATTTTATCAAGTTCATTCTCACCAAGACCAGCTGTTTCCCAACCACAATCCACCTCTACCCTACTACTGGAGTTCCACTTTCCTCTATGGTAGGAGAAAGCGTGTAGATGAACTGTGGAATTTGCTGTCACAAGGTGATGTTGTGGCCACAACTTGGTTAGCTTTCAAGGGGAATTAGACAAAGTCATGGAGGACAAAGCTGGGTACTAGTCATTATGGCTTTATTTTACCTCTGGTATCTGCCTCTACTGTAATTAATAGTTGTTGGGAAACACGAGTGAGAGAGTGTGATAATGTTCACTTCCTGATAATAGGTGTTCCACAAAAATCTGAGTGGTCACTGTGATAGCAGAATGGTGGCCTAGATAAGCCTTTGATACGATGCAATTGGACTTTTCTTATGTTCTTGGATCATTCATCCTTCAACCAAACATACCTGCTAGCCAGGCACTAAGAGAAATTCCTTTCTTCATTAGGGAGAGAATATGCCACCAAGACCTATTTTAGCCTCCGATGGCATTGTACCTCAGCTACTCTCTCTTTCCTTTGGCAACACAACTTATTTTCACACACATACACCCTGCCCATACACCTTGGTTCTTATTCCAAATCAAGGGAGATCAGGGGCCCAGTTTGGCCCTAATGATTCTAGCAAGGCATCTCTTATTCCCTCCCCCCAGGCAACTTACTCAATGATAGACTGAGGAACCACTGAAGAGGGTGACCAATTTTTGCTAGGGAGGGTTTGGGTTTGAGTATGAGGAGGCATATATATGGGGGGTGTTTTTGTTTTAGAAAATTGCAGAAGTAAGGAATAAAATCAGCATGGAGTTTGCTCGGTCAAATGGTGAAACATAACCTTTAAATATGACAGGTAAAAATATTACCTTGAAGGTACTATCTTATAGTCTTCCTACTCCATTCAACCTTGCCTGAAATATTATGCATCTACTTTTCTAGGTTTACTACAATACTAATCAAATGTATTAGCATCACATCTGGGATCAAATAGCTCTTCTGGGGAAAACCTTGTGGCTCCAAGTTTGCAATTTGCTTTCTGTTCTGCACCAAGTTTCATTCATCAGAAGCTTTATTTTCTGCTGCTTTAAATCAAGAAAACTTAAAGCAATAAATACGCTTCATAAAAAATGGGATCTTTCTTATTTTAATATTTGTAGGTGGGCTTTGGATCTAAAACAAATACAGCACTCCTCCATGCATAAACACAGCAGTGTAGGAAGCATTCTTCCATAGTTTCATTTCACTCCATCACAAAGTATTTTGAACTAGGGAAAGCCACCTGGGCTGAGTCAATCATGAGCATCTTCCAAGCTGTTATGAGTTTGTGGTTGCCAGACATCCTCTAAATTCATGGACCTAGTAACTGTTAGAATTTAATCAAGTTTTCTGAACCCCTGGATCCAGCAAGGGTTAGAATATAAGTCAGGCTAGCTTCCTCATGAAGCTATTAAGAGAACAAAGGAAAGGTGGTGAGCCATTAAGAAAGCAATGGAAAGGGGGCTCTGTGCCAGAGGGCAAATTGGTGGGGCCCCTCCTCCAGATCTTAGTGAGATAGAAGGACAACAGCCAGAGCTGTCACCAATTGTGTCAGTTCATTAGTGGCAGATGTTGAGAGGCCAGCTGGTGAACTGAGCAAAGGGACATCTCTGTTCAATCAAACCACCCCACAGATAGCCTGGCATAAGAGGTGTTTAGATTGCTCTGTAAGGCTGCAATTATAATGATGCTTTCCTAGGAACAAGCCCCATTGAATTCAGTGGAATTTTCCTCTGACTAGACATGTTTAGAATTGCCCTGGAGGGAGATCAGTGCATTATTTTATCAAAGCCTTAAAAATAGCACTATAAATCTGTTTACAACCTTTTTTTCACCCTTACATACAGTTTACAAATAGCAGTTGACTTGCTGGACAAAGCTCTGATTGGCCTAAGGTGCTTTGTCACCCACTTAAAAAGAAAAAGGTTTCTTTACAAAAATTCCACGACTACAAAATATTCATTAAATCATACTTTAATCACATAATAAGTTATATATTGTTAAGCAAATATTATCAAAATATATCAAGGTGCTTTCTAAGTTCAGACAAAACTCAAAGGGATTTTGTATTTGATTAGCAAAAGTTTTCCATTTCCACATTTGGGGGTGTTTTTATATCCATCATTTTGATTCTAACATTTGGCAGCATTGCCATTTTAATACTTTCTTAGTTCCACTGACTAGCAGGCTGATCATTTGGTGACATATTAGCCCCCCCCCCAGCTGATACCCTTTAAAATTATTACCTGATGATAGTCAAGCTTTTTTAAACATGCAGAAATAATTAGTAATGGGCATTTCTAATGGCAGTCACCACCAATAGATTATTAACAATTGTTCTCAGGCTGATTTCATGACATGCCTTTGACCTTCCTGAACAATTCACAGCAATCCCTCTAACAATCTTTCTCATTCTTGTCAACTTTCAGAAAAAAAGGAAGGAATTCTACTAAGCAATTACTTTATATTCAAAGGCCATGTCAATATCTGCTTATCATAAGCCTAGAGTGACTCACATTTACAAAGGATGTAGAATAGAAAATGGAAATTAAATGCTAAAGTTAAATTATTACTTTCATCAAAATTCCATTGTTCTTATTAAATACCTGAAACATAAATGATTTAAAATGCACCTGAGCTGAAACCTTTCTGTTTACTTATTCAAAGGCTTTGGTAACTTTGCTGAGAAGGGCACATTTGGATTGCTTCTCAAGACCATGAGGGTATTTGCAAAGGATAGTTCATGATGGCTCTCTCCTCAGAACAAGGGTAATGAGGAGAGTGTGTGTCCTTGGTGAGCTCTCTCATCCTTTCTCTTTGCATGGGAATCCAGTTTCACGGCAGAGAAGAGCAGGTTTGTGGTGCATTAAACAAAAAAAAGGTTGAAGAACCCCTGGATTGTTTGTGGTTGTTGATTCGTTTAGTCGTGTCCGACTCTTAGTGACCTCATGGACCAGAGCACGCATGGCACTCCTGTCTTCCACTGCCTCCCACAGTTTGGTCAAACTCATGCTTGTGGCTTCAAGAACACTGTCCAACCATCTCGTCCTCTGTCGTCCCCTTCTCCTTGTGCCCTCAATCTTTCCCAACATCAGGGTCTTTTCCAGGGAGTCTTCTCTTCTCATGAGGTGGCCAAAGTATTGGAGCCTCAGCTTCAGGAACTGTCCTTCCAGTGAGCACTCAGGGCTGATTTCCTTAAAAATGGAGAGGTTTGATCTTCTTGCAGTCCATGGGACTCTCAAGAGTTTCCTCCAGCACCATAATTCAAAAGCATCAATTCTTCAGCGATCAGCCTTCTTTATGGTCCAGCTCTCACTGGACCAGAGAAGAGCAGGTTTGTGGTGCATTAAGTAAAAAGAAAGTTAAAGAACCCCTGGATGGTTATGTCCAGTCAAAGGCGACTATGGGGTTGCAGCGCTCAGTTCACTTTCAGGCTGAGGGAGCAGACAGCTTTCTGGGTCGTGTGGCCAGCAGCATTAAGCCACTTCTGATGCAACAGAACACCATGACAGAAGTGCACAGAAATGCCATTTACCTTTCTACAGCAGTGGTACCTATTTATCTACTTGTGCTGGTGTGCTTTTGAATTGCTAAATTGGCAGGAGCTGGGACAGAGCAACAGGAACTCACCCCATCATGGGGATTTGAACCGCCAACCTTCTTATCGGCAAGCCCAAGAGACTTGGTGGTTTAGCGGTTTAGACTTTTTGCAATGAGGGAGTCGCCAGAAGGTCCTCATAGCTGGATCTCAGTGTCCTGGCTGAACAATCGGGGTGGAGATACTCCCTCAGGTCAATGAGGCCAAGGCTATTAAGGGCTTTAGACAGGGGTCAGCAAACTTTTTTTAGCAGGGGGCCAGTCCACTGTCCCTCAAACCTGGGGGGGGGGGGAGGTTTTTTTTTTTTTAAAAAATGAACAAATTCCTATGCCCCACAAATAACCCAAAGATGCATTTTAAATAAAAGGACACATTCTATTCATGTAAAAACACACTGATTCCTGGACCATCCATGGGCCAGATTTAGAAGGCGATTAGGCTGGATCTCCCCCCCCCTTCCGGGCCTTAGTTTGCCTACCCATGGCTTTAAAGGTCAACACTTTGAATGGGTCATTTGGATATGAAAATGAAGCTGGTGGAGACAGATTCTTCATCTCACCTCATTAAGCATGGATTCATGGACTGTTAAAGCTTCAATTCACTGCAGAACAATTAATAGATAGTTGAGAGAGGGAGTCCCACCCATTTGCACTCTGGCACAGAGCTACTTCCTTTGTTTTCTTAACAATGCATACTTAGTGTGCCATTACCTGGCTGGCCTGGCTATTCCAGCAATTGAATCCATGCTGGATCCAGGAATTAGAAAGCTGTCTAGGCATGCAGCCCAGCCAGCTAGCCCACAAGCACATATCCCTAGGTTTCAATGGAGCTTTCTGCCAAGTAATTCTGTTACAGTTGCAGATTTGATATTAATCAAATTGTAACCTTCGTTTCATTCAAGTTTTGTCACTCAGTTCCTATATAAATGCATAATATCCATGCTGTAAATCTGTAACTGGATTATGGTAAATTATCAAGGGACGCCCCACTTTTCCAAAGGCAACTAGACAATAGAATGTGTATGAATCAGTAAGTGTGTGTTTGTGTGTGTGTGTTTGGGGCACACTCTGTTTTCCTCATAGCTGAATATGTTAAGTATAATTAATTTTGTACTGCAAAATCATTCTGCTTCTCTGATGCTGATTTTATCAGCCATTATAAATATTTGTACCTCATCTGAAACTTTCTCCTTAGTTAGCAGATTGTGGTTATGCTGACATATCATCAAGATAAGACTTCTCTTGATTTAACTTCTTGATAAGGAGATATTGCAGTAAACTGTATTGAGGAACAAATTTGAAAACACAGTTAAGCTTGCAAAAACCCTTTAAACAGAATGTTTACAATTCTGGAGGTAATAAAATGGATTGGATTTCATTGTGCAGCTGAACAGAATACAGTATCTAATATGTCAGCCTTACACGACAGATTATTAATACACTGCCACTGTTATCAGTAGATACTAATCTGCAGTGATGGCCATGAACTTGAAACTACTCTGTTTCCCCTAAGTATCCTTGGCTTCTAAATCACGTTTATTCTTTCAATACAAATGATTTTCTGCACCACAAAGAGCAGCATATATATCTGTTATGCCATACAATTGATGACCTTCAGGTTGTTAAGTAATATATTTGCGTTAAACAGTAGGCCATAAATTGCCACACAAATTAATCTTCTTCATTCTGCTTCCTGCCAAGGTTGTCTGGGCTTACAGTATTTGGGAATGTTGTGAATCAATATAGCGGTGCCCATTGAATTATATCAGCATTGGAGAACCACTGCTTTATGGGTCAAACCAGATCTGCCAGGCTACCCAGTTTGGCCCACAAAGCCATTTTTTGCTGTACACAGCCACCTCTCACTCACCTGCCATCAAATGATGTCAGGTGTGGGGCAGGTACAAGGAACAGCCATGAATGCATGATTTAGAGTGTGTCCCATTTTTTCCCCTTTGCAGTAGGACTTGTAGTTGGTGCCGTTAAAATTTGGTGCAGGAAAAGGTTCCACTTTGGGGCTATAAATAAAAGTGTGCCAGAATTATTATTAGGCCAGGGGTTCAGGAACCTGTTGCCTTCCAGATTTTGTTGGACATTAATTCCTATCATCCTTATTTGCCACAGCTAGGGGCCAGGGATTATGTGAATTGTACTAAGCAAACCATCTTTCAAGGTGCCAGCAAAATTATTCGTTGACAATGACCGCTCCCCACTTAAAACGGGGGGCGCCCTTTGCGGGGACGCGTGCAGCCCTGGATCTGGAGTGGCCCCATAAGCATAGGCTTTGCCTTCCCTCAGGTGGGATACCTGGAGGTCCCCGCCTACCCCAGTGAGTTGTCCAATCCCACCTGGGGGAAGCGTTGCCAGGGAAACCAGGCCAGGTAGGGGGATGGATTACCTGCCCACACAATAGAGGGTGGATCTTAATTGGTAATCCTCACTTGGCTCCAGAGCTTCTCCCACCCTACCCACCCTCAGTTAATGTCTTCTTTTGCAGGTTAACTTTTCTTCATAGGTTTTGCAGGTTAACCTGTCTCCACAGGTATGCGGGCGCTGCTACGATAAGGTCGCTGTTAAAGGGCCGGAAAGGAATTTCCCTGCATTGGCAGGTTTCACCTTTCCCGTAGCAAAACGTCACAACTTTGGTGGTATCAGGCCTTGGGCGGAATCCTTTAGTCCATCTTCCTCTTTGCGGCGGCGATACCAGGGTTCCCCGTTAAAGGGGTTTTTGAAGGGAGGCTTTGGCCGTACGCCGAAAGGTCGTCATTGCTCTCCCCTGCGGCGGCGTAACGGGGGCGGCTATCTCTGCTTGAACATATGTTCTCCAGAGCCGGCCCATCCCCCTCCCACACACTGGATAACCCTGATGCTCCCTAGGTCCCCGGCTGGGGACTAGGGAGGGAGAACGCCCAATGCCTGAGCCAAGGTCTACCCACATTTGAAATTTAATAAAGTTGTGGCCAATTTAATCCCCTAGCACATTGTCTAGAGTCGTTATTCCACATGACGGGGGGGGGGGGGACCACTCGGGATCTGGGGACTCCGCCTGTCCACGCAATGCAATCTTATACATGCCTAGTCAGACAATGTGTTTAATGGGACTTACTCCCAGGTAAGCAGGTATAGGATTGCAGCTTTAGTGTCATTTTCTGAAAGCACTTTTGTGGAGAGAAATGGACCTGTCATGTTCTACCTAATGGGCTTCTTCGAAGAATTGTTATCTGTGCTCCATGAGTGCATGGGTTTAGCATGACAGGAAGAGTGCTCACTTTCAACTATGTTTGTAAAACAACCTCTCAGTGAATGTAGGCAGAAAAGCTTTGTAAAAAGATCAGCAGTCTATGGGCCCTAGGACATTTTCCAGCATAGGGTTCCTCTCCAGTTAATGCTTTTCTTAATTGGAACAGTTGACTGAATGTGTGACTTGCAGCTTTTTATCATATGAAGAGTTCAGTATTTGGTTTAGTTAGTATCAAGAAAATATGGACACCCTTGGGCCTATTCTATAAACAACAGCAAAAAGTGGATCATTTCTTTTCTAATTTAAGGCACATTCCCCTTGGCTCAATAGCTACCGAATTCTTTATTTAATCATGCTGAATTTCCTAGAATTGCTAGCGGACATCTCTGCCCCTCCACTGCTCTGCTCCGAAACGAGACATAGTCTAAGTAACTAAAGCAGAATCAGAAATCAAAGACAAAACAGTTGAGCCATGATGCCGATGGTATCTCTGAATATAGTCATTTATTTATTTATTTTTATTTTTATTTTAAAGTTTATTTTGGTTACTTGAACTATGTTTGAAGAAAGCCTTCTGGTTGGCTATCATTCTTTTCCGTGGCTAGATTCTGCCTCTGCCATATGCTCTTCCTATTATATAAATTGTTTTCACTTAACTGGATTTCTGTCTCTGTGTTCTTAACTTGAGAAAGCTATTCCAGTTTACTGGGTTGCAATAAATTGCTGGTTCAGGATACAATGACACACTAAGGGCTTTCATACAAAATTGGGATGCTATTGATAAATCCAGTGAGGGAAACTGGCACAGCTTCCCATCACGTCATTCCAAGTAAAAAATAGTAATCAGTTTGGCATAGGTAGCAGCAAATATTCATGGTCACCACTGCAATTTCCCCTAGAAAAATGTGAATCCCACCATCCAGACAGGCTGCTCAGGACTTTTGCTTTTATTTGGAAAGGAACAATGATTTTTGATACCAGGTCTGTAGTTCTCTGAAGAGTTTCAATGTGCCTTTAGATATTTTTGTTGTATCTAGATTTGGTGTACCGGTACTTTCCTATTCCTGGATTTAAAAATGCAACGTTCTGCTCCCCAGTGGGCAACCCTGTCATCCTCTAATGGGTTGGGAGAACCATGGCACTTGGAAATTATTTCTTTTGTGGTTATGTTTATATTGCTTTCTTTTCCTGTTCAGAGCAGGAACTATTGTTTCAATAGAATATCGTTCATTTGCATCTCTACTACAGAAATACCATCATTCAGATTACAGTAGCCAATTGACTTGTGACTTTGAACAGGAATAGACTAAAGGAAGGAAAACATCAGCTTTCACTTGCTCACCCTTTGTTTTCTTGAGTGTTGGTTGCTGAAAATTATAGCTGTTTGGGAATGCTACTCAGCAAGCACACTATGCTGGGAATTTTAGGTGAGATACCTACACAGTGGAAGTTGCTTCCAGTACCAGTCACCACAGGAAAGCGGAGATAGTTTACTGTTGCAGAAGATAAGGCTCAGTTAAACAGTTCTGGACATAGATATATACAGCTTGTAGGCCATTACAGTTACAGATATCTATATATGCATAGAAATTCAAGGTATCTTTGTTGCTCTAAATAAGTTCAGCAATTCAAGATATAACACTGGGCAACTAACAGACTCAGGCTGACTCAGACAACTGAATCAGCTGACATACATTACTCACAGATATAGTAGGGGCACTGGGTTGTAACTGGCTTGGCTGACCATAAACCTGCAGCTAGCTCATCTATGGGGATGATTTACGGTCATGAAGGAAACTAACCCCTTCTCATGTTCAGTTACTCCCAACATACTAGTGGGCTCTCCATAAGTGCTTCTGTTTACTTCATATTTTTATATCCCACACCATTCACAATGACAATCCGCATGTATTCCACTCTCCTGCTAACGTCAATTAAGAAGTTACCACAAGGTCTAAACTCCCCTCTCTCTTTTTGGAAAAATGCAGAAGCATTTGGTTACTGTAGTTCAACTCACTAGCTGCTATACCTCAAAAAAGCATTTACTCCCTGCAGACGGGCTGAGCTGCCTGCACAGATACTTTCCCCAAAGAATTTGGCTGGAGAATAAGCTGATGCACCAGTGCGCTATATCCACAAGCACAGCTAGCAGCACTCTCCTTAGGGATGAAGTAACTCAAAGCATCCTTCAAGCTTCCTGACATATCTTTCCCCGTCCACATCTGCCTACTTTAGAGACTTTTAATAACTGGTTCAGCCGGATAGAGGAAGGCTTGTGGGTATCCTACTACCAACTTTATCCTACAGGGAGGTTGACATCATCACTGACCCCAAGTGAATAGAGATCAAAGCACAGAGCTTTCACTCCAATGTATACCTTTGGGAAGGGAGAAAGTTATGCACAACTGGAAGCACATGTTCAAATACTATAAAATATTGTAGCATGGATATAGCTTTATGAGTTCTTTCAGTCACACAGTATAAATGTGTTGCTTCATTATTGTCATTGTTATATTCCTTAAATCTTGTATCCCTCCCCACAAAAAGGTGGTAATTTTACAGGCTCAAGATGAGTACAATGTAGGAATATGCAGATGGCTGGTACTGGCATCAAACCTGTGACCTTGTTTTTATTAGCATCACACTTTAACCAAAGGGTTCCTCATGCAATCCACTAATCATGGAATAGTATGTAATGTTTTGGGGGTAAAAAACAGTGTGTGGAGGTCAAGTTAAACAGATAGGTTTAGCATAAGTTTTAAATTTTGTCTGAAGCCATTTTGTCTGAAACAAATGCCACAGCAGTGGCAGGCAAACCTGAGAGTTCCTTCATGGGTTGTGTTCAATATAATTATGTCCATCCAAACATGCTAGTCATGCCCTACTGCACAAACACATTTTGCTTGACAATGTAATCCAGAAGAAGAAGAAGAAGAAGAAGAAGAAGAAGAAGAAGAAGAAGAAGAGTAGTAGTAGTAGTAGTAGTAGTAGTAGTAGTTTGGATTTGATATCCCGCTTTATCACTACCCGAAGGAGTCTCAAAGTGGCTAACATTCTCCTTTCCCTTCCTCCCCCACAACCAACACTCTGTGAGGTGAGTGAGGCTGAGAGACTTCACAGAAGTGTGACTGGCCCAAGGTCACCCAGCAGCTGCATGTGGAGGAGCGGAGACGCGAACCCGGTTCCCCAGATTACGAGGCTACCGCTCTTAACCACTATACCACATTGGCCATTGTGTCACTTCCGGTGAAAGATGAAAGGTGGAGACAATAATGTTATATTGTCCATGTTTTTTCTACTCAGTGCTGCCATTTTCTTTATGCTGTTTCACTCCATTAAACCTACTCTTAATTGCATGTACAGTAACTTCATGCTTGCTAATTGCTAACGTTTTTCTTTTTCCCTTCAGCTTTTTATATGATTGGTCATCTCACTTTTCTCTTTTCTCTCTGGAGTTTGTTGAGCATTACATCTTGGCTTCATTCTTATCTATCTGAACATAACTTGTGTGTCTTTTAATGGCAGTTATTATTATTTCCCCCCACTGAAGCTTTTCTAGCATGTCTCTCAGGTTCCTGTCCGTTTTCTCTTATCCACCATTCTCTTGCTCCTATTATCCATTATCTTAACATTCACTCTGACATCTGTATTGACAAGCTTCATATCTTTTCTTCCATTTCAGATTTATCATCATATTTCCTTTCTAATATCTCTTTTCGTCTTGCTGCTATTTCTGACTGCATACCTTCTCATTATCTAAGGAAGTTTTTTTCATATCGAAAAACTTCCTCCTTTCTTTTCTGTCTCTTTAGGTCATTGTATTCTTCCTCTTCTCAAATTTGGAACGTCGGGAGTCCTCTTTGACCTCCTCTCTTCCATTTTCTCCCTTTGTTCAGGCTACTGCAAAAACTTGTTGTTCCCAACTTTTAAATATTGCTAACATTCACTATTTTTGTACTGCTTTGAAAACACTGATTCTTTCTCTTACCCTTTCACAGTGTGACTGCTGTAATTCTCTCCTTCCTGGCCTACCTCTTTGGCAACTTCAATTCTCTTCCTCCCCTGCCTTGTTTTAACTCTGCTGCTCATTTAATTTTGCCTACAAAAGGTTACACTCACTTCATTGGTTTCCATTTCCTTATCAGACCCAGTTCAAGCTACTTTTTTCCAGCTTTCAACCCACTCTTTGACCTCTCTGACTTTTCTTATTGCCTCTCAGGAAACTATATTTTAAATGCTGCTTTTGAATTATCTAGTCTGTGGCCCTGGCCCTGTCTTCAGCAGTAATCTCCCACAGAAATGGCTTTGGTAAGCCGATGGATTCTTTTGCTGACTCCCTCCCTTCTTTTCTTGTTAAGAACCAAGGAGGGGGAAAATTACAAGCTAAGATTCATAAAGAAGCAGAGAGGTGGGTGGCAAGGGCTACTCTGGCCACCCGACCTATTTTGGTCAGCTGACCCTGAGCCAATCGGAACTAGGCATATTTCCTGTGGCTATTCATCTTTCAGAATATGGAGAGAAGTTCCCTCGCAGAACACTTTGTAGAAGGAGCAAGATAGCCAGCCTTGTAGCAGTAGGAATGTTTTAAATTTATTTTTCTCCCTGTTAAAGTGCAACTTATTTATTTGTGTGCATGAGAGGCGGGGGAGAGAAGCTGAGTGGCTGTGTGGGTTCCTTCTGCAGAATCTTCACTCCTCTCTGCTTACTCAAAAATCATAGTTAAAGCTGTTTCCATGCTGCCCCCTTTCAAAGTGCATGCATTTTGTCTGACTCATAATAAATACTTGCAGTGTCTGTATGTTAAAGTGTATATTCTTGGGAAATGGTTCATGGTTTAAACGGCATATTCATTGTGCTTTGACCTTAATTTACAGCTTTAACGGTTTTGTTTTGCACAGGAGATTTGCAGAGAACTGCTTTGGTTCTACCCGTGTGGCCATGCTGGTCCTGCCTCCATGACCTTCTTGGCCACAGGCTGCTCCTCTAGGTCCAGGGGCTAACACTGAGTATTGGGCTTGCTGATTGGAAGGTCGGCGGTTCGAATCCCATTGCTCTGTCCCAGCTCCTGCCAACCTAGCAGTTCGAAAGCACGCCAGCGCAAGGAGATAAAGTGGGAAAGTAAACAGTGTTTCTGTGCACGCTGGCTTTTGTCACGGTGTACCGTTGCACCAGAAGGGGTTTAGTCATGCTGGCCACATGACTCAGAAAGCTGTCTGAGGACAAATGCCAGCTCCCTCGGCCTGAAAGTGAGATGAGAACTGCACCCCATAGTTGCCTTTGACTGGACTTAACGGTCCAGGGGTAATTTACCTTTACCTTATACTGGGAAGAGCAATCCTATGTCCTGATCCATTCTAGAAGGGTAGGAATAAGGTGGAAGTGTCCCTCCACTGTATTCCACTGATATGTGTGTGTGTGTGTGTGTATGTGTGTGTGTGTGTGTGTGTGTTAATGGCACACAGATGCCTATTGCACCTGCCATATGCACCACCCACCACCCTGGGATATATTTGTATGATGAGTGGTGTACAGGCACCTTTAACAACTCTTTCCCCCACTCTGTTTCTAGTTGGCTAAAAACTCAAATTACCTCTAGTCCATGCCACCATATATCAGTGCAAGTGTGGCGTTCGTTCAGAGCCCCCCCAGTCGTCTCATGGACTATTGACCTGTATAGCACTAATCCGCTGCCACCAACCAGGTCCTCCCCGGTAAATCACTTGGTCTCAGTCAGGTTCTTAAGTTAACAATGAAGATTATAGTTTATTGCAAACACAAATAAACTTTAAATGCATTCGAAACGCTGTTACCCTTTACCCTCTTAGTCTTATTTTATTCTGTCTCTAACTCTTCTACCTCCTCTCACACAAGAACCAACTGCACTAACTATCTCTCTATTTCCATCTGTCTGTCAACTGCTTTCCCAACTGCCTTTTCCCAACCAACCAACCAACCAACCAACCAACCAACCAACCAACTAGCTAACTAAACAAACCTCGGGCTAAGCCCTTTTATAAACAGGTAGGCTCCGCCTCTAGCTCTTCCATTGGTCTATCTATTAACTCTTTCTCTCCCCCTGTACAGACATTTTCTAAAGAACGGGCAAACGCCACAGCAAGTGTTTTAACAATATTTAAAAATGTACATCTACTGAGCCTAATCTTAGCCGTGGTGTTGTAGTGGTTAGAGTGTTGGACTAGGACCTGAGAGAGCAGGCTTCAGTTCCCCATGCAGCCATGAATCTCACTGAGTGACCAAGGGCCAGCCAGTCACTCTCAACCAAACCAACATTACAGGGTTGTTGTGAGGATAACATGGGGAGGAGGAGGACTTGAGCCCCATAGAGGAAAGGTGGGATATAACTGTAAATATATAATGTAATGTAATATATATTCTGTTTTCTAGTTCCTTTTATGTCCTTTCCTTTGCTCTAATGGCTTTGTATTTTAGATTGGAAGGCTACAATGCTAAACATACTTACTAGGTAGAATCCGGAACCAAGGCGACCAAAAATTGCAAAGAGACTGGAGTAAATTTTATTTGGTATATGAGCAATTATTGTAAAAACGTGAAGACACTGGCAGGACTGGAATAAATCTTGCAATGATAAGCTGGAAATCCTTTCCTGACCAGAGAGAAAGAGATGATTTTAAGACTATAAAGGTCATAAATTGATGATCTAAAGTATGAGAATAAATATTTAAAAATAAAAAACCAGTTGAAGAGATGGAAGGAAGCCACGAGCTCAGCAGAGCAAAGAGTGTACTGTTTGTTAATGTACTGTTTGAAATATTGTGTTAAAAAAAGAAAACATATATATATGAGAGAGAGACTAGGTATTGGGGGGGGGAGGGAATACTTACTAGGCATGAGCCACATTGGACAAAGTGGGATTACTCCTGAATGAACATGAATATGGTTATATTTCATGACTGAATAAACAGCATGTGTGCATGCGCACGCACGCACGCGCACACACACACACACACACACACTACCTTACTGTTAAAGACCTTTAGAAAATAAGCAAATAAAAAGTAATTTTCTAAATTATTTCTATTTTGTTGCTAATTAAATAGAAAGAGAAACTCACATATCCATTGTGAAATGCACCAAGCTAACCCTCACTGAGATAATTCCGATGGTGAATACCTGCTAGTTTATTGAATGCTTTGGCTTTGTAATATCAAAAATGTCTGAGACTTAAGTTATATGGTTTTTCAAAACCCGTTTAACAGAGAGTGCATGAAATGCCACTTTGGAAATTTCATGACAAGCTATTATTTCTCCTGTAGTATCTGCAGGGAGGAAGAATTGTTGATTATTTTTAAAGTAGTTTATTATACATATGGGGGAAAGGTTGGGCTGTTCTTTCGGGCGGGGGGGGGGGAATTGCTGTACAAAAGGGGACTAGGCAACTTTTTCAAAAATTAGCTTTTTGAAATCTGACCAAACCTTCCAGATGTTACAGCATTTCCAGCAGAGTTTCTCTGTGATCCATGTCAGAGATGCAGCTGTCAACACTAACGTACACCTGCTGCTAGTTTCCTGTCAGCAAACAATTCTTCAATTGTTTTATGAAGTGTTGAAAACTCTCAAGATGATGCCCTGGCCTCTTAATGAAACCTGTGCCATGTTTTGAATTCATGATGAATCAAACGTTTAGTTTAGCTTCATTAAATTCCCACCCGGACTTTTTTTTAAAAAATGCTTTTTAGTCAAGTTAATTATACAAAATCTTAAAACAAAAATGCAATAGATAATAAGTACCCATAAGCACTGATAAGCAAAACACATTGGCTATAAATAAAATGCAATTAAGAAGCTAATAAAGCAGTAGCAGTAAGATATATTTCCTAAACGTTTCTGGAAACAGTTTTTCTCCACTTCTTAGAAACCCAAAGTCTGGGGTTCATGTAGGTCACACTTGGTCTGGGAACGACTTTCATAAGGCCCCAGGAGGAGAAAAAAAAATGCCTCGTGACATGTCTTTTTACTCCTCAGACAAAGGGGTTTCAATGAGATTTATATAGTGAATGTAAAACATGAACTTTGATTTCACCAAAAAGAGTTGAAAACTCGGGCAAGATTTATTTCTGGCAAATGGAGACAGAGAAAATATTGATTTCCATTTATACGATGTACTTAAGGAAGTACTACTCTTGGATTATTATTATTATTATAGACTTAATGGCGACATGATAGTGGCATGTACCATTCTCAAAAAGATGTGTGCATCTTGCAGTGTGCTTATACTGCTTCTGTCCAATTCTCATTGCTGTCCAATTCTCATTGCTGGTCAAGAGGTTTGCAGTGCTTCAAAACCCTGTCTTGTTAGACATGAGACAAAATAAACAAATGGTTCATACTACCTTCACCTCTCTGAGAATACTTGCCTGCCTCTGTTTGGAATACATGGGTTTTACATATTCTGTTGATGGTCATGAAATCGCAGGGCATAGCCCCGTGTGCCTGTTTAAAGTAAGAACTACATAAGGCAGGTGTGGAGAACCTTTCAGATGTTGCTCCCATCAGTCGCAGCTGGCATGGCCAATGTCTAAGGAAGACGCAAACTGTAGTCCAGGAACACCTGGAGAACCAGAGGTTTCCCACACCTTTGTGGGAAACATAAGTGAAACGTCTAATGACATACTGAAGGTTAAAGGTGTAGAATGTTCCAAAGCTCTGGAACCAGGGTCTCTGGCAGGACATCCCAGGAGCCTCACTCCATCTGCAACCAGGTCAGCTCTGAGACATAGAGACAGCAGTTTGATAGCTTCTGTCATGCACATCCCCCATAAAAAAACCCTAAAGAGATCACTGTTGTTCTTCAGGTGACCTGAGCAACCAATAGGAACCTGGTGGCTCCATATAATTGCTGCTGTTTCTCAATGTGAGGAATGTAGCACTCCATAGCTTTCCAGAATTTGGTCTTGTGCCTGTCTCTGGTCCCTCTGATTGAAAAATGTGCACACTAGAATCCAGCTAATGACCTTTGTTGGACTATGTGACTTGCCTCTAACCCTCCAGATTCTTGGTTGCTGCTTTTGGACCATATTCTTATCCTGTTGTCTTCCTTGCCCTGGTAGGACAGAAACATGCATGAGGACACAGCCCATTATGAAAATTCTTACGCATGTAAGCATTTGGTTTAAGCCTCATTGCATTTTTAAATGCACATGCAACACATGCTGCTGTAATTGCATGTAGCGTTGGCATGCCAGTACTTAGGGGTGCTAGTTTGCATTGTCAATGCAAAAGCAAACGTGGCATCCTATATTGCACATGCATTTAAACAGGATGTGGAACATTTCATTCATGGCCTATATCCTTTCTGTTTTGCCCCTTGCTCAGAACAGGTCACAGTATCCATAAGGAGATTTTATTGTGGCGATGGCGTAGCTGTATTGGCCTCAGAAAATATAAAAGGAAGTCTGAGAATGAAAGTTGGGAGCCGGAAATTTAGGTCCCTCAAACTGCCTTCAGTAACTAAAACCATTCTTTCTTTACATTCAATAAATCAGTCCCCACTATTGCTCTGTCTTGTCTGTTCTCTCTATAAAGACACTAGTCCCATTTTATGTGCACAGGATTCTGAGAAGGAACTGAACTAGCTATAGCACATTTTATATGGGATTGCTAGTTTATAAGACTGGAACTTCGTTCTCCCAAATAAATAATTGGGTCTGTATCTGCAGTGATACCTTGCTAGAGGCACTACAGCTTTGAATGCCGTTTGTCAATTCCATAAGGTCATGCTATCAACTGCCGAGTGCCTATTTTCATGGAAAAGCAAAGGAACATCCATATTGCTTGAATGTGTAAAATGAGAGGGGAAAAGAAATAAATTGATCTTAATCCAACTGCTAACTCTGTCAGTCTATCCATTTGGGCTATTTGTTTAAAGAATTCAGAGTGCAATAGTTAAATACCTTAATTCCCTATACTGCTAAGATAGTCTAGCCTGGTAGTCATAGGTAACAAATAGCTGTAATTGTTTGCAATTGATTGCAGCTGATTCCATACAGGTGAGCATGTGGACTGGTAGAGGAGAGAAGTATCCTATCTTGTAGGTGATCTGTGCCACCATCCCTCCACCACAGAAACCAAGTGGGCTGTCAGAGGAAGGAAGCCCTCTGTGCCCCGTTATGTGAGATTGAGCTTTCTGTCCTTCAACTGCTCCTCTGAGCAAGCGAGCAAAGAGTTTTTTACTTTTTATTTTTCTAGCTGTTGACTTTTGTGGACTTTTTCTTTAGAAGGCTGTGATAGCTTTATTTTTTATTTTTTTTTTTGCTGAGGCTGCTTCATTGCACAACAGTTAAAAGATTTACATATATTAAAATAGTCCACCTTTGTGTGTGTGTGTGTTTTTCTCTACTATAATTTCAAACTTTTGGTAAGATACTTAGTAGCTAGGTGATCCTAGTTTGTAACCATCTAGTCCAGGGTTTCCCCAACTTTGGTCTCCAGCTGTTTTTGGACTACAACTCCCATCATTCCTAGCTAGTAGGGCCAGTGGTCAGGCATGATGGGAATTGTAGTCCAAAACCAGCAGGAGACCCATTTTTGGGAAACACTGATCTAGATGGGATACTTTGCTTTAGCCTTCCAAAATAACAGGAATCTTTGTATGACACTGAAAGTAAGAGCTGTTAGAAAATCCCTGATTAGGACAGAGCTTGGTTTTACTAGCAAGAAAGTTCAAGAAATAGTACAAAGGTAAACAGTTCTATGGAAAGAGAAGACCCTTAGAATAATTACTGATAATGCATACCCATAGCATGTGCTAAACTATGTAGAGAAAGCTAATGCAGTTTACCACATTTGGGGATAATCTTTCACTGAGACAGGAGAGTGTTATCGTGAGATGAGTTTTAATGGGTAGGAGAGGATATTTTAATTGCAGTTTACTCCTCCAGGCTCCCACATGTGTGGGCTGAATGGAGTTTCAAAATCTCATCATTGGCAGCAAAGTTAATAAAAGCATAGGAATTGCACTGTAAAGCCTTGTTTTGAGCAAACCCAGCTACGAAGTAAGCTGGCTCCCCTTTCTTACCCCACTTAATAAGGATCGGGCAATGATCTGGGAAGTAAGTTTTTTTAAAAAAAAACAATTTACTTATAATCTTGCATTGGTTCACATCAATAGCAGCAGTAAAAACCATGCAGGCAAAATACTTATATTTACAGTATAGCCAGCTTTAGGAGCAAGCAGAGGCACATCCGCATCCATCGCTGGTCAAAGGAAGAGAGGAAGGAATGGGAAGTACTATATGTTCCTTCCTCTCCAGGAGAGGAGGGGAAATGACATCACACAGAACCCTCTCTACCAATTGTATTTCTGTGGTCCAAGTACCTGCTTATCAGCAATACAACTCTGTAGACTTAGCCTCATTCTTATGCTCACTAGCTAGAATATGCACTTCTTAGGTCCCACAATTAATTCTCATACTTTCATTTATAAGTCTATAAAGCCCCACCAAGCATTCACCAGTTGCCCTTGGGCCACATGCCTTTTGTGTGCATGCACACACACAATACAGACCACACACTTCAAACTTTCAGGCAGGCGTGGAAGCTCATACACGCACCTTCAAACAGTCCTTGTCCTTTGCCAATCAGCAGACAAGTGTTTCTTTAACTTTGACCATGCCTACTTGCTAGCAAAGGTCTGTATAGTTAAAGCTATGGTTTTCCCAGTA
The DNA here is from genome assembly GCF_964106915.1 of Podarcis gaigeae. Classification (NCBI taxonomy): domain Eukaryota; kingdom Metazoa; phylum Chordata; class Lepidosauria; order Squamata; family Lacertidae; genus Podarcis; species Podarcis gaigeae. The sequence continues at coordinate 20,442,106 of NC_139694.1, forward strand.
GTGATGTATGGAAGTGTAAGCTGGACCATAAAGAAGGCTGATCACCGAAAAATTGATGCTTTTGAATTATGGTGCTGGAGGAGACTCTTGAGAGTCCCATGGACTACAAGAAGATCAAACCTCTCCATTCTTAAGGAAATCAGCCCTGAGTGCTCACTGGAAGGACAGATCCTAAAGCTGAGGCTCCAATACTTTGGCCACCTCATGAGAAGAGAAGACTCCCTGGAAGAGACCCTGATGTTGGGAAAGATGGAGGGCACAAGGAGAAGGGGACAACAGAGGACGAGATGGTTGGACAGTGTTCTTGAAGCCACAAGCATGAGTTTGACCAAACTGTGGGAGGCAGTGGAAGACAGGTGTGCTCTGGTCCATGGGGTCACAAAGAGTCGGACATGACTAAACAACAACTTGTAAGCATTGGCTATGCCTACTTTGACAAGCCATTCCTCCCAAGGGTTGGCAATAAAACATTTATGTTTAAAAGGCTTCTATCCAATGCAGTGAAAGCATAATTCCACTCACACTACAGGACATGTTTCATCTTCTCCCACTACATGCCTCCCAAATCTTCTTCAGAAGCCACCCCCTCTCTGGAGCTTATGTTCAGGGTTTATGGGGGGCAGGAGATGGAGGTCTGTTGCAAGCACGTTTTGGATACAGCCCCAATGTTTGCATTAGCATTGTCTCTGCTCTTTTAGTGTGTCTAAGAAAAGTTGAGGGTTAGTCTGTCTGCCTTTGCCCATTTCTTGGAGGGTTTGAATTTTAGGGATATGTTCTTTTTACTAATCTGCGATGAGCATCACAATTAGTTTTTGTTAAGTAGTGAAACTGGTGTTTTGGTGCCAGGTGCCATGAAGTTTGCCGCCTTTACATAATCAGTCTTGGTATAGATGTCTTAAGCAGTCATGATTGCACAATCAAGGCTACTGTAGTCAAGATATGACACTGCCTGTTGATGGGGTGCCATTTATTATGACACCTGCACAGTTGTTCAAGCATCTTCCTAAAAATTCCTACATGTTCAATTTCAATAACATATGCAAAAAAGATATTCAACAAGGAGCGGTAATTTCCAGCGGATAGGAAGGCTACATAGTAATCAATTATTTAAATTTACCTAAGTTGCCTGATAGATTTTTGGACAATCAGTGGTATTGATATGGATTAGAATGTGTGGTTCCTGTGTTCAGAAATAATAATAATACACCTAAAAGAGGCAATTAAATATTATATTACAGTGGTACCTTGGTTTAAGAACAGATTAGTTTATGAACAACTTGGATTAAGAATGCTGCAAACCCGGAAGGAGGTGTTTTGGTTTGTGAACTTTGCCTTGGAAGCAGAACATGTTCCGCTTCGTGTTGAGCATGTTCCATTTGTAAATTGAGTCCCCTTGCTGGTATGGGAAAGCACGCCTTGGTTAATTGTATTTTAATATTCTGTTGGAAGCAGCCCAGAATGGCTGGGGTATAAATAATAAATTATGATGATGATGACGAATGCTTTGGTTTAAGAATGGACAGATTAAGTTCGTAAACCAAGGTACCACTGTATTAACAAAAGAGCTACTGTAGGAAAAGAATACAAATATCAGGTTTTGCCTGGTAGATTATGGAAAAGCCACTTGAAATGTATATGAGCGTTTTAGCACTGTTGAAACACTGCTTTTCCAGAATTAGCTGGAAGTGGAATTAAAATGGAAGTTCCACACAAGCAATTTGGAATCAATGGGTGCTGGGTCACTGAAGCCACGGTCTCTCCCATCCTGTCAGCTTGTGTATTGTGGTCTACTAAGGAGGTTCCACCTGGAACCGTGATGCATTCTGCAAAGCTACATGGCAGGGCCTTCTCATCTGTAGCACCCGAGCTATGGAAACTACTTCCTCTTTGACAGCTTTCTGACATCATTTGAAAACACGGGGGGGGGGGGGATCTGCTAAAATAGTATACAATAAGATAAAAATGAAATGCAAAAGATTGCAGATTCAGTAGAATAAAAGCTATAAAACCATTTCTGCAGTTAATATTCCATAAAATGACTTCATCACACTAGGTGCTAGAGCATGGCATACACCCATTGATTTCTTAGCCCTTCTCCTTGCTATAACGCACGGTATGCGTAACCGCATGCATATACAAAGTTGAAATTCGGCTGCCGTTTGTCAGTCCGGAAGATATGCCCATCATCTCTTTATCCTCTCAGTGGCTTCCTGCTTTGACTTCTACCGATAGGGACTACAGCGCAAACCAAACTTTCCCTTGCTACTGAAAAGTTTTAATTGAAAATCAGGAGTGCCAGGCAGAATGTAGGTTCAGGAGATTAGCAGTTAAATGAGAAGGGGCTTTTCGTTTAAGTTCCAGTGTTGATATGTCACTGCACTGTGTCACTTTGAAAAGCGATAGTGCTTTGTTATCAGTGCTGAGCTCAGGCTGCCTCCTGATGTAGAGTTAGACTAAAATAGAATGCCAGAGTGATGGAAGAACTGCTTATATTTAACATCCTTACAGCTGCTGGACGTGGAGGGAGGTGCTGACACACTGCTCTGTGCAGACAAACAGGTTGATCATCTTCCAAGGTCTGTTTTCCTGACATTTAACAAAGAAAAGCTGATAGCCAAAGAAAGGTTCATTCCAGTTCAGATCAAGAAAGAGTACTGAGAGCATTTCTTATTAATAAATGATTCCCAGTGTGTTGGCTTTTAATCCCTCTTTGTCAAGGAAAATGTTCTGCACGATTAAAATCCTTTATATCATTGATTTTTGCTAGGAATCCTCCGTGTACCAGAACTGCAGTGCTGGAACCTACATTCTGAATGTTGAGTAATGTGTGTTTTTACACAAACTAGAGGGATTGCATTAAAGTCTATTGGGGTTGGGTGAGGCACGGCTGTGCCTTTGCTGATAAGGAAACCAGTAATAGGGGAATGTTTTTTGGTCGTTTTAACCAAAGTACTGATAGCTTCCCACCCCATTGTAGGATTCTTGGATAACAACCATGTGATCTCTGCCAGCCCACCAGTTGCTAAAGGGGAAAATGCAGATTCAACTGTAATGGCATTTGGGTAGAGAATTTTAAGAAATCAAATCTGGCAGTGGATTGCCCATGCAGTGCTTGGTCCCATCGGAGTTCACATCCCTAGTCCTTCATGATGTTTTCTCATGATGCACTGAGGCCATTCTATATGTCCCCTATCCCAAAGAGATCTGGAGGGTGGCAACAAGAGAACAGGCCTTTTTCTGTGGTCTCCCTGATTCTGAAGCGTTCTCCCCAGAGAGGCTTGCCTAGCACGATTCTTACATGTCTTTAGGTCCCAGCAAAACACATTTCCCTTTACCCATGCCTATGGCTATTAAATAGTCTATGGCCTGTAAAAGTGTTGGGGAGAGGACTGTTATTAAGATGACTATTTTATTATTAGGCTATTTTATTATTAGGCTATCAGTATGATTTTTATAACTGATGTTCTGTAAAGCGTGTTCTTCCTGAAATGAGAGCACGTGTTGCGGTGGGGTCTGCCAGGTCAACCCTCTGTTGCCAGGCAGGTTAAATGGTGATTGCCTGAAGCAACAATTGGGTGACCGGGTTTGCTGGGCCAAATTGCATGTTGCAAATTGGGTGGGTGGGACCAAAGGCTTTAAATATAGGGGCACTCTGCTTTTCCTTTCTCTTTTGCTGAGTGCATCGGATCACCCGCCCGCCCGCCCTGTGTTCCGGTTGACCTTGCTATGCCTGTCATGGGGTTGTCTGCCTTGGGGCAGGGGCCTAGTAGGATTTTTGTCCATTTGGCTGATTGGCTGGTGCCATTTGGTTTTTGCCTACTACTTAGCAATTCGTCACGACTTGTAAGGTTGCGGATAGGCATTGGTTATAAAAATTGGTGGAGGAGGGGTCAGGATAGGCTGGACCTCCCCCTCCAGTGGTGGTGGAAGGGAATTCCATTAAATGAATTCTGGGGCTTGCCAATATTTCATCCAATCCCTGAAATGGGACCAGGGCCGGCAAGCCTTGGGGAGCAGGTTGGGTGAGCAGTGAGGGACTGTCGCTAAGCTCAACTGATCCCCAACATTGTTTTCCCTTTACTGGCTTCTGAGGGAGTTCGGATAGTCAGTTCTGTCCCAGGCGGGGGGACAGATAGTCATAACCAATACCTAAGCAACCACTAACAGATTTTAATAAAGTTGTGGCCAAAATTATGCCAAAAACCTTAAACAAAAATTATGTGTGATTTGTGAATTATTTTGAGGGGTGGCTTGGGGACCTCCACATGCAATGTGTTTTTAATGTTGTACACCACCCTAGGATCTTTTGATAAAGGCCGTATATAAATTGAATTAATAATGATAATAATATCATTAAAGAATACTATAAAAGATTTTCCAGATTCATGTTTCCAGTGCTGTGCCCTGTTTTCCTATTTGTGCACAGTGCTGAAGAATTTCACAACATGTTTGCTTGTGACAAAACACAATGTTTTGGATACTCAAGCTACGCCTCAACTCAAGTAGCATTTCTGTTGACAGTTCACTATGCAATGAACACCTACAGTGGTTTTGGCTCACTGTGTCAGTTGAGACAGTATGATCCAGATCATCTGGTCCATTTCGGATTCTATCCTCAGCAATAAAATTATGGTTGACTTCTGTTGGTGCTATTCCACTCACACAGCAGACTTTCAGTGGTGCACACAGTATTCCCCCTTCCCTTCTAGTGCCTTGTGTCCCTCCAAAAATCTTTTCACATCTTCTGGCACAACATTGGATATCACCCTGGATATTAACCTTTATGAGGACCACATTGTTTTTTTCCTTTCAGCTTCACCACTGGCTGAAACTGCTTTTAAGGTTTATTGTAGAGTACTTTTTCAGCTCCTACTTAAAATGTACAATTTTATTCACATTTTGACATTACAAAATTAAACTGTATTCTTCGTGTTGTTGTTTTAAGTCATTGTCTGAGGGAGTCTTGATTTGTTATTTGCTAAACTAAGTGATAAAATTCTACATTAAAAAACAAACACAAAAAAATGCTTGCAATTTTTACATTCAGTTTCTCAGGTTTATTCAGAGGATTGATATTCTTCTCTACAAAAAACATCGGTCACCCACTACAAACACCATAAAAGCCTGTTCACATAGCATAGATTTGGAATATGAGAGTCTGTGTTGTCAGTTAATATTGGAAGACTGATAATGTCATTAATATTACAATAGGTTAGCAAGTGTATGTGAAGTAACGAAAATTGAATAAGATATGATAAATTACACTGAATTAAAGCCTGTTTGGAGAAAAAAGAGAAAGGCTTATTTGGAGGTCATTCCATACAGTGATTATCATTCAGGGTATTTATCAGATCAGATGGGTTGATAGAAAAAAAGGAGGAAAGAGATGGCATAAAATGAGAGAATAACATTAAACATTTCTCACATTTATAGGAAGGTTCTCCTTTTCTTGCTCTTATCATAAGCATTAGAGGTGCAGTGCCCTGGCCTTAGAAATTCATTTTTTAAAAAAATGTTTTATAACTTATTTGAAAAGGAAGCAATAAAATGTCAGGTTTTCTTCCACACCTTCAAATAATGATGAGACTTTTTAAAAAAATGTCTTTTCTTTTGACGAATCATATCTTGATATCTTTTAGTTCCTCAATAAGGACATATTACTTTAAATATTATTAAATATTACACTAAATATTGTGTCCAGAAGAAAGTGACCAAGATGCTGAGGCAATTTGGAACATGTTAAGCCAGGAGGAGAGAAGATGAAGCAGAAACATGGTTGGTATCCTCAAATATCTGAAGGAATGTCATGCAAAAGAGCAAGCAAGTTTGTGTTCTGTAGCTTCAGAGGAAAGGAGTGGAACTAACAAGGCTCAGGAGATGTGTCTTCTCTTTTACGGGAGGTGTTTAATAAGAGGCTGGACAGCCATATAGTAGGGAAACTGTAGAAGATGCAATCTGTATTGTAGACCCTTCATTGAAGTTCTTCCAAAGCGTGTTCTCCTTCATGGAGAGCACGTGTTGCGGTGGGGGCCGCCAGGACACTCCAAAGTTGGGGGTAGGCTAATTGATTGTTGGCCACTGATGCGATTGGGGCTTCCCTTGTTGTTGGGAAGAAGTTAATGTTGCCATTTGTTGATTGACAGCCAGAAATGCTAAAACTTTTTGCACGAGGCTAGGGCTTCCTCTTTTTGCCCATGCATCGGATTGCCCGTCCCACCCTCCCTAGAATTAGGGTTGTTCGCTTTGACCTTGCTATGCCTGTCATGGGGTCATCTGCTCTTGGGGCAGGGGCCCGGTAGGAATTTTGTCCATCTGGCTGATTGGCTGGTGCTATTTGGTTTTTACCTACTGCGTAGCAAATCGTCACAACTTGTAAGGTTGCGGTTAGACATTGGTTTATGGTTTGGTTGGTTGAGGGGCATGGATTGGCTGTGCCTGCCCCTCTAATGCTGCTGCTGCAAAGGATTCCGTTAAAGGAATTGGGGGCTAACTATTGCTTGTCTACTCTGTCAAGGGGGCTCGGACCATAGCAATGAGCTCCTGGATGCATTTGGGGTGAGGGCAGGTTCCCTGCTCCGCGTAACCCCCAAGTGTATTCCCCCATTCTGACTTTTGCATCGTGCGGAATGTCAGTCTGTCCCCCATGGTGGGGGCAGATAGTCGCAACCAATGCCTAAGCAACCACTCACAAATTTGTATTTTAATAAAGTCGTGGCCAAAATTATGCCAAAAATCTTAAACAAAAAATTCTGTGTGATGTGTGAGTTATTGGGGTGGCCCTGGGGACCTTGACACGCAACTCAAAAAATCGATGATTTTGTGCTTTCCCCCAGTTTGTACGAAGCAAACCATTATAAAAACGGTTAAAGCAAGATTTATGCAGGTTTCTAAGGTGCATAACGAATCACTCGCTTCAAAGTAAGACATATATCTTTGAGTAATAAATGAAGTTTCATAAATTAGGCCATAGAGCACCAAACTTACTGTATGACAGGCATGCCCAAAGTCTGCTTTGGGGGCCTAATTCGGCTCCCTGGCTGGTTTTATCCATCCCCTGTAGCAGTTGAATCCTAAAAAAAGCTCTACAACTTCATTCCTAAAAAAACAACTTTGATCAGCCCTCACACATGTTCACTTCATCAAATCTGGCCCTCTTTGAAAAAAGTTTGGGCACCCCTGCCATATGGTGAACAAAAGATTGGTTTATAATATTGTGTGTCTGTGTTAAATTTTTCTCAGAATAGACTCACTGAAATTAATGAGAGTTCAGTTAGTCATGTCCATTAATTTCAGTGGGTCTACTCGGAGTATGACTAACACTGGGTACAACCTTCAATATGTGTTAGGCCTCACTAAGGTCTCAATTAGCTTTATAAAGTGAAGGGAACTTGTATATGAATTTTTCCCCAATTTGTTCAAGGATGAAAGCCACTTTGCTTCATTCCTTTTTCCCTTTTCCTCCCCAGCCTGCGTTAAATGTCACTAACTTTGTTTTATGATTGCTTGAGTTCCTAGTTGAATTTTATATTTGTCTGTATATCTTCAGTCAAGACTTCAGCCATTTATTGAGTTTCTGTGTAATGGGAAATAAATCAGACAAATAGAATCTTCTTCTTTTAGCAAGTGATAGCCAGCCTGTCTTCTATGATTTATTGGGCTACTAATTAAAGGTCATTATGAAATTTACTGTGGAGAAGGGTATCATTGCCAATGAAAATTCTGCCACTCAGTTGTTTCCTTAACGATAAATGTTTGCATAAAGGAAAAACAAAGACTGTGTTCCCAGCTGACATAAATAGCTACTGATTAGAACTGATAAAAAGTCATTCTAAACTTAGAATGAAGGGTGATATCCAACCAAGTCCTAGATTGAACAGAGCCATCGAAATCTAAAGACTTAATGATTATGACTCACAATTATGCAGTCTGATAAATATGTTCAAGGCACCCCACCTGAAACAATCTTCGAATGTTTCATAGCTTACCTGCAAGGATTACCTGGCAATAAACATGAATCATGACTGGCTGGGTGCCATTTGATTAATTTTCATTCACAAAGGGTAAGCAGGGCCTTCTGCAGGTTCCCTCCCTGCGAGAAGTGAGGTTACAGGGAACCAGGCAGAGGGCCTTCTTGGTAGTGGCTCCAGCCCTGTGGAACATCCTCCCTTCAGATGTCAAGGAGATAAAGAACTACACAGCTTTTAGAAGACATCTGAAGGCAGCTCTGTATCAAGAGGTTTTTGAAGTTTGATGTTTTACTATGTTTATATATACCATATTGGCCTGAATATAAGCCTCACTCCCCCCCAAAAAAATTCTGACCATGAATAGTTAAAGTGCAGCTTAAATTCACAACCTTACAAAAATTGGCTTTTACAGTATCACTGTTGAAACAGACATAGGGTAAAATGGGACAGGTGGAGTGCCTGCGAAATTTTAAAGGAGCAGCTTATATTGGGGTACAGTGGTCCCTTTGGATGCGAATGGGATCCCTTCCGGAGCCCCGTTCGCATCCTGAAGCGAACACAACCCGTGTCTGCGGGTTGGCAGGCTTATTTGTTTTCACCTGTTATAGAAACGTTTTCAACCAGCACATTCTAGAAACAATTGCATGTTCAGAGCCAGAAACCTTCCCCCTAAATAAATTCACACTTGACTCAAATTTTTGGTTTGGTTTTTGGCAGAATTTAGGCCACAACTTTGTTGATTACAGAAAGTGACTGGTTGCATAGCCTCTGGTTCAACTAGCTCCCTGTCGTGCAGGTAGCGCTGACCCAGGGTTCTAGCATAGGTCAGCTAAGGGTGAATACCTGGATAAGCGGAAAGCCGGGAATGGGCTAACTCCACCACCCAAATGTCCCCCTGGACTCAGGCACAGAAACAATCCCTTCTCAGGGTTTGACCAAACCATTGAGTCCCTGGATTCCTTTAACAGAATACCCTTCATATAGGGATGGCGAGAGCATTCTCCCACCCCATCACCTGAACCAGAGCCTATCCGCAAGCTTACAAGTTGTGACAAAACCCAAATGGCACCAACCAATCAGCCAAGTGGAGAAAATTCCTGCCATGCCCCTGTCCCAACGACAGACAACGGCATAGCAAAATCAAGCACAAAGCCCTAAAAGTAGGGAGAGGTGGGTGGGTGTTCCGAATGCACGTGCCGAAAAAGGAAGCTCTGGGTCACGTGCATGGGCATAACTAGGTCTCTCTATCCATTTAGACTGCTTCCCATTGGCCAGATTGTACCCAGCTTCGAGGAACCTACCAATCGGGTGTTGTGGCTTACCAGATGTACCCACCCACAACACAGGGTGTCGGTTGTCCAGGTCTCACCACAATATGTGCCCTCTTTAGGGGAGGACCCGATTACTCAAAGAGCGATAAGACCCATTATTGTTATACAGCATATAGTACCCCTCCTGGATATTTATTGCTGTAGTGTCATTTGTGGCTTGTATAGACCAGTTTTCATGGCACCTTATTAGCTATCAACGATTATTATTTGGCTCTGGTGTTTACAAACTATAATTCATCATCATCCTATCTTTTATTTATAAGGAGATATCAAAAAAGAAATAAGCAAATTATGCATTGTTTTTGGCTGGAAGAGTTTTGCAGGCTCAGTAAATCAACCCTACGGTTGCACCGCAGACTTCAGCAGTCTGCTGTGACTGCACCTGATCTCGCCTAATTCCAAAATAGTTATGGTGATGAGGGAGAGGAGGGTGCTGCCAGTCTCCAGAGATTGCTACACATCAGTAAAAAGCTTTTTTTAAAAAAAAAAAGTGCTAGTTTTGAAACACAGAAATGTTTTAAATAGTGTTAGTTTCACATTTTGTCACATATGTGTTTCTAAAAACACCACTTTGCCAAAATGCATTGTTTTATAGACATGTGTGTCATATAAAAAGGCTATATCCGATAACAAGAAAAAGTTGCGCGTTAAGATGCCAAGACCTCCCTCAATAAATAATGACACAATTGACACGGAATTTATTTTAAGGTTATTGGCATAATTTTGGCCACAACTTTATTGATTACAGATTGTGAGTGGTTTGCTTAGGCATTGGTTCCTTGACTAGCTGCACCTGACCTCAGGAGGGCAGCACTGACACCTGGACTCCAGCAGATGTCAGTAAGGGAAAACATCCTGGGGGAGCATTGGACCAGGCGCAGACTCAAGCTCACCCCAAATGCTCCCAGGGGCTCTGGCGTGGCCTTAACCCCTGGAAGGGGATCAGACAAAAGCAAGGCAAGCCCCTGAATTCCTTTAACGGAGTACCCTAGCATTGGAGGGGCAGGCACAGCCTATCCATATCCCCTCCACCACCACTGAACCAATGCCTAACCGCCAAACCTTACAAAGTTGTGACGATTTGCTATGCGGTAGGCGAAACCCAAGTGGCACCAGCCAATCAGCCAAATGGGGAAATTTCTACCGGGCCCCTGCCCCCAAAACAGACGACCCACAACAGTATAGTAAGGTCATAGCAAGACCCTAAATATGGGGAGGGTGGGCAGGTGATCTGATGCACGAGGCGCTAAGAGAAAGCTCAACAGCCTTCTGATATTGGTATGTGAAATATTTCATTTCTCTTGAAATAGTTGTATGGTGGGGGAGGGGGCAGAGTAACCAGGTTATGGGATACTTCCATATTCAGACTACATTGTAAGGGATTTCTTTTTGCATCAAGAATATTAAAAATAAAAGAATAAAAGAATATTAAAAATAAAAATAGTAGCAAGGGCACGGCGATAATTTCCATCAGCACTCAATAAAAAATTACAGCATGAATTCCGAGCATTAGTTACAGGTAACCATGTGTGACTCAATTAATAATTTAGTTTACACTGATAATATTTGTATCTGAATGTGGCATGAAATGAATTTGTGTTAAATCCAAACTCTTCTGATTTATTTGATTGTTAGGTTTAATGAAAGGGATGCATTGAAACCCTGTGTGTGGCAGGATTACAAATACAGTGCTGCTTGAGAGGCTCTCCTCCAGGTTAAAGGCTGTAGGTTTCCCAGAACTATCTACAAACAGGCTCTCAGTTTCAATTGGTAGCTCTAGGACTGTAACCCTGTATGTGATAACCTAGGAGTTAGCACCCACTGAACTCAGACACTGAGTAGCCATGTATATGATTGTGTTGTTATGGATTGTGTTGTGGATTAATTGACTGATTATGTTGTTGTCACTGAATAAAACAAATTTTATTAGGTGCAATATAATTAATTAATGGTGCTAGAACTAACTTCATTGACATTTGGTCTGAATTCTTGAAACTTTTTGAGCCTTGATTTATGTTTTCTGTTTCTGGTATCTTTAGTGGCCCATCTCTACTCTTTCTTCTTGTTTGGATCAAACTAGATGCACTGCTAAATACTAAATACTAGGTGCATGGGGCAATTTTCACCAGGACCATAATGTGTGAGTAGAGGTTTGGTTCTTCCCTCTCCAGCCTCGATCTTGATTAAAACCATAGAATCATGGGATTGTAGAGTTGGAAGGGATGACAGGGGTCACCTAGCCCTACCCTGCAACATCCCTGCACTTGTAAGTAGCCTTAGGAAAAAGCTCCTATTAGTGGCAATACAGGTGGAGTCTGTAACAGTGCATTTAGTGCTGTATCAAGGTTGGCTCCTAAGCTGACTCCCTCCCTTCCAGTCCTTGCTATGTTTGATGGTCACATTTTTTGTGTTTGGGTTTTGCTGTTGCAACGCGTAGAGGAAGCAGCTTGACACCACACTGTCCCAACTGAAGCTGCAGTGAAGGCATGTGGGTGGCTCTGTGGTCTAAACCACTGAGCCTCTTGGGCTTGCCGATCAGAAGGCCGGTGGTTCGAATCCCCGCAATGGTGTGAGCTCCCGTTGCTCAGTCCCAGCTCCTGCCTACTTAGCAGTTCGAAAGCACGCCAGTGCAAGTAGAAAAATAAGTACCGCTGCAGCAGGAAGGTAAATGGCATTTCCATGTGCTCTGGTTTCCATCACGGTGTTCCGTTGTGCTAGAAGCGGTTTAGTCCTGCTGGCCACATGACCTGGAAAGCAGTCTTTAGACAAACGCCGGCTCCCTAGGCCTGAAAGCAAGATGAGCGCCACAAACCCATATTCACCTTTGACTGGACTTAGTTGTCCAGAGGTCCTTTACCTTTTTGCAGTGGCATGGCATGGGGGGGCATAGGGGTGGTTGCCCCAGGTGCAAAACTGTTAGGGTGTGCAAAATTTCAACACCTGGTGCTGCCTCCATAAAGCTGCATGTTTCCATCACTGACTTCTCCATGCAAATCAGGTAGTGACAGACAAACCAGACAACAAAGTGACTCTTCTTTTCTTATGTCTGCAGCTGTGATGCCCTGAGTGACATGGATGCCATTAGGCAGTTGAATGCGTATGCACGCTCTGTCCATTTCCTTCCCTCCCACCTCCTGCACGGACCTGGGCTCTGGCAACTCATGATATGCCACTGGGAAGCTGTATTCTGTAAGAAGAAAACTGCTGTTGGCTTTGGAGGGTAGGGGAGTTCTTCAAGAACATGGTGTGGGTCAAAGTATTCAACACCTCTCCTCACATGCCGTAGCCCTGACTGTCCCCTTCCAGTTGCTGCTAATTAACACAACACAACACAACACAATAGCACAACAAAAACAGACATTGAATACAGTAATTTGTAGTTTTGTTTTACATTTAAGTTCATCAGGGTTCATAACTGGGTTCCAGGTAGTGTGGCTTGTGCAATACATTCATAATAATAACAATTTAACTCTGCCTACCTGGCTGTGTTGCCCCAGCCACTCTGGGCAGCTTCCAACACATATAAAAAACATAATAAAACTTCAAACATTAAACAGCCCGGTTTGGCTGTTTCACATTCTAATATTCACACATGCACACATGCATCATTTAAATAAAAAAGTAATATGTATAAAATAAGACAGAATAATTCACTGTATTTTGGGAAGCAAATAAAGAACAAACAAAAATGTCTTACATGTAAGAAATGATAGTCGCAATTTTGCTGAGCAGTATACAAAAATGTCTTACATGTAAGAAATGATAGTCGCAATTTTGCTGAGCAGTATATATTGTTTTGTCCAACTACTGAAAATAAATTATTTCTGTGGTGTGGTTTTTTTAAAAAAACAACTACCATGTTATCATCCCCATATATAATTATCCCTATTTTACAGATCCGGAACTGAGATAGAGAATGGCCTAAATTAGATCATGGTTGTGCTATTTGAAGTAGCGTCTCCTCAGCTCATAGTTCTGGGATCTTAACCACTTTGCTAGCTCTAGATGCTTTGGAAAAACCCCAAAGGAAGGGGGTTTCATAGCTTTATACAGTCACCTAGATCTGCAGTCTTCCAGCTTCTTGCTGTTTAGATTCATGCCCAGATGGTCCAGTTAAGGGGATGTCCTGCCAATCACAATAACCCTTACAGGGATGGAGATGGTGTTCAAGGGCTACATTAACTGGAATCAGCACATTGAGTCTGTGTACACACTAACCTATTTGCGTGTCGAGGTCCCCAATGCACCCCAAAGGAAAACACAATTGACACTTAATTTTTGTTTAAATTTTTTGGCCTAATTTTGGCCACAACTTTATTCAATTACAGTGGTGCCCCGCAAGACGAACGCCTTGCAAGACGAAAAACCCGCTAGACGAAAGGGTTTTCTGTTTTGGAGGCGCTTCGCAAAACGAATTTCCCTATGGGGTTGCTTCGCAAGTCGAAAAAATCTTGCGTCCCCCCGTGGGTTTTTTTCGCTTTTTTCGCCCTTTTCTTAAGCCGCTAAGCCGCTTATCAGCTGTTCCGTTGATAAGCCGCTTAACAGCTGATCGCTGGAAGCCGCTTGACAGCTGTAGCGCTAATCCGCTAAGCTGTCGATAGGCTTGCTTCGCAAGACGAAAAAACCGCTAGACGAAGAGAATCGCGGAACGAATTCTTTTCGTCTAGCGAGGCACCACTGTACAGCAATGTGAGTGGTTGCCTAGGCATTGGTAGCACTAACTGCCCCCGCACGGGAACAGCTCTGACATTCGCACCTCCCGCAAAGTCAGGAAGGGTAAGTCACCTGGGGAGAGAGACGGGACTGGGAACCATGCCTCACCTCTCCCCAGCATGCTCCCAGGGGCTTGCGTGGCCCTAGCCCCTTGCCAGGGGGTTTCGGACAAAAGCATGGGGGAGCCCCTGGGTTCCTTTAACGGCAAAACCTTTCAGCAGCAGCAGCATTTTGGAGGGGCAGACACAGCCGAATCCATACCCCCCCAGCAACCAATTCCAGACCAATGCCTAACCGCAAACCTTACAAGTTGTGACGATTTGCTACGTGGTAGGCGAAAACCAAGTGGCACACACTAATCAGCCAAATGGCAAAATTCCTACCGGGCCCCTGCCCCAAAGCAGACGACCCCATGACAGGCAATAGCAAGGTCAAGCAAACAGCCTAACATTAGGGAAGGGAGGGCGGGTGATCGGAAGCACGCAACGAAAGAGGACGTCCGTTGCTGCGTGCCTTGTATTTAACAAATAGGGCTGTCAATCACTAAATGACAACATGTAATTTTCCCCAGTAACAGCCCGCCCCTGCTTACGAGTTGGCCAAACCATCTGCCCAGAAACAGCAAGGTGTCTTGGAATCCCCAACCGCAACATGTGCTCTCTGTGATGGAGAACACGCTTTGTAGCACAAAAGGTTGCTTTTTTCCGTTCAGAACTGTTTATGTTCATCCTCAACATGCTGTTTTCAATCCAGATTGATTTTAGATTTTGCTGTCCACAAGAATGGTTGTGGCTACTTGGTATTCAAGGGGAGGGTTTTGAAATGTGCACATTATCCATGGTTTTTCTTCCCTGCACATGCCTCACTCAAGTGAATGAAACAGGAACCACGGATTGTGGTCTTGGTATGTGCTCACCCACAATATCATGGGTCAGGTATGATTACACCCCGCCCCATTGCTGGGACTCCCTATACAGTGGTACCTTGGTTCTCAAACACCTTGGTACTCAAACAACTTGGAACCCAAACACTGCAAACGTGAAAGTAAGTGTTCTGGTTTGCAGACTTTTTTCAGAAGCTGAACATGCTCTGTTTTGAGTGCCACACTTCCGTTTTGAGTCCCACACTGAGGTCTGTCTGTTTTTGTTATTTATTTTACATTTTTGTGGCTCTATTTTGTGTGTGACTGGGTGGAAGCCAGTTCATCTACTGATACATTGATTGTGTGACTGCAGTACATTGTTTATTGCTTTCATTTTATGGATCAATGGTCTCGTTAGATAGTAAAATTCATGTAAAATTGCTGTTTTAGGGCTTGTTTTTAAAAGTCTGAAATGGATTACTCCATTTTGCATTACTTTCTATGGGAAAGCGCACCTTGGTTTTGGAACGCTTTGGTTTTGGAACAGACTTCCAGGACGGGTTAAGTTTGAGAACCAAGGTACTATTGTATTTGTTGTTATCTGTTTTCCGATGGACACACTGCAGGGTTAACATAGAATCAATCTGCAATATTGCAGATTATTTTTTGGAATTAACCAGCTTCTCAAGAAGCACTTTTCAGGGGCAAAAACATATAAGCAATAAATCTAGATTGTACATGGGGGGGGGGACAAGTACTCAGTCTCCACTGATTGTAGAATAAAATGTGTGTATGCACCCTGATTTATCAGAAAGCTATAGGAAGGTAGCCCAAATTATAGGCAACAACACAACATGTTATTGGGGAATGCGATCTGAACATGCTCTTTCCCTCCCACATCACAAGCTGTGACATTCAGTTCTATTTGAGGTTCCAAACAATTTTCAAGGGATATCCATATTTAATTTAGTATGTTGTGGTATCAAAGCCTTCAGGCCATTAAGGCATGAATGATAGTTTTCAAGTCAAAACTTGAAAGAAATAAACCCTGCTGGCACATTCCTCACACACAGGGTACCATGTTTTGGAGCAGAGACACACTTTAATCCCCACACCCTGGTGCTGTGCCTTTTACTCAAACAACATTTGTCTTAAGTAAAAACCCAAGCCACAAACAGTCTGAATTAATGGATATCCCGATTGTGCAAAACAAGCAAGATCTCTTTCCCCCATCTCTTCTCCCTCTCTGTCTCTCATATGATCTAATTTTGTGTAGGTGACAATTTTGTCTCACACAGAACTTTTTTTTTTTAAGAAAAGAAATGATTATTTATTCTTTTCTCAAAGAGAATGTTGTGAAATAACTGATTCATCAATTTCTCTCCATAATCCGAATATTAGTTTATGGTCTGTGCGTAAATTTTCTCTCTTGTCTCGATAAATGTTCTGAAAAGATGTTTGAATAAATATTTGAACGGTGCATTATGTGGCATTAGTAAATCAGAAATCAGCAAAATGGCAGCTTCGGCATAGTCTCTAAATCCTGTTTTCACTGGCTCTGTATGCAAAAGAATTATATGAAATGCACTTTGGGTGAAGCAGGGTGGAGTAGGATGGCCACATATAAAAGCATGGTGCTTTTATATCAGTGGAATAACATTTAAAGCTCATGAGCGCTTACTGGATTTGAAAGTTTTAGCTTTCAGATTTCATTGATCAGGGGTTCTGATGTGTTTGCCTCTACACAACACAATTTTCCCACTTTCTTGGCCTCCCCCACCCTCCAACATGCTAAGTTCTGTCTAAATGAGCTGCAGTGTTCCAGGGCTGTTAAAGGCTCAGTATATTGCTTTCTGCAGACTTAATGCACCACTATCCCCTTGTTGTATTTCAAGAAGGCCTAGTTTCGAAGTAGGGTGGCTTAGGAAGTCAGATTCTTTTCCCCCGGACATGATCCAGATTGATTCCCCAAATCCTTTTTTGAAATGAGGATACAACCGCATCATCATAAGATAAACCACCGTGGATTTCAGATTTCTTTTTGACATTCTTTAACCGAGACAAAGAGAGCAAAATGTGTTTTCTAAGGAAGGGTCGTGACACACTCGGGAACTGGCATCAGTTTTGCCTGTCTTATCCAAGATATACCCAATTCTCAATAGATTTCATTTTTATGTAATGATATGGCATTACCTCATCTATCTGAGGTGGTAATCAGATTCTTTCATCTATCTTGATAAAGCAATCAGAACACTACAAAGAATAATGAAATTCTGATGCACAGATCATCCAATTACCATCATTGTCATAATAATAATAATTATTTATTTATACCCCGCCCATCTGGCTGAGTTTCCCCAGCGACACTGGGCGGCTCCCAATTGAGTGTTAAAAACAATACAGTATTAAATATTAAAACATCCCTAAACAGGGCTGCCTTCAGATGTCTTTTAAAAATAAGATAGCTGCTTATTTCCTTGACATCTGATGGGAGGGCGTTCCACAGGGCGGGCGCCACTACCAAGAAGGCCCTCTGTCTTTTTCCCTGTAACCTCACTTCTCACAATGAGGGAACCTCCAGAAGGCCCTCGGCGTTGGATCTCAGTGTCCGGTTTGAATAAGTTTGAATTTATCACCCTGAGGTCCCAAGGTTGATTACAACAATAAAAAATGCAGCATTAAAAAGGTTTAAACAACTTACAAGAACAAAAGGGTGAGTCCTTTAAAAAAAAGTACGTCTCAAACGTCAGAGGCAGGGTAAGAAGGTGTGTCTTCAGTAGAGTGGTACCTCTGGTTACATACTTAATTCATTCCTGAGGTCCGTTCTTAACCTGAAGCACCACTTTAGCTAATGGGGCTGCCTGCTGCTGCCGCACCACCGCCATGTGATATCTGTTCTCATCCTGAAGCAAAGTTCTTAAACCGAGGTATTATTTCTGGGTTAGCAGAGTCTGTGACCCGAAGCGTATGTAACTCGAGGTACCACTGTATTTGCCAAAAACTGCATCATGAAGTTGCCACACTCATCTCCGTGGGGAGGGAGGTCCACAACCTAGGAACTGCCATGGTGTCTTTTTTTTCTGCTAGAGAGGAGGGGGCAGGCAGTGGACAAACACATGAAGTGGAAGCAAAAAGTGAATAATATTCCAAAGTCATACATCAAGCCAAACACTCACCTATGATTATAAACTAAGATTCCTAAATATGCTCACTATTCAATGAACTGTTGATTCTCCACAGCTGTCAGGCACCCAGTATTGTTCCCTGGCAACCTCAGATGGAAACGCCTCAGAAGCTTGAAGTAGTTGAATGACTTGCTCATTTTTTTCTGCAGAAAAACCACCTTTTGCTCCGCTGAGGCAAATCACATACAATTTACTTTAAACCCCATTTTCCTGCCACAGTTGTGCTTTCACAGTCGCCGTGGCCACTTGTAGTAGCAGTAAACAAGAACCTCAAACGAATTTCAGCCGTTTTCCTCACGTTTGCAAGGACAGCGTGCTTGTCACATGAAATTGCTAGTGACAGTTGATGAGGAGGACATAATGTGGCGAGATGATTAAAAAGCACACCTGTGATCATATTATCAATAAAAATTAAAATGGGCTGTTTCAACTGGCTTTCTGTGCTGTCATGTAGTTCTCACAACTTCTGTGGTAATGAAGCATTTATGCAGTTAATCATGCTTTCAGGAATACTTGCCCTTCGTCCCTTATCATACTATATAGGCAGTTGTTAACACCATCCAATTTGTTGCATGAATGCTAAAGCGTTCTAGTTCTGCAGGTGTGGTAGGATGCATCATCTAAAACCTATAAAGAAACAAAGGCAGTACCTACCCTCAGTTTGCTTTTTGTTAAATGAATATAACCTGGTTAAAAGTTTCACATGCGAACGTCTTCCAGCTGCATATAGCGAAATCAACAGCAAAAGGAAATCTTACGAAAACAAGTTTGCATCATCCGGACGACCCTGGAAATCATGTGGTACAGAAAAGATGAAAACTTTACCACATTTAAACATTTAAGAGCTAAGAGCTATTGTTGTAAAAAGCTTTGCTGATGATGAAATTTATTATCTGCACTTCATCAACAGGTCCCGTTGTTTGGTCCCAGCTCCTGTCCACCTAGCAGTTCGAAAGCACGTCAAAGTGCAAGTAGATAAAAAGGTACCACTCCAGTGGGAAGGTAAACGGCGTTTCCATGCACTGCTCTGGTTTGCCAGAAGTGGCTTAGCCATGCTGGCCACATGACCCTGAAGCTGTCTGCAGACAAATGCCACCTCCCTCGGCCAGTAAAGCGAGATGAGCGCCGCAACCCCAGAGTCGCCTGCGACAGGACCTAACGATCAGGGGTACCTTTTCCTTTAAGCAGTTAGCATTACTAGTTGGAAGTGCCAAAATTAGAGAAGGTGTCCTTATGTTTACTCATGGTGGGGATAAGATGGAGATAATAGCCAGGTTACAGCAACATGCAATGAGGATTTGTGAATGCTATACAACGCTAACTTAAGTGTTAGATGCAGGTTTTTGTGAGTGGTTTTTTGTTTGGGGTTTATTTTGTACTGAACCCTACTGGAATCTTGTGCATATGCCAATAAAGGTTTGAGAATCTGAATCTGAGCGCCCTTAAGCAGTTAACATTCCTACTTGTAAGCCCCCAAATTAGAGAAGCATGCTTTGCACACTTTTGGTGTGCATAGTGATGGCATTTGTGACACCTTTGTATATGTCAGAAGGTAGCATCTGCTTTTAAATCTGGGTGGGCAAATCTAGCAAACTTGGCTTCCTAAGCAGACTCACTTGATTTGATCCAGCTGGGTCATGAATCAGATTGGATCACATTTACTTCAGAAACTGCAGTGTAGCAGGATGATTCAAGGACTGCATCATTGACTCTTATTCCTGTAAAATAATAATAATAATAATAATAATAATAATAATAATAATAATAATAATAATAATTTGTTGGTACAACTTTTAAAAATTGGTAATCCAACAAACCACAGCCTGGAGAAACTAGCATGTGCGGCTCCTTGCTGCCACATACTTGATTGCAAATACACCAAGCCTAGAGCAATGCAACTAGATGATATTATGCCATTAGGGGGGAATAGTACAGGAAAAAACATGGCTGCCCTCAATGTTTGCATGGGATGGACAGGACTTTAATGGCTCCATCCATTTCTAGCACTCTTCAGCCATTTGCATGTGATTAATTCCATATGCAAGTTCTGATTGGCAAATGTAGTAGCAGACTACTGCATACAGTCACACTTCAACTCATGATAGGCAGAGGGGAGCAGAGATAGCACTCTTGTTTGCAGTCTTTATTGCACAGTACAAATGTCTGAATAAGGTTCACATGTTTCAAAAAGCAATGATTTGTTCTTTGTCATTTGTGAAGGTCGCATGACTTCTGTTGTTGGACAAAAGTTTCCCAAGACTATTGTCATAGCTTAACTTTTCATAGTTTATATGCTCCACTTAAGAGCGTTATGTGATTAAGCAGTCGCAAAATCTTTCTAAATAACAAGTAAATGAAATCATTAAAATCAAAAACACATTAAGGACTGGGAAGACCAAATCCACTTTCAGCCATGAAGCTCACTGGGTGGTCTTGGGCCAGCCACAACTTCTCAGCCAACCTAGCTCACAAAGATACTATGGTGATAAAATGGGAAAGACACACACAGCACTTGGAGGAGATAAATAATAAAGGTAGTAAATAATAAAATACATTTATGGATGTTTTCAAATGTGTATGCGAAAATGACTTTTTAAATTAAAATGACAATATAAAGCCTATACTTCTGTACATACAATTTTTCTTCTATTTTCTATACCAGTGGTGTCCAAACTGGGCCCTCCAGTTGTTTTTGGACTACAACTCCCATCATCCCTAGCTAACAGGACCAGTGGCCATGGATGATGGGAATTGTAGTCCCACAACAGCTGGAGGGCCAAGTTAGGCCCCCACTGTTCTATACTATTAACATTAACATATATTTCTTTTTGTCTTCATGTGTGAGAAGGACCCAACACTTTTTAAAAGAAAGTCTGTCCGGTCACTCAAACAGCACTCCATCGTGAGCTTCTGAAACTTATAATTAAACTTCTTGGTGGAAGCAGGGTAGGGCTTTGGTGTCTGAATTTTCAAATTTTAGACTGCAAAGCTGCAACTCCTGGTATTTTCAGTTAATTACAGTGAAACTGCCGATATCACAATGCCATGATAGAAATCCGTGATCTGACTGTATTTGAAATAATGTGTACAGTTCTGGTTGCCTCATCTCAAAGAGCATATTGTAGAGCTTGGGAAGGTTCAGAAAAGGGCAACCAAAATGATCAAAGTGATGGAGGAATTCCTCTAGGAAGAAAGGGTGGCGTTAGGGACTTTTCAGTTTGGCGGAAAAGCGAGGAAGAGGAAACAGGATAGAAGTTTATAGCATTCTGCATGGCATGGAGAAATGGATAAAGCAAAGTTTTGCTCCCTCTCTCATAAAACCAATGGCCATCCAATCAAGGTGAAGGTTGGGAACTTGCTCCAATAGGAGGCAGTGATGGCCATCAAAGGATGACTTTTATAAAAGGATTAGACAAATTCATGGAGGATAAGGCTATCCATGGCTACTAGCCGTGGTGGCTATGCTGTGCATGCATGATCGGAGGCCACAAGGCTACTGAATATCAGTTGCTAGAAACCCTTTCCCAATACAGTACCCTTGACTGTTTCCAGGAAATAGCCATATTGACTATCAACTGCAGCATCCACAGGTCCTACAAATTCTGACCCAGTCGAAAGACTGTAGCCGTGCTTAAGGCCCATTGAAACCAATGTGACAAATCTGTCATGGCTCATTTGTTGCATGTATTTGCGGAACCGAGACATGACTCTGTTTCTCTAATTTGGGAACCATAGCATAGATGAGGTATGTTCAAGAATGCTACAACTCTGAACAAAGGGACCAACTAAATACGAAATTCGGCATTTGGGTAGCCCTGCCATGCAAGATAACTGCAAGGCTGACACAACGTCTAATTTGGCCCTAAGAGCTATTCACTTGTGAGGTTAGCTGTGTCTAATAAATCGACGTAGTCACAGGGCAGCTCCTCTGATTTGCCCAGTGATTCCCCTCTAATATTTTTCGCATTGCAGTAATGCTCAGAGAGAATTCTTGCAGATATTTTATTAGTGTTTGTGGAGTGCCTTTGGAAAGGTGCAATGCGAATAAAAAGTATTGCTATACTCTATATTCCTATCCTTTCTGGATTTCACGAAATCCCTTCATTATAGTGCCCTTTTATGATTTTCCCAGTTAACCTTTGTCTCTTCCCTTATATAAATATCAAACAGTGCTATGGGGAAATGTTACAGGATCTGAATTCTCAGTTATCTATGAACGGCAGGAGCGCCACACTAAAATACACTAAAATATTTTAAAACTTAGGTTCGTTCTTCTTTTTTTAAACTGCCAGGTGTCACTTCCTTCAAAGGTGCAAGTCCTGTGTTATGATGTAAATAAAAGGAATATGGAAGAAATATTTAACAATATTGGAAATCATACAAGCTATAGAAATACTCCCCTTAAACTTAAGTGAAACTACATACTGATTTATTGAGGGCACAGTTAAATGTGACACAGGGTCACAGGAAACCCATTATTAGGACTTCCTGTAGTTTCGTTTGGATGAATAGCACCCATGATTGAGGTGTTAACCCTTTCCAACCATGACATTATTAGGACCTGTTGTTGTTTTAATAATAATAATAATAATAATAATAATAATAATAATAATAATAATTTTTTATTTATACCCCGCCCTCCCCAGCCAAGGCCGGGCTCAGAGCGGCTTACAAGCAGTAATAAAAACAAGATGAATGATTACAACTTAAAAACAAAAATAAAATACAACATTAAAATAATGGAACATTAAAATATTAAAATGTAGCCTCATCGCAGGAGAAGGAAAAGAAAGAAAGAGGAGGGGAAAAAAGAGAGAGAGAGAGGGAGGGAATCAAATTGGCTCCAAGCCAAAGGCCAGGTGGAACAACTCTGTCTTACAGGCCCTGCGGAAAGAAATCAGATCCTGATAGCATCCATTACCCCTTTTCCACCTTGACATTGATCTTATTAACACACAAACACCAGTACAGCTTCTTGTCAAGGGCACAAGGGACCTTAGGTATGCCTCTTGTTTGGGGGGGGCAAGGCCCTCTCACCACATCAGCTCTAGAAGGCTAGGGATGCTCATGCGCAGGGGTGCCAACTTCAATAAAATATTGGGGGGGGCAGGTAGGTCCCACCTCACATAATCTATCACATGACACAGTGCACATACACCATTTGAATGGGAATGCCCAACCTCAAATATGCTGTTGTGGGGACTGGTCCCACCACGGCCCTTAGGAATTGTCTCCTATGCTCACGTGAGATCTCTCAGGAACTTGGATGTCCCATAAGATCTCACAAGAGCATCCCAGAACCATCACACTGAGAGGACCTTGCTTCTTCAGCAAGGCAGAGAACTTAAAAGCCAGGGCTCACTCAGCATACTGGTTCAAGAAGACTAGGGGTGCCTGCATGGAGGCAGTTTGATGCTGTTTGAGGTCAGATTTATTGGCGCTGGCTTCAGTTGTGTAAAGGTGGTGATTGGGCTATCTCTTAAAGTGCTAATTAAGGATTTTAAAGGTTTGTTTTTTTAAAAAATGAATTGATTCTTTGAGCTTTATTTTTGTGCACTGGAATCCTAATGGATGAGGGGCAGTTAACAAACTGAAAGAAGAGATAAATAACAAGCAACAGTATTCTTAATAGTTATACTTGGAAGCAATATATATTAATTGCAGGGCCATAATAAATTAACTTGTATTTTTCTAGGCAGTCTCAGTTGGGTTTTGTATATGGTAACAAAATGTGTTCATGGTGTTTTCCAGGTAAATATCAATTTACTTATGGTTCATTTTCAATGGTGCTTGTTGAGTTTATAACTGTGGATAGTTTAGATATCATTTGCCCAGCTCATCTGTTCAAACATATAACAGTTGCTCTATCATTAAAATACTGTAATTCACTTTTTTTGTTATGAAGTGCATTTTAAAAATATTAATCAGAGGGGTTAATTAATTGAACAGCACCTATAGACTTCCTGTCAGAATTGCTTTATAAATGCAATAAATTCTGTGGGCAACTTTCCTGAAATGTTGATAGTGGGGTGGAATCCTATAGCAGATTACCTAAGGCATACAAGCTCTATCCAAAATCTTTACTTTAATCCTGCTTTAAACAGGGATCGATGTGGTGTCCACTTATGCAATTATTTTAAGTGGTGTCCACTTATGCACCACCATCAGCAAGCTAATAATTTGGATAGAAGGCTCTCTGAAATAATGCATGCAGTATGCACACTCTGTGGTATATTTATTCAAGGAATTTTTTAAAAGTAGCAGAAAGGCTCCCAGAGTCACTTACATGAGATCATTATAAAGAAACCACCCCATGCCTGCAAGTAGACACAATATCCCATGAACTCTGTGAAGAGATAGCATGGGCTGGGAGACATGAGATTAATACCTGAGATTAATGAATCCTGGCCCCCACTGTCCATGGTGCACATCTGGCACTCATATTGATTGCATGACACTGGCACCGTTGTTAAGTTGACCAGAAATCTGGCATGGTCAGCAAAGTGGATCTCTGAAAGTTGTCCTCCAAACCTCCTTGGGGATTCCTTCCTTCCTTCCTTCCTTCCTTCCTTCCTTCCTTCCTTCCTTCCTTCCTTCCTTTTATATCCCACCCTTCCCCAGGCCATGTAGCATCTGCTTGAAAAACCAAAGCCCAAGAACATTTTAGTCATGAACAACTAGTTCTGCAGTTCTTTGGATGCAGGGCCAGTGATTTGTTCATTCTCATGCTGAAAAGGTTTCTATTCCTGAACTGTCTTCGCAATTAAGACTTATATCTTTTTTTTTATCTGAACACAGTGTGTTTCTTCCCAAGAACTCTCCATTCATGTTCTCCTTTTTTTATGTTGCAACTGTGTTATTCTCCTGACGCTGCACTCTGATATAAAATTTGTGAAACATCTCAGGCAAGAGTGTCACAGTTTGTTTATTTTTACAGTTATCTTGTTGATCTTTTTGACAAAGTAGAGGTGTTAGACTTGCTAGAAAGCTTTTACCTGACACCTTGAAAACCACCTGCTGAAAAGAAACCCATGGCTTTCTTTCCTGCTCAGATGAATCTAAAGTAAACCTGAAGAAAGTACCAGGATTTATCTGACAGCAAAAAAGAAAAAGAAAAATGAAAGATAGATAACCACTGAAGTTGTTCATCCTTGAAAATAAATAAAAATGAGATGAACTCATATGAACATTGCTAACTTGACTTTAGGTGAGCAGAAAATAATCTGTGATTCAGCATGCTATTATTATACAGACTCCTGTGCTTAATTATGAGAGGATTAATAACCTTGCCTTCTTCCTTCAGAGAGAAGATTTATTTTTGTTGATGTTTGGATTTTTTTGAGGGAAACATCCTAGAATTATCTTGCAAAACTATTATTCTGTGATACTGAAAATCTATAAAGCCTATCTGCTAAAAAAATGTGGATAGAAGGTGTTCACTCACATCATATTCTTCTTTGTAGATGGATGAAAACATAATTAAGTCCATGATGGGAAAATATGAAGTTCTTTATAATATGAGGGCATGAGACCTACAAGAAAATGTTGCGGTGCACAATATAATTCCTTATACTTATTCAGATCATTTGTCTATGTGTCCCAGTATGAAATACAGTCGTACCTTGATTCTTGAATGTAATCCATTCCGGAAGTCTGTTCGACTTCTGAAATGTTCAAAAACCAAGGTGTGGTTTCCAGTTGGCTGCAGGAGCTTCCTGCACTCAAGCGGAAGCTGTGTCGAATGTTCAGCTTCCAAAAAATGTTTGAAAACCAGAACACTTACTTTTGGGTTTTCGGCGTTTGGGAGCCAAAACGTACAAGTACCAAGGCATTTGAGAACCAAGGTACAATTGTACACTGATGGGCAGACGCTTTAAAGCTTTCAGGCAGGAGTCTTTTTCAGCCCTACTGAAAAAGGGAGAGATATTCCCTATATAACACATGCATCGTATCCTCATACCATTGACAGCATAGTACTGTGAGCTGACCCAAAGAGCACATTCAAGGACTTGTAAATATAGGAGGAGGCGCCAACTTTCTGATATTGACATTTCATCATTTTTATGAAAGGAGATTTTTTGAAAACATACACACACCACAACAGTGAAACATTCATTTCTATAAGGAACTCTGTTTTTTAACTTTAATTTTCAGCTATATTAGCATAAAATATTACACAAAATGAATATTCATGTCCAGCTGCATGACAGATGAATGCAGTCATTTTATCCTCTAGATTGTTCTGTTGAAGTCTATACGGTTTGACATATTGACTTTACTGATTTGGATTTTTTTTGTGAGCTGAACAGTTGTCATGAAATAAGAAACCACGGGTATAAACAAAGATACTGCTGCCTCATGCAACATTTAGTCATAATGTTGACTAAAAGAAGCTTTCACCCTAACCCTGAGACAAATGGGGGCTGTTTTTGTCAGTATCAGAAATTATTCCAGCAATTCTTTTCTGATATTCAAAATCAGTGATGAGCTGAAAAGAGGGGAAATGTTAAATCCCTGCCAAATATGCTACCCCGTTTGGGCAATTTTTTTGCCCTAGGGTATGAAACTGCTAAAATAAAAGTGGGTGTTGGGGAGGAGGGGCTAGGAAAAATGTATCCATTGCTGAGGCTGTAATGCTAATATTTCATTGATCCCATCAAGCTGTGCAACTAGTTAGGGAAGATGTAGATGGCACTGAACATTTGGGTGAACATATGAATCAACACCCCACTGAAAGTAACTGCAGGTGGATAGGTAAAGGTAAAGGACCCCTGGACGGTTAAGTCCAGTCAAGGGCGACTATGGGGTTGTGGCACTCATCTCACTTTCAGGCTGAGGGAGACTGTGTTCGTCCACAGACAGCTTTCCAGGTCATGTGGCCAGCAGGCCTAAACCGCTTCTGGCACAGTGGAACAGTGTGATGGAAGCCAGAGTGCACAGAAACATTGTTTACCTTCCCATCGCAGCAATACCTATTTATCTACTCACGCTGGTGTGCTTTCGAACTGCTAGGTTGGCAGGAGCTGGGACAGAGCAACGGGAGCTCACTCGGTTGCAGGGATTCGAACTGCCAACCTTCTGATCGGCAAGCCCAAGAGGCTCAGTGGTTTAGACCACAGTGCCACCCGCATCCCTTGCAGTGGATAGCACTCATAAAGGGATGCAGGTATGTATTAAGAAGTTGTTCACGGACATTAAAAGGAATGTGTGCCTGGATGTGCATTGCCATCTAAATTCTTTTCAACTGCTTATGCATAACCCTGCAAAAGTGAACCAAGGTCAGGGCAGAAGTCTTTTTTCTGTGCAATGTTAGTGAGCAATGAAATGCTTGCATGATGCAACAAGGCCAGGAAGTTTGAAGGGTTGCCTGGGCAACAGGGATGCATTCCATCCCACCAATTGTAAGGGCAGTGGGGAATTTCCATTCGCTCTCATGGATATCATTGAAATCTGGCTACGTGGTGTTGCTGTGATACCATTATGTTGACTACATGCTATTGTATTGGGCAGAATCGCACAATGAAGAAATCCTCCTAAGTAGAAAAAAAGGTACTAAAGCAACAGGGATAATCAGTGGTTGTGAACAAGTGCAATAAAAATATGCATGCACACACACACACGGTAAAAAGCTGGGGTTTTGCTTGTGCCCCTGCCCCTGAAATGACAGTCTTCACAATGAAAACTGAACCTTGTGGATTTTTAGTTCAGTACAAATGAAAAGCTTTTGCCAATAAGAGTGAAAGCAATTGATGTTATGGACTGGGGTCACCTATTTCAGTTGGTTTTGTTTGATCACCATGATGTGATCATGTTGGCAAATCTGTTTTGCCATTCCATTCACTCCTTAAAAACTACAATGTCCCTTGTTTGTTAAATCTTAAGTCTTACCACAAAAGATGCAAAATTAGTTCTATTGCTGTTACTTTTTTCTTTTTTCTTTTTGCTTTTTCTGTTGTAAATATGCCTTAGGTTCCAGTAGGCAATTCTCCCAATCTTGCTTTCTATTACTTTTGCCCACTTAAGTAAATGCTCAAGATTGGGGAATGAGACAACTGAGACTCACTATTCTTTATTGACAGAAATGTACATATTTGGATCTTTGTTAAGAATTCTCTAGTGATGCTTATAATTGCTGGCCCAATTATGAATTGAGTCATAAGAGTCCACCCATCACTTCTTGCTATTTTGCCTAGAACCCATTCCTGGGCAAAACCAGGAGCATAGATGATGTAAGAGCATTAGCATCTTGCTTTGTTTCTGGATTCAACTTATTTCAAGGTATCTGAACATATGAATGATGAATTAAATGCTCATTGATGTTTCTGTGAAATTCTGGTGCTTCTAGAAAGGGGTTTAGGAGTAGACAATACTTAATTGCTGCAATTTGTAAACTTTTAATACCAAAGTTATTTCTATACATTATTTGACCTAGCTTTGTTTTCTTGCAAGGAAAGATATTGTTGAAGCATCTCTGATTAAGAATGTTCATCAAATGAGGCTTGGTTTATTTATCATTCTAAAATGAAATGAAATAATTATTCCATGCTTTGGTTATAGGGTTATCTCTCCTGTTAATGTATATTTTATTGATTCCGTGAAAAGCATAAGCAAAGACTCAGCAGCTTCAGACATTACTGAAAAAGCACTGAAAGCAGAATGTGCAGTAATTTTTTGCATTGAGATGCTTCTTCTAACATTCAAAGCAGAGCTTGTTTAGATTTTATCTGGCTCTGCAGTTTGCAGATTTTCCCTGCGTGAAGCATCACTAAGAAGCCCTGTGAGCCAAACATGAAAATTATTTAAATATTCAGCAGGTGTGAACCAAGATAATGTCTGAAGTCATCCAGTATTATTTTCTAATGTACGTAACAGGAATATCTCTTCAACGAAACAAAACCAAAATCACAGTTCTTTTCATTTGATCATTGGGGGAAATTATAAAAAAGTAAGTGCTGAATGAAATGGCCCCCCAAATTTGCCAACCAGTTCATAAGTGGTGAACTTTGGAGGGTTAATTCTGTTGTTTGTAAAGGAGGGACAACTGTCTGAAGTAATTTTTGAAAGGAAGCATGCACCAGCTGTGAGCTACACAAAATCATTCAGGAGAGATATGGTGGTTGCAAGCTGGAAGCACTGGCGGAGGAATAGGGGTGCAAAGGGAGCAGACTGCCCCCGGCACCACTATTCTGGTAGGGTGCCATTGCAGCGCCCCCCAGACACACACTGCACACCCCCTTGCGCGCTGAGCACCACACCCCCACAGGTGTGCCCCCAGAATGTGACCACACCCGTGCGGGTGGCGCCCCACACCCCTGGGGTGCACACCACGCCTCCCTGGGCGCGCCAGCTACGCCCCCGCCTGCTCTTCGACCCCGGTAGCAGAGCATGCAGCTTCACCACAGGCTGGAAGCGGTACATGTTAGAAAGATTCATTTCCCCCCTCCCTAG
Organism: Podarcis gaigeae; assembly: GCF_964106915.1. NCBI lineage: Eukaryota > Metazoa > Chordata > Lepidosauria > Squamata > Lacertidae > Podarcis > Podarcis gaigeae. The sequence goes on from NC_139694.1 coordinate 20,471,612, forward strand.
TTGGCACCTATATGACTCAAGAGACAATGGAGGAGTAAGCCATCAGGAGTAAAATCAAACCATTTGAAAGTTACAGCACCTGCTGTGGCCGTAGAGACTGATATGAGAGAGACATGTTTTGTTGCAGCTGGGGGCAGCTGGAGGCATCCGGTTTCGTGGTTACAGATGAACCATGCACAGATGCGCTCCTCTCAGCCATCATTTCTCCCCTGGTCACTGCTGTGGATATACAACTTGACTGTCTGTCTCCAGGCACTGAGGTCATTTGCAAGGGATTCCCACACAGCAGGGTTAACGTTGCCAGCCTTCTCATCATGTTTGAAGCTTAGGCTTCTTACTGCCATGCAAAGCCCCTCACCCCACTGAAACAGTTCAAATAATTTTGGGCCCCAATACAAAAATTAACAAAATGAGGTCCCCTCTATCAGGATATGTTTGGTTTGAGCAATATTTGGCCCAGTCCTATCTGTAGTATAAGCCCTATCAGCCCTGTCCAATATGGCCAGTGGTCATTGGGTACCTAATTCCTGCTGTAGAAGAGCTAGGAAAAAAACATTTGTACATAAGAAAGCATTATGCACTTTCTATAGAAAGTACTTTCTATAGAAACACACAATTCTATATTTAACTTAACCAGGGAATATATTATGCAAAGCTTTTCTATGAATGTTTAAGTACGGAAGTATCTTTAGTCTTGCTATGCTAAAACATTGCAGCCTTGCAGAAGTTAATGAAGGTTCCTCCTGTAAAACAAAAGGCTTTTCTAGAGTTTTTTAAAAAAAACCACCAGTATTGGAAATATTTATTTCTTGGAGATGCTGCCTATTAAGCCAGCTACTGGTTTGCTGGTTTATTCATTGCATTTATATCTCACCTTTTTCTCCAAGGAGCTCAAGGTGTCGTACATGACTCTTCCCCATCTGGTAATTTAAGCTGAGAGGCATTGATTCGTCCAAGATCACCCAGTGAACTTCATGGCTGAGTGGGGATTTGAGTGGGTCTCCCAGGTCCTAGCCTGAAACTTTAACCACTATGTAGCATTGATTCCTTCTTTGTCTCATACATTACACTAGTTAACTGTTTTGGAGGGGGCAGTTGTGAGAGATGGCAACAATAGCACAAGCTAGCAGTGCATAGCCCCCAACATTTCTTTGATGGCTTCCCATTTCTGGGATGGCTTCTCTAAATCAGGGACATCACTGGGAAATAGGGACACTTGGCTGGTCTATCAGTGGAGGCCTTCTTCCTTCACATCTCCTCCTTTTCCTCATAAGTATATACTTTAATAATTTTTGATTTAATAATTTTGTAGAGACCTTTTGGGAGAGGAGGCAGTCAGCTTTTAAATCTAGCTGTTCTTTGTTTTGTTTAAAAGGCATAAGTCTAAAAATTAAATAATCACAGAAGATAGATCAGAATATTCTTCAATATACTTCCGTTCAATCTAAACGCCTATTAAAGCTGTCAGATTCGGTTAAAATGATTTCAGGCACTGCAGCCATTAGAAGAATTTCTTAATGACATTTCATTTTTAACATTTTATCTGCATTGTTACATGCAATCACATACGCAGCAAGAAATTGGTTTTAAACTGGGACCTCTGCCCCCTTTTAACCCCCAAATTTAACAAAAGCCTCTGTGGACTTTGTATAAGTCCCCTTTCACACACTTCTAAGAATGCTTTGAATGTGTATGTTAGTGAAAATACTGCACCAGCATGCATTATAGAGAAAATAGTTTTCAAAAAATGCCTATGCAAGGTGTTAAAAGTTTCCTTTCTCTTCAATAAAAGTCTGCCCAACTGCCAGCCAGTCTAGGTTCCTTCAGAAGCTAGCCCAAATCTACCCCAAATGAGACCCAGCCTCTCATAGCAGGAACTTAACTTTCAGATAATATTTCATGTCCACCTCATTGAATTAATTATTCTACAGTCCCTGTTTACTTTCTCTCACTGCGTTCCACACTCCAGCTGTGGAGTTCCTTCACACACAGCCTCTGCTTGACTTCTTTCTCACAGAGCCCATAATGCTTACCTCTTTTGTTTAGCTTTCATCCCCCATGGTGATAAAGGCTTCCGGATTCTAGCCTTCCAAATTATATGGCTGCTTTCCCTCCACCAGCACCACCTACTGTTTGCCTGAACCTTTATCTACTCATCTTCTTCTTTGGTGATCGCTTGTAGACAAGTAAGATTGTCTTCCATAAACACAGTTTTCACAGTGAGTCCCTCAGTGACTGTGGAGGCCAATTCTGGATCCACACGTTCTTCCACAGTGGGGACATAGGTTTCTGAGTAGGAGATGATCACGGTGAGGGTTTGCCAAACATGCCTCCCTCTATGTGTGTTTCTCCCTTTCATCCTGAGTTTGAGCATCTTCAGAGCCCTTGACACCTTTGGTAAAGGCTGTTCTCCAGTCAGAGCACTCACAGGCCAGTGATTCCCAATTGTTGGTGTTTATACTACATTTTTTTTATATTTGCCTTGAGAGAGTCTTTAAATCTCTTTTGTTGACGCTTTCCATTTTTAAGTTCGCAATAGAGTAGATGCTTTAGAAGATGATAATCAGGCATCTGAACAACAAGTATTGGGCATCCTTGTCTACTGATAAGGGTAGGACCAAAGCTCCTTTCCCTGACCCTTCACCACACCATCCAGTTTCTGGCCCATCTACGCTTAAACCTCACCAGGTGGAAGCCAGAGAGCGCTAAAATTTTGAGTTACCTGTTGGCAGCTCTTCTTACAAGACACAATTTTATACAAAAATGCATAAGCACACTGATATGTATGTGAGTTTTCATGTTGCCCTTAAAAAAAAAAAAAGCTAACTGGTGTGGAAATGGAGGGAACTGAATTTAAGATTGGAAATTTTTTTAAAAAAAGAAACTAAAATTGACAAGATTCATCTATCCCCAGTAGACATACAGTCAGATTAAAAAACAAAACAACAACTGTTGACAAAGTTTTTGACTAATGTTCTGTAATTAAGAGACCATAATTTACCACTTAAAAAGAGAATACAGGGTTTAGAAATTAACGTATGGTATTCACACTTGTAAACTGAGATTCTCCATGAGCATATTTTGAGACAAGTGCTATTTTTATCTTTTATTCATAAATGAGGAAACAGGTGAATAGTGAGTTTGCAGATGACGATAAAGTATTTATGAAATATGCTATCTTATATTAAACCCCTTTCTCAGTACCGTCTGACATAGATTTTGCTTTTCCTAAAAGCGCACACACACTCCTGCAGCATACTGCTTTCAAATTTTACTCACATGTGCTATATCACTGAGGCCTACATAGAATTAATGGGCATTTGTATCACAATGAAGCTTTAATTTTATAGTTAGTAAGAAATAGGATTAGGCAACATAAAGACATAGAGAATGAGACTTGATCCAAAACACTCAACTTAAAGTGGTACCTTGGTTCCCAAACAGCTTGGCTCCCGAACAAATTGGCTTCCGAACGCTGAAAACCCAGAAGTGAGGGTTCTGGTTTGCAAATGTTTTTTGGAAGCCAAAAGTCTGATGTGGCTTATGCAGCTTCCAATTGAGCACAGGAAGCTCCTGCAGCCAGTTGGAAGCCGCGCCTTGGTTTTTGAACCATTTCAGGAGTAAAATGGACTCCCGGGACCGATTAAGTTCAAGAACCAAGGTACCACTGTACTGCAATCTTAAGTAATTCTGATGACATATCCTCCAACATTTCTCTGATGAAAATAGGTACGTCCCATTACATAATGATAATTTTTCTGTTTATACGCCATACATCTTACTGGGTTGCCCCAGCCACTCTTGGCAGCTTCCAACATATATGAAAACATGATAAAACATTAAACAAGTTCTCTATACAGGATTGCATTCAGATGGCTCGGGGGTCGGATAACTCCATACCCTCCAACAATTCTCCAGTGAAAATCTGGACACCCTACCATACCTTCCTACATCTCTCCAAAGAAAATAGGGACATCCTAAGGAAAAATAGAACATTCCTGGATCAAATCAGAAACTGGGACAGCTTCTCTAAATCAGGGATGTCCCTGGAAAATAGGAACTGTGATGATTTTGTTACACTAACCATAGTCTGTCTAGATAATGAGGCTTAAGGGTACTCCTCTCTGTGATCTTCCTTCCCACTTTTGCCACACCTACCCAGGGTTCCCAGAGCTTTTTACCTCCAACAGTTCCAAGAACCTAAGTAGCAGATGGTGAGTTCTTTTCCTTCCAGAACTAGGCTGGCGGTTACTATCTTCTTACCTGTCCATTTCTCTGCATCTTTTCTCCTCCGCCCTGTGAAATGATAGAAAATGGCAAAGACTGTAAGTGTGAGCAAATCCTTTTGCACCAGGCCATTCTTTCTACTGCTATGGTACTAATATGTCAAGAATTCCAAGAAGGTAGCAGGCTCGACTGTTAATAAATTGGAAACAGCCAGTGGCCCTACTCTAGCTTCTTGCCCCAAGTTGCCCCGATTGTAACAAACTGATGTTGGCACCTCACCCACTACTTTGGAACCTGAAAACCAGCTCAGTCAGAATCGTAATATTCTATGGTCCTTAGGACTGTGCAACAATTAGATTTTTTAATTAAATGTCAAGACCATAAGAGCTTGCTAGAATTATTAGATTCCTTATTTCCATCAGCACTAACTGAATAAGTAAATATAAAGGACCCTGGAAAGTTAAGTCCAGTCAAAGGTGACTGTGGGGTTGCAGCACTCATCTCGCTTTCAGGGTGAGGGAGCTGGCATTTGTCCACAGACAGCTTTCAGAGTCATGTGGGCAGCAGGACTAAACCGCTACTGGCGCCCGGAGGACTGTGCTGAGTGCCAGAGCACACGGAAACACCATTTACCTTTCTGCCACAGTGGTACCTATTCATCTACTTGCACTGGCGTGCTTTCAAACTGCTAGGTTGGCAGGAGCAATGGGAGCTTGCTCTTTCGCTGGGATTTGAACTGCCGACCTTCCAATCAGCAAGCCCAAGAGGCTCAGTGGTTTAGACCACAGCGCCACCCGTGTCCCTCACTACCTTTTATAAACTTAATATATTTATCTCACACATGCACTACGTTAACCAGGCAGGAATAAGACCTGGCATTCCCATGCACAGTGTAGAGAGGCTCCTGGAGTCTTGTGGCATTTTTCTAATATTTGTCTGTTTATATAGAAATATACACATTGAAAATGAGAGAGCAAATAATCACCCTGGCACACATTGTTCATCTTTAAAGTAGCAGCAGTTCCCTCCAAAACAAACACCATATGCTCAGAACCTCCAGCCAGCTGCAAAGCCTTAAGACTTCTGTCTCCATTTCTGGCTACACTCTACTTCTGACACCAGAGTTCTTCACTCACCATTTAATATGATAATGCAATTTTCCATTAAAATAAAATAAACTAAAAATCCTTCCCCACCACATTAAGAATTGGATCACACATAGTTCAGGCACATGGGTTTTCTACACAGGAGTCCAAACCTCAAGCTCACGCATCCTCTCCCACCATATAAATGAATGTTAATTTCTCCCAGGACATTTGTGCAACAATGCAAACACTATGGCCTGTACATATGGGCCCCAGTCATTGTGACAGGTTATATCCAGGAAGATGGGTAGTTTATATATTCAAGACTCTTCTCCCCTATGTCTTGCCATGTAGATAACCTAGCATTCTGGGCTCTGTGTGAACCTCCCCTTCGGAAAAATTAAGACATTTAGGTGTGTGATGTGTCTTATCAGCATTTTCTTTTTTCTTTTTAATAAAAAATGACAGTTTACTGAAGTGGAGTAGTACCTTCTGAATCAAAGGAGTGCTATTGATTATCTATGAAAATTTTCTCAGTTTTCCAGAGGCTATGGATTTTAAAAGCTTGATGAGATTCTGTTCCCTTTGGTTAGAGACATGCTGAATTCGACAGAATCCTGTTTGAGCATTCTGTGAGTTCTTTCGGTGTTCCCATGCACAGTGGCAAAATGCACCCTGAATGGTTAATTTATATGAAAAGATTAGTATGTTAATTTATACTATTTTGGAATAATTTATACGGTGTATGTGTTGGTTTTAATTGGGGAAAAATTAAGTTTGTTTGATTGCCTTATAGCAGCTAAGAACTATTCATGTTGAAAAATCCTCCCCTTATACAGCATTTTACTCAACTAATGTGACCACTAGAGTGCTGATTAGCAGTACAGGGAAAATCACTCATAATTTTGCTTTGCCCAAAGTTTAATTGGGGTTTTTCTTTAGAAGCATAATAAATCAGTATTTTTGGTAGAAAAATGATCCCGTTGCAATGACTGGTGCAACCCCCCCCCCCCCCAAAAAAAAAACAACCCCTCAGAATTCAGTGGATGCCAAGCTTTGGTTAGAAACAAAAATTAAACCCATTTACAACACCATGCTATGTTTGTCTGCTCAGAAGTAAGTCCCATTAACTTTGATGGCGCTTACTCTTATTTAAGTATGCATAGGATTGCACCCTTAGTTAAAATGCATTTAACTGAGTTGGAAATTATGTAGCAGATTTAGGAATCTCTGCAGCTATTATCTGATAACTAAAAGTGTCATTAAGGTGATCGCTAAATTAACAAAGGGAGGCACATGGCTAATCTACACTTCTCTAGTGCCTGAAAAACAAGGATCTGAGGAGTCTCCCTCTTGTCCCATACTTTCTAGGTGCGGATCTGAGTGGTTTTGCCTTTGCTTCTCAGAAAAACTGCTCTTTAGTGCTAAATCAGAACAAATGGCAATCCACAGACAATTGCATTGATATATATATATATATATATATATATATATATATGCAGGTTTTGGTGTCCTCGGGTGTCTTCCCGTGTAAAAGTTGGGGTGTCTAGGCGACGTTTCGACGAGGTCTCACTCGTCATCTTCAGGCTGGTGCTTTCGGCTTCTTGTTACTGGAACAGAGCGGGATCTCAATGTTTGAGTTCCTATAAATACTGTAGAGGGGGTGTGGTGTCTAGCCTCCAATGTTCTGGGCAGAGAGGAAGTTCCCAGGCTAGTGTGCCTTTTCTTCTTTTGTTCCTTAATTACTTGAGAGATACCTTGAGTGATTTCTTGAGTGATATCCTGAGTACCACTTAGGTGGGTCATTAGGTGTGGATTAGTTGCTAAAGTCTTTGTGTCTTGACCTCTTGAACTTTGTGAAGAGTTTTCCTGAGAAGATGGCTGTATTGCACTTAGTTGTGCTTTGGCTTGGCTTCGTGTATAGGGGCGAGCTGTGGTTTTGTGGCTTGTGTCAGCCAGATCTGTGTAGGGATTGCAGGGGGGTGCAGCATCCGGAGGTGCCACCATGGATTGGCTACTGGATGGTGTCAGTAATTCATCTGTGGAGAGGGTCTGGGTTTGGGTCTGGTGTGGTTGATTGGTGTTGGCGTTCTGTGTGCCTCTGGATCTGGTGTCAGTTTTTGTGGGGAGGGCTAATTTCCAGATGTCTGGCAAGCGGGATGTGTCGTCACGCTTGTTCATGTTGTGAGGGTGTTTCTCTATCTCGATGGCTTCCATGATTATTCTCTTGTGGTGATGTTCCGTGTTAAAGAGCAATTTGGAATCTGCAAAATTAATTTCGTGTCCTGTTTCTTTCATGACACAAGCCACAAAACCACAGCTCGCCCCTATACACGAAGCCAAGCCAAAGCACAACTAAGTGCAATACAGTCATCTTCTCAGGAAAACTCTTCACAAAGTTCAAGAGGTCAAGACACAAAGACTTTAGCAACTAATCCACACCTAATGACCCACCTAAGTGGTACTCAGGATATCACTCAAGAAATCACTCAAGGTATCTCTCAAGTAATTAAGGAACAAAAGAAGAAAAGGCACACTAGCCTGGGAACTTCCTCTCTGCCCAGAACATTGGAGGCTAGACACCACACCCCCTCTACAGTATTTATAGGAACTCAAACATTGAGATCCCGCTCTGTTCCAGTAACAAGAAGCCGAAAGCACCAGCCTGAAGATGACGAGTGAGACCTCGTCGAAACGTCGCCTAGACACCCCAACTTTTACACGGGAAGACACCCGAGGACACCAAAACCTGCATTCCTGTACCCGTGAAAATCTACGAAAGCAAATATATATATATATATATATATATATATATATATATATATATGGCTTTGAATTTGAAGGATGGTTCCATTTCAATCCATGTATATTTTGGGGAAATGCAGAATAAGTTGGTATATCTAAACACATGATGTTTTAAAAACAAAGAAACAATAGGCATACTTACATTAATTAAAACGTAAGTATCTATCATCCTGATTCACAGCTGATTTAGTTAAGTACTTTTATTCATTCTGACGTCACACATCCATCTTGTGCGTGTCCCATTAACTTAAGCAGAGCTTACCTTTAAATCATTATGCTATAGGATGGTAGCCTCAATTTGCAATCCAATCCATGTTTGCTTGGATCCAAGTCTCACTGCCTTCAGTTGGTCTTCCATGCTCAGGTCTGCAGCCTTATGGTACTAACCTAAGCATATTTACTCAAACATAAGTCTCGGTGGGTGGTATTCAACTAAGTTTTGCTGAAAGTTGGCCCAATGAAATTAACTTCATTATTTTTAGTTACAGGTAGGAAGCTGGGTTGGTCTGCTGTAGTCAAAACAAAATTTTTAAAAATCCTTCCAGTAGCACCTTAGAGACCAACTAAGTTTATTATTGGTATGAGCTTTCATGTGCATGCACACTTCTTCAGATACACTGAAACAGAAGTCACCAGACCCTTATATATAGTGAGAGAGTGGGGAGGGGTATTACTCAGAAGGGTGGTGCGAATGGGTGATTGGCTGATAGGTGTGGTAAACCTGTTGACAACTGTTAACAACTGCAATTGGTCTTACAGGAAAAACCAAGGGGTGGGATGGCTAAAAATAGCTTTATCATGTATAATGAGATAAGAATCCAATGTCTCTATTCAGACCAGGTCTCTCCATGGTTGCTTACCACCCATTGGAATAGCATTGAAACATGCTAAACCCCTGAGGTGGTTTGTGTAATAATAATAATAATAATGCTCTTATTGTTGCTATTTCCCTACTTCTCACTTCACAATTTACAAATACAGAGGTGAATCACCTCACAAAAAGTCACATAAAGAAATCACAAACTCTGGAATTTTCAGAAAAGGAAAACAAGCTAGCAAAAATAAAATAGTTTTTAAAAAGAGAAGAAAGAATGGACAAATCCAAAGTGCCTTCTGCCCTATTTTTTCCATTAGCTATAGCTTACTCTGTTGCAGGTTTTTGATTTACAGACTCAAATAGGCTTCAAAAATATAATAGAACATCTTTAATTAAATCCCAAAAACTCACATTCAGGGATAAATAATAATCCATCAGCTATTTCATTCTCTTACAGTACCCAAGAGGACTTGACAGTCTTAATCACTTCAGCCATTTATACCTTCATTTTAGCTCTATTTCAGTCAAGCCATTTAGTGGAGTTTATCTAAATTACAGTATCTTTTTTTATCACACGTCTGGAGCTGTAACACAGAAACTAATTTCTGGTGCAAAATGGAATATCTCAGAAGCACAGACATCAGTAGCAGAGGCGCATTAGAATGAAAAGTTACCTGTCACTAACTGATATTTGTCTCTGTAATGAGCTGAACCAGTCAGGAAATGTGGCTATAATAAAATTAGGAGCCACCAGCAGCACAGCAGAATGCTAAGCATTGAGGAACATGACTTCTCTTGTGCTGTCAGTACCAGAGTCCTTCTGCGTAGTAAGCAGAGTCCATTTCACTCATCTGTCTGAAGTAGCTTATGCAAAGTGCTTTGGATAGATGACACATTGCCCAAAGACCAGGGGGAACTATCCTATTCTACATTGGCCCCAGTACATTTCCGAGCACAATTCAAAGTGTTGGTGCTGACCTTTAAAGCCCTAAACGGCCTCGGCCCTGTATATCTGAAGGAGCATCTCCACCCTCATCATTCAGCCTGGAAACTGAGGTCCAGCACCGAGGGCTTTCTGGCAGTTCCCTCACTGTGAGAAGCCAGGTTACAGGGAACCAGGCAGAGGGCCTTCTCAGTAGTGGCACCCGCCCTGTGGAACGCCCTCCTACCAGATGTCAAAAAGAAAAAACAACTACCAGACTTTTAGAAGATATCTGAAGGCAGCCCTGTTTAGGGAAGCTTTTAATGTTTCACAGACTGTTGTATTTTAATATTTCGTTGGAAGCCGCCCTGAATGGCTGGGGAAACCCAGCCAGATGGGTGGGGTATAAATAATAAATTATTAGTATATTATTATTATTATATCAGCAGCTAATTTAACTGGGGCTGCATCAAATTCCATTGCTTGCCCGAGGGAGATGGCCGTGCCAGAAATATACCAGCCCAGACATCGGAATGGCAAGATTCCAGTGCAAGAGAAGATGTACTATAGAACCACATAGACATAGGGTTCTGACACCACATTCTGGAAGCCACATGAGAACGAGCTGGGAATTTCACACTGCTATTCCAGGCAGCTGCCAAGTCTGCTTTAGTGAAAAGATTTTCAACATTAACTTTGTTGGACTGGTCATGTTGTTCATATGCCTAATTATCGTCTTCCAAAGCAACTACTCTATTCCAAACATAAAAATGGAAAGCGTAATGCTGGTGGTCAACAAAAGAGGTTTGAAGACTGACTCAAGGCAAATCTAAAAAATAAAAATAAAATTGTAGTATAAACACCAACAACTGGGAAACACTGGCCTGCAAGAGCTCCATTTGGAGAACAGCCTTTACCAAAGGTGTCATGGGCTTTGAAGACGCTTGAACTCAGGACGAAAGGGAGAAACGAGCAAAGAGGAAGGCATGTTTGGCAAACCCTCACCATGATCAACTTCTACAGGAAAACCAATGTCCCCACTGTGGAAGGACGTGTGGATCCAGAACTGGCCTCCACAGTCACTTATGGACTCACTGTGAAAGCTGTGTTTATGGAAGACAATCCTATTTACAAGTGATCACCAAAGAAGAGAAGAAGAGTGAAAAGATAGGTCCCTTAAACAACTATTACCCTCAATCCTCATGGTGATGCTGCAGTTCTGGCCTTTTCTTTCTTCTACTATTAGTGCATCATTGTTTTATTTTGCATTTATACCTCACCTTTTTCTCCAAAGAGCTTGAGGTAATGTGCATGGTTTGACCCTCATTTAATCCCCACAACGACCCAATGAGGTAGGTTAGGCTGAGAGGCAGTGAGCTTCACTGCTTTGGGGGGGGATTTGAACCCTGGTCACTCCCAGGTCCTACTGTGACACTCTAACCACTACACCACACTGCCCCTATGCTCATGGCAGCCTTCCATCATAGACTCCCACAGCTTTGGGCAAAAGGAAAGGGCCTTCCCTCTCACGTAGAAGAGAGAAGGCATAATCTTCTATGCTTAGGAACTGCATATGGATAAGTTTTAATTATCTCTCTACTAAGACAAATGTTTAACTGAGTCAGCAACTTTTTAAATATTTTTAATCTCATTGAAAAATATACCGCATTTGATTTGTCAAGACTCTACAACTGAACTTTGTTTAGTGGCTGTCACTCTTGTACAAATAAATATGATCAAAGCTTTTGAATAGGACTTTGTCATCTAAAAGGAAAATTCAGTGAGCACGGTTCTCATCTGAAAATGTTTGTGTGTGGGGTTTTTTTTAGTTTTTTTTAACACAGTGCCTTTAGGAAACAGTTCATAGGACAGGCCTTTAATATTTGTCAGGAGGCAGGTGGTGGAATGTTCTGCTAACGCTTAGCGCACTCATTAAATTTTACACTGCACATATGCATGTGCTTCCAGTGGTGCAATTAAAATTTATGCTTGTATTTTACATTTTCAGTTCTGTGCATCTGTCTTTCGTCAGCTGTATTGAAATAGAAAAAGCAAACAGCAAGACAGTTGTAGCCTCTGCTTTGAATGGCCAATTCATATGACCCTGAAAATATGCTGAGATTTGGGATTCTGGTGTGGGGTATGGCTACGGTAGCTGAGTGAAGTGGTTCTAGGACTGCTTCATTGCACACTGAATGCACATGGACAATTTATATTATCACCACAAACCAAGTTTTGGAAATAGTTGCAGTGGCACATTGTCCAAGCAGGATGCGGGTACAAAATGGAAAAGAACAAGAATAAGAACATTGGTGGATGTTACCACCACATACCTCTTTCTTGGTGTTTTTTCTTCAGGAACATTTGTAACTATTTTGTGTATGTTTCACAAGTTTTCTCTTTTGCACAGCAGTTAAATATTAGGTAAAGGGACCCCTGACCATTAGGTCCAGTCGTGGCCGACTCTGGGGTTGCAGCGCTCATCTCGCTTTATTGGCCGAGGGAGCTGGCGTACAGCTTCTGGGTCATGTGGCCAGCACAACTAAGCTGCTTCTGGTGAACCAGAGCAGCACACGAAAATGCCGTTTATCTTCCCGCCAGAGTGGTACCTATTTATCTACTTGCACTTTGACGTGCTTTTGAACTGCTAGCTTGGCAGGAGCAGGGACCGAGCAATGGGAGCTCACCCCGTCACGGGGATTTGAACCGCCAACCTTCTGATCGGCAAGTCCTAGGCTCTGTGGTTTAACCCACAGTGCCACCCGCGTACCAAGAACTTGGAATAGGAATGAGCTAATTCAACCAACCCTAGCCAAGATCCCATGATACTCAGTTCTGTTCCTGCATCTATGGATGCTTTGTTCTGTTTCTTCAGCATTAGTTCTGCCATCTCTGCCAAGGACCAGTAGAAAGGATTGTTGAGAGTTGTATATGGTTGTGAGGTGTGTGTGTGTGTTTGTGTACACGTATAATTATTCCTACTGGTTGAGTGGATTAGTCTAAAGTATCTCTTTAGATCCCAGCGTTGCCAAAAATCTTTCTGGGCAAATGATTCAAAATCATCCTAACTGCCTCTTTAGCGATTACTTGTCTTCCTACTTCAATATATGTCCCAGCAGTCCTGCCACTTTGCCTCTCTCTCTCTCCTCTTTTCCTGCTGGGCCCACATTGCTAACAAACTGTCCTGATGAGAGCCATCAATGAAGTACATTCGCTGATATTTCTGCTATATTTCCAAGGCTCCAGCTGCCATGATCATAGCAGTCTGCAAGCCAAGGACTGAGGAAGATGAGGGGTTACCACATATTTAGCGTTGCTCTCCAGAATAGCTTACTCCACATTTTGAGCCATTCATCACCAGTAATTTGCCATGTGAGGAGCTCTCATCTCTGCAGGCCATCATTACTCACCCAAATGCCAAGTGATCTTTTGAAACACTCTCCTTACACCAGCAATGTAGGGGGACTATTGGGCGAAATGCAAGTGTGGAATATGAGCAGAAAATAGCAATCCATATGGTATTTTGATTATGTCAGTGGGAACCAACAGTTTTATATTCGTTGCTTGTGTTTGGGTGAACATTGGTGAGGAACCTAAGAAATCAAGCTCAGGCTTTGTCTTCAGTTCAAGTAACAATCCAGTCAATCAAAATGCGGTATATTGTGTGCAGTTCCCCCTGTTCTTTGCACAGCAGTGCCAGAGGAAATACAATGGATTGGGTTATATTGATCCTTTTAAATGTATCCGACGACAGCTTCTCACCAAATATTAAAGCAACTTTGCTATTCATTAGAGCAAAAAGCAGCAATTCTATATATGACACCTAGCCGTGCAAAACCATAAACATATTTAATGTTTCTGCCCTTAGGCAGAGCCATAGGGTTTTACTGTGAGGTTTTGTTTTAATTTCATAAAAAGAAAGATCCTCAGAGACAGCTGTGAAGTTGGTTAAAAAAAATTGCCCTTCAGCAAATCTTCATATTACGCTATTCATTTCAAAATCAATATGGCACTTCTGCAAACTGAAGTGTCAACCTGTGCAACTAAATTTTTAAAGAACTCTTAGCTGTAATGTTGTAATAACCATGCTTTCCTACATATTATCAAACTTGCCACAGACAAAAAAATATTTAAAAGCCTGTTTTAATTAAATATAGCACAGTTTCAGCTTGGAATCCATAGTGTTGAAGCAAAACAGTTTTCTTTAAAGTACTGTGCCTGATCCTGCACAATGTATATATACCTACCATATGTATGTTCACTTAGTCCTCCTTAATATGTATTCCCAAGTAAGTGTTTACAGGATTTCACTAACATTCCATTGAAAGCCATGCAGCACAGAGATGGGATTTCTCAACATTTTAGTTGAGTTTCTCTGCACAGATTTTCTTAGATTTCCATCCCACACCTTCATTTCAATGGGAAATGAGTCCCCCCCCCACCAGATTCTGCCAAAAATATGAACACTTATCACATTATATACATTATTATACATATAATATATGCATATTCACTCCAAGTTTCCTAATGTAATCATCACTTTGACAATGTATAAAAGTATACAAAAAATTATTAATATACCTATAAAATCATGGTGCAGAAATATAGTATAATATGGGGCTTGACTCTTTCATATCTAAACGCCACTCCCTACGATTGTTGTGTACCTGATTTGCATACCCGATATGCAAAACTGCAGGTTCTATTCATGGTGAACAGGTTGGATGGTCCACCAGCTACAAGCAGGAATGCTTCTGGAATTATTTGTGAATTCTATCATGAACCCACCTGACCTGCTCCTCTCATACTAATGTCCAGCTTAGAGCTTAGTTACCCATCAGTCTTCACAGTTCCTGAATGTTCCAATGCAGTTTTCAACTTTAAAAAATAATTTAAAACACTGGATAGATGATAGATAGATGATAGATAGATGATGATAGAAGATAGATGATGATAGATGATGGATGATAGATGATAGATAGATAGATAGATAGATAGATAGATAGATAGATAGATGATATAGATAGATGATAGATGATAGATAGATAGATAGATAGATAGATAGATAGATGATAGATAGGTAGATAGATAGATGATAGATAGATAGATAGATAGATAGATAGATAGATAGATGATAGATAGGTAGATAGGTAGATAGATGATAGATAGATTAGATAGATAGATAGATGATAGATAGATAGATAGATGATAGATAGATAGATGATAGATAGATAGATAGATGATAGATATAGATAGATAGATGATAGATAGATAGATAGATAGATAGATGATAGATAGATAGATGATAGATAGATAGATGATAGATAGATATAGATAGAAAGATGATAGATATAGACCATAGATGATAGAATGTAGTTGTCAAGAATACATTTAAATGTGGATTCAAATAAAAACAGATTAATGTGGAAACAGAACAGAATGGGCTTACGAGTGTACACTTGTGAAAGTCACTTTGATGGGAAACAGACTTGATTTATCCACCCCCTAGCTACAGAGAGCCAGTACCTGCAGAAATTTTAAAAAGAGGTCATTGTGAGCAGAACAACCGTGTGCACTATCTTGCAGCTATTATCTTATTACCATTGTCACAAACAATAAATGGGGAAGGGGGGGTTGAGAAGGATAAGAGTAGATAATATTTCCCAAAAATAGATCTGATGCATGTTTATAGAGAAAGAAAATCACCAGCTTTTTTAATGATGTGCTGCAATTCATCTCTCAGTTTCCCCTCCACTGTAAACTTTATTCCATCCTATCTTTAGAATAACCCATTCCTTTGTTTGACAATATTCTGCTTTGCTCACCTGGAATAGTCCTGTGGAGGCCAACAATAGAAGCTGCTTCTGCCAGAGAGAGTAGATTTTCAAACTAACTCTGTTACTTTCATATATATATATATATATATATATATATATATATATATATGAAACTAACTCTGTTACTTTCATATGCACACACACACACACACACACACACACACACACACATATATATATAATTTCCCTTTGTATTTCTCAGTGTGTCATGTATCTTATACAGGAGCTTTCCTATCAACATACAGTATTTCTTTCTTCAACAAAACTCTTGCTATCTTTTGATAGCCAGCTGTTTCTGCTTCCATTTTGGGCAGCATGAGCACCCTCTTTTTAAAGATCCAACCTGTGACTGATCTTTGGCTTCTGACAGGTCTCAAATATGCTTTTCTTTTCAGTATTTTTGCACTATCCTTTGTGACCCCAGACGCAGTGATCCTGAGGTATGAGGGATAGGGGCACAGGAAGCAATATATAATCCCTTTTTGGGATCAGAATGGCCACAACATTATTGATTGCAGATGCCAGTAGGCTTTGGCCTAAGCATTGCATATAAAAATTAAAGGTAAAGGACCCCTGGATGGTTAAGTCCAGTCAAAGGCGACTATGGGGTACCGCACTGATCCCGCTTCAGGCTGAGGGAGACAGTGTTTGTCCACAGACAGCTTTCTGGGTCACGTGGCCAAAACCACTGGCTGATTACTTCATCAGGATCCCCATATGAGGCACCTCAAATACAGGTTACCCCTCCAGTTGGTCATTTGGGGAGATTTATGGCCCGTTAGCCTCTGCCTGCACATGCAGACAGAATCCTTCCTCATGGACCTGGGGTTCCCATTTGCTATGCTTCTGAAGAATACATTAATCACAGCCAAGAAGCTTATTTATTAAGCTTTATGAATTCAAACCATTCTATTTATTGATGCACATACATTTGTTTTTCTTGCAAATATATTTATTTGGACCTCGGGTTCCCTGATACTTTGATATGGAGGGTTCCTCCTCATCCTCTCTGAGGTTCGGCTACAGATCCAGCCCAATGCCATTTTTCCTGTTCTCCCTTTAGATCCAGAAGGATACCCAGGCCAGTTTATGTAAAACATTGTGTATTACCACTGGGATGGTGCTAATGACACCAAGGCCATAGGTTCAATCCCCTTACAGGACACCTACATATTCCTGCACTGCAGGGGGTTGGACTAGATGATTCTCAGGATCCCTTACAACCCTACAATGCTATGATTCTATATGAAGTATAGTTTAAGTTGTTATTGGACCACTGGGGTGAGAAAACGCACAATGGCCAAGTTACCTAACTTATGCACTGGAACAGTCCCTCTTTGATAAACCTTATTTATTTCCTTATTTAAATGCTTCAAGAGCACCCTACCTCTACAAATATATTAGGGCAGCGTACAAAAGTACAGAAAAAGAATAAGCGAAGTAAATTAAAGACAACACATAAATCATAATTTAAAAACCTAAAGGCAGTTGAAAGAGACAGAACAAGCTAAAATAGAAACTTACTATTTTAAAATGCCACTAGGGATGCCATTTTATAGAAAAGGCCACACAATTGGATCTTGCCCAGCACTGACTTTATCATCTCTTCAATGCCAGGTAATTGTATTCTCCTAGGCATCTGCATAGCACCACTGAGCTGGCTTTGGGTCACTGATTTTTGTACTTTGCATTCATTCTTGTGTTAAGTGGGGGGTGAACATTTTACGTCGTTTGGTGATTTTCTGGATCAACGCTTTCTTCTATCTATTGTATTTTTGCATTTTATTATGTTTGTGAGTCACGTTGGGGCTCTTCTTGGTTGTGCGAGGGCCTTTAATAAACTAATGAGCCACATAACGATGTTCACCTAGCAATGTAACATGAAGAAGAGCCTCTAAAAAAGCTTTTGAAACAAGGGCAGGCGTCATAGGGAGAGACACTCCTAAAACTTTTTCATAGACAAATCCCCATTTTAAATAAACACATTGGTCCAAGGGCCAGGCATGCTGATCTTAAAAGGCTGAATCGGAAATAGTAATGTGCGTTGTAAAACTACAGTTGCCGAGTGACTGGAGTACTTCAGCAAGTCCAAGAGATCATGCCTTCTGGTTTTTTATTTCCTTACAGTGGTTTCATCCAGCTGTCCCAGTTGCAAATAGGCACACTGGGACGTAACACTGGGATTTCCGTGATCAATTTTCATGTGTGTGTGAATTGCAGGCTTGTGGAGCTGAAAATTTAATCACAGCAGTGATGTTGTGCCTAAAGTGTGATTAACCCTTTGCCTGAGAACCATTTTTAATACCAAAATCCTCCGCCGCCACCTGCTTTACTGTCTGTAGTGGAAAATACTGGGGTCTGCAGAAGCTAAGCGCAGTTTTGATTGCAAAAAATGACCTGCAAGGAAAAGGGTTAATCTCCTCCTCCCACAATGCTGCTGCTGTGTTTTCCTCATTTATTTTGAGACGTAAACATATGGTTGGGAAAGATCAAAAATGGTCAAATATCAGATTGGCCACATTGCCTCCTTTTCTAGTAAGCTAAAGAAACTGCTGTGCATTTAAGTGAAGCACCTCGATGAATTATATACACTTTGGGCTGGCTGTTGACATAAGGATTGCATGCCAACCAAATGTGCATTTCTGTGTATTGATTTGTGCCACTAACCTCTGCTTTGGTGGCATTCCTCATTTGTCTACGCAACTGATTGTTTCTTCAGCACTTCTAGTATTTATTGATTTGGGGAAAGAACTTATTGAACCCTGTTATTTCTCCCTGAATATACTCCCCTGCCAGTATGAAGTTATTTGACAGGTAACCATTAACAAAAATTGCTTGAGTATGCCTTACAGAGAGTGTGGAATGAGGACAACTAAAGCATAAGCAAAGGCACGCTATATAGTGACATTAATGTATAGGTTAGGGGCTGGAAGCAGGGAAGGGAAGAGAGAGCACATTAGTATGCATGCTGAGAAGATATCATCCAAGAGCTGCTTAGATATTTTCAAGGCCCACCAATATATTTTCCTATACTGGCAGTTGTTCATGAAGTGTTCTGGTCAGGTTGACACTAATGGTAGTTATGGGCATCTAAAATAAATAAAAACTATTTATTAGGGGAATGAATGCTCAGGGTCCTCCCAGGGAAAGGCTTATGCTCAGTGGTGGAACTTATGATTCACGTTCAGGAGATACCAAGATGTTGAATCCTCAGCATCTCCAGGAAGGACTGGGAGAGACTTGAAATCCCAGAGACCAGCTGCAAGTCAGTGTAGACTGGGGGTTCCCAAACTTGTTTTGGTACCACAGTTCCCATCATCATTATTTTTTTAATGATAATCTTTATTGTCAATACAGAACAATCAAATTGAAAAAATCTACATCAGACATTCAAAAACCAACAAGCCTGCTATCCCAGCCTGGTTAACCCCTTAAAAACTCTGATACCCCATAATTAAATACAATATACTCCCACAGAGACTACCTTACACTGCCTTTAAAACCAAAATCGCATTTGGATAGAAACTGTTTCTCAGGCGGCTAGTCCTAGTCTTTGTAACCCTGTACCTTCTTCCAGAAGGCAGAAGCTGAAAGAGATCATTTCTAGGGTGCACACTATCCTGCACTATTTCTGCAGCTTTCTTATGACACCTGGAAGCATAGATTTGATCCAAGGTGGGAAGAGTGCACCCAGTTATTCTCTCCGCAGTCTTTACAACCCTGGACAGCGTTGGTTTTCCCCTGACCGTGCAGCTCCCAAACCACACACAGAGACCATAAGTTAATAGACTCTCAGCAGTACAGTGGTAAAATACCATCAACAGAAGAAGAAGAGTAGAAGAGTTTGGATTTGATATCCCGCTTTATCACTACCCGAAGGAGTCTCAAAGCGGCTAACATTCTCCTTTGCCTTCCTCCCCCACAACAAACCCTCTGTGAGGTGAGTGGGGCTGAGAGACTTCAGAGAAGTGTGACTGGCCCAAGGTCACCCAGCAGCTGCATGTGGAGGAACGGAGACGCAAACCCGGTTCCCCAGATTACGAGACTACCGCTCTTAACCACTACACCACACTGGCTCTCTCCCACAGGTCCTTTGAGAGATTATTTTTCCAGAGGATTCTCAAAAAATATAACCTCCTGTGCTCTCTTCATCAGGTCTTTACTGTTTTCTCCCCAGGCCATCATCCTTGACCATTGGTCCTGCTAGCTAGGGATGATGGGAATTGTAGTCCAACAACAGCTGAAGTCCCAAGTTTGGGAAACCCTGGCATAGAAAATACTGAGCTAAAGGTACCAACAGAGCTGCCTTGGTAAAAGACAGCTTCCTCTGTTCCTGTGATCCAAAATAGCCGTATCCAAGTAAAGGAAGCATTGTCAGACAGCCTGACCATTGTTGATCCTCTATCTGAGTAACAGGAAGAGGAAAACAATCCCTGACTTGCTGCTTGAGGACAGAGTCCTTCAAATTGCTCTCCTTTACCCTCCATCTACCTACATTTACATATTAATAAATTATGCCGCAGTAACGAAGAGGTAATTCTGTATATTGTAAAGTGACCAGTGGCGAGGGATTTACGCCCCTGAGTTCTTCAGGAAATGAAAGTATGTCAACAAGCGTTTTCAAAGCTGTTCAGAGCAGAAAGCCATATAGAAATTATCATTTTTATTGAAAAGTGCCAGAATATATATGCAAATTGCCAGTAGTAAGAAGATCCTTCAAAAGACAAGAATGGAAATTGCTAGTCAAAATACTATTAGAAATATTCACAAAAGGATTAAATCCCTGTACTTCTAATTTTGACCATAATCTCATTTTCAATGTCATCACAGGTGTGTGTTATTGTATTGCGATTATGACAAGCTGCTTATCAAATTCCAAAATAATTCCAAAATAATTTTCAAGGTAGACTTTAGGACATGGGTAGTCACTGTGGCACCCTTCAGATGCTGTTGGACCCCCAGTCCCATTCAGCCCTAGCTAGAATGGCAAATGGCAAGGGTTTATGGGAGTTGTCTACTAACATTTGGTGGGCATGACAGTTTCCAACAGGAATTTGTGTAGCTGTGTCACAATTATGTAAAGGGATTACCCAACTGTAGGTGCTTATTGCGCAAAGTCTTCCGCTCACACATACACATTTGTGGAATTGTGCTAAAGGCTGAGTTCTCAAGATGTTGTTGTTTAGTCATTTAGTCGTGTCCGACTCTTCATGACCCCATGGGCCAGAGCACGCCAGGCTATCTCGGATACTTGAATTTAATCATGTGAATTCTAATATGAACTAACCTGATTCACACTTTCTGAGCTAATGAGTGGATCAGGAGAAAATACACTTAGAAATGTCCACTTTTAGAGATAAGTACATTTAAGAATATGCATCTAGAGATGTATTTAAATGCAAAGTTTCATACTATTTTTTTTTTAAGTGGATTAAAGTAGGAACACTATAGAAAGGATTTATGAGTGAACACATGCAAAAGTGATGAGAAACCAGAAATAGACCGACTCGTCAGTCCCTAGAAACTCTTCCACTTCTGCCTCTTTGATTCCAACTCATTGTTTCTCCCACTCTGCTTGCAAAGCAAATAACCTGGGCTAATGTAATTCAGCAAGCTCCATCCTCAGGAAAGTGGGTCAAAGTACAAAAGGTCATTGGGGAGGAGATGACAGGGCTGCATCTTTTTCCAGAATATCTTAATGAATGCCCACAGCTCCACAAATGTAGGCTGGCACATTGTTTTAAAGAAGTGCGGAAATGAAACTGACATGTAATATATATATATACTGTACAATGTGGGCTCTTAACTGAAAGTTGCCTATGTAATCACAAAGGTATGGATGCTCAGATGTCTGTTCTTGGGCTTTTTTCTTTAACCAGTGTGCAAAGTCAGCTCTTTTATTTCTAGCATGTGTTTTAAATTGATTCTTATTCAAATGTCTCAAAGGTTTAAGCAGAGATGGAGAGATATATCCAGTTTTTTGTCTTTTGACACCCTCAAATACATCAGCTACCCAGCCTTATGGTTCAGATTAGGTTTGTGGTATGGCAGCCCTGTTGGCTGAAAGTCGAGCTATGTTACAAGCACAGCCCTTGGCTGTAAACATATGGTCTAACATCTTGAACTCATTGAAGAATACTATTGTGGTTCACTTACATTATTAATGTGCCATCCAATTCAAATCCGGTGCATTTGGACTGTCTAAGGTTCACTGCTTTTAAGCGTTCGTCATTCTAGTAATGATAGCATGGGCATTCTGACCAGGATCTACAGATGGCAAGTAAAAAATGCTGTTTTAAGTATCTTAGAGTGTAAGAGCAGAAGAAAAACTACCACAGGAACATAGGTAAAGGTAAAGGGACCCCTGACCATTAGGTCCAGTCGTGACCGACTGGGGTTGCGGCGCTCATCTCGCTTTAGTGGCCGAGGGAGCTGGCATACAGCTTCTGGGTCATGTGGCCAGCATGACTAAGCCGCTTCTGGCGAACCAGAGCAGCACACAGAAACACCGTTTACCTTCCCGCCAGAGCAGTACCTATTTATCTACTTGCACTTTGACGTGCTTTCGAACTGCTAGGTGGGCAGGAGCAGGGACCGAGCAACGGGAGCTCACCCCGTCGCGGGGATTCGAACCACCGACCTTCGGATTGGCAAGTCCTAGGCTCTGTGGTTTAACCCACAGCGCCACCCATGTCCCTTACCACAGGAGCGTACTAGATGATATTAGAGCAAATATCCTGTAATACCAATAACTAATAAACAAGCAATTAATAAAAGGAAAGAGATGTTGAAGACATCTTATCTTGAGCTTCCTCTCTCCCTTCTTTTCTGTTTGCAAAATGTATCTGAACTGGGGGATCATTATTTTGGATGCCTTTATTGGAGTATGTGATGACTGTTCTTGTTAGCGTATCTGTTCCTAATTACTGTATGTAGTGTGGGAGAGTATCTGCGCCACTTTCTTGTTCTGATACTGAAATCTTTGTGTGTGGTCTTGTATGCAATGCTAATATTTTAATTAGGTCTGCAGTTACTCTATAAAGTCACTTACTCCATTCAGATCCCACCACATTGATCTTGCTCATTTGATTTTGAAAAAGCTAATCATATTGAATATATTATAAAGCTTTAGCAATTAAATAATGAATTTTTGGTGCTAAGACAATTAGTATATAGTTTCATATACACTTAAGGGCTTCTTCTGAGTTCTAGACATACTTGAGTAGGTTTTCTCCAAAATCTCTTTTGTCAACAACCCTCTTTTCAAGGCACCTCTGACATCTAGTTTGCTCACGCCTTCACCAAAAGATAAATGGTATATGTGTGTATATTTTTAGATTATGTACCTTTTTTATGGTGGAGGGTGGCGCAAAAGAGCCAATAGTCCTATCCAATCAGAATTGCCACAGTTATGGATGCCAAAACCTCACAAAGGAAGCAGAAGAGCAGACCTCAAACTCTCCACCCACCCTTAACCCAAATGACATACTATACTTCTCCGTGTATAAGACTAGTATTTTTTATTTTTAAAATATGCTCAAAATTTGGACTCGGCTTATACACAAGTAGTGCATAGTGGGGACAAGGGATTGGTTGCTTCTGCAATCTGGAAATTGTCAGCGGTCAGCAACTCTGGGCAATCTCCCCCCATTTTCTTAATTTGAAACCCAAAAATAGAGGGCGTCTTATACACAAGGGTGTGTTTTACCTGGAAAAATACAGTACTTACCCACGCTAAGGGGGAGGTAAAAAGATTCCACAGGAATCCCACAGGGTAATTATCATTCCAGAGCACTATGTACCTATTCCTTTTCCTTGAGGTGTATTTGCTGTAATAGTGCAAGCCAGTGTTATGTTTCAGCTTGGGAAGGTTGGCAAATTCCCACCAGCGCTGCCAGAATGGAGCCTGTTACATGGAGTAGCAGAGATCAAGGCCACACCCACCCATGAAACTATGCATTTTCATACCCTCCCAACAGGGGCAGGCCTCCTCGTAAAGCTGCCACAACCTGCCCACACGAGTATGAGCTTACCACTTGCGCACTGTTTACTGCAGCAGGCAAGTGGGGGGCAAAGCAGCCCCTCCTTTAGCACAAAGCTCCGCAGAGATTTGTTTTTCCTGACTTTATTTTTTTGTCAAATGAGCACAGTCAATTCAGTTGTTAAACTGTAGCAGGTAATGAATGGATTATCTTATTTTTCTTCCATGCTGTAGTCTGCTCTACTTTCCATCTGTTCTCTTCTCCCAGACAATCCTTTTCCTCCATTTGTAGCATCAAAGAATGCTTGGAGGCCAATTTTATTGCTCTCAGAATCCATATAGATCATTATGAAGTAATCCCAGGTTCTGTTACTCTAACTCTGGGGCATGTCTTATCTGATGTTTACTATCAGAAAAAGATGGTCACTCCGAACCATATTGTAAGGTGCTGTGTCTCAAAAATGTCCTTGAACAATTTTCTGTTTTATTTAATCTTTTTGCAAGATTTTGAAAACACTGTACAGCCTAGTCCAGGCATAGGCAAACTTGGCCCTCTAGATGTTTTGGGACTACAACTCCTATCATCCTTAGCTAACAGGACCAGTGGTCAGGGATGATGGGAGTTGTAGTCCCAAAACATTTGGAGAGCCAAGTTTGCCTATGCCTGGACTAGCCCATAACTATTTCCAAACAGTACAAATGAAAACTTGCCATTTGGATGATGATGGTGATGATGATGATGATGGTGATGATGATGATGACAGCTTGTACCCAGCCCATCTGACTCTGTTGCCCCAGCCATTCTGGGTGGCTTCCAGCATAATATATGGAAGAACATCACACATTGAAGTGTCCTGATACAGGGCTGTCTTCAATTGTCTACAAAAGGTGGTATAATTATTTATCTCTTTGAGATCTGATGGGAGGGCCTTCTGCAGGGCGGATGTGACTACCAAGAAGGCCCTTTGCCTGGTTCCCTGTAACTTCACTTCTCGCAATGAGGGAAGGCATATTCATTTCTCTCATGCAGAGAATGTGGAGTACCTTTCTTGCCGTATGAATAATTCCTAACTAAATTACTGGGTAGGCTTACATACCATATGTGCTAAATTATATAGAATGTCAAGATTCAAGGGGTGTGTGGTCATTAGAAATGCAGGGGAGAATAAATAATTTCACATTTAAATCTATCTTTTTGCTACAATATGCCAACCAAAGCACATAAATTCTTCAAAATTCCCACTTCTCTGAATTTTGTAATGCATTTCTCCAGCCAAGTCTGCCAAGTAATGTGTACATAAATGCATATACTAGGGTAAAGGATGCATAATGCATACATAAAGTCCATTATATTAGGGGGAATTGTTTTGTCAAAATATGCATAGGAGGGGAAATTGCATTCAGAAATAAGGATAAATTCATAATACAGTGGTAACTCGCAAGATGAAATTAATTCGTTCTGCGAGTTTTTCATCTTGCGAATTTTTCATCTTGCGAATTTTTCATCTTGCGAAGCACGGATTCCCATAGGTATTAACGGTTTTAAGAAAAAGGAAACAAACTTGCAAGACGTTTTCGTCTTGCGAAGCAAGCCCATAGGGAAATTCATCTTGCGAAGCAACTCAAAAAATGAAAAACTCTTTCGTCTTGCGAGTTTTTCGTCTTATGAGGCATTCGTCTTGCGAGGTACCACTGTAATGAACTTTCACGAGGATTACTTAATTTTTTTAAAAAAAAAAAACCCACAAACTGATGTGCAAATGTGGAAAAGTGAACGTACGAATATAAAAATGAGAAACTGAAATAGACACTCTCTGGCTAATTGGGAATTGAATTTACTAGACCTCATGGCTACTGCAGACATGCAGGTGAAAATTTCAAGAATTTTAATTGTTTCTACAATACTGTCCACATGTCCAGTCATTCTGTTCCTTACAAAAAGAGTACAGCCCTGACTTTACATCTTGAGCACAAGCTGCATTACAGCCCATTTCCAACAGTATTGACTACTAATAGAAGAGAGAACACATGTTGCTTATAAATGATCCAAAAGTCATTAAAGTGAGTGAGTCATTTTCCATTCCCTTTAATATTCCTTGGAATACCTACACATACATGCTCTTAAGGTGTAATTTTAAGGTCAATGGTTATGATGCAGTTGCTGAACTGTGACATGCTTTGTTGTTGTAAAACAACAGCAGCATCCCAAAACCTAGGTACACCAAGTCCTTTGGTTATGGGAGTGGGGGTGGGAATGAGATATATACTTCTGAGTAAGACCTGCAATTAAAGATTAGAAGCAGCATACATTAATAACCTCACCACACACATACACAGTATATCTTATATACAGTATATATTCTCTAGTATACACTTTTGATGTGCAGTTGGCAAAAATTCAGCAATATTCAACAAGACCAGATTCTGCCTCTGGGTGTTTAGTCCAGAAATAGTTTGCTTACAAACCACTAGAAAGCAGATTCAGGGCATTTCATTTGTTCACCTGTCATGTTATGAGGCTCTTCTTGTAGTTTTTCTATCCTTGCATTATTTGTTTTTAATTGCTGGCATTTGGTC
The DNA here is from genome assembly GCF_964106915.1 of Podarcis gaigeae. Classification (NCBI taxonomy): domain Eukaryota; kingdom Metazoa; phylum Chordata; class Lepidosauria; order Squamata; family Lacertidae; genus Podarcis; species Podarcis gaigeae. The sequence continues at coordinate 20,497,863 of NC_139694.1, forward strand.
CAGACGTGGTGGTTACCATGCCCTTCTCTTCTTAACCATTTTCTTTCTATTGTTATTTATTTTTTAATAGGGAAGGGCAGGTGGTGGGATTTGACCCCCAAACTAGCCCCGTTCTTGTGTCAGTTGTGTGAAGGGGCAGCCCTGATTACACAAACTGCACTTATGTAGATTCCACTGCTCCTGGAATCCTGTATAAGCAGGATTCCAGGGTCTAGGGAAGCCTATGAATATAGATACTGATTTACTTTGGCATCCTTGTCTCAGATGTCTGCTTGCTTGCTTGCATGCTTATCAACAGTGAACTTAAGTACTAAGGTGTCCTGGTGTGAGGCCAAAATTTAGGGGCCCCTACCCCTCATGCAACCTTTCCAAAGCCAGATAATGAGGCAATCAAGTTTGGGAAGGAGTTGTTAGGCTCTGGCAGGGTCCTAGAGCTCTCCTTTCTCACTCCCAAAACTGGGGAAATGCTAACTAGGTGCCTCGTTTAAAAGGCACCCCCTCAGCTTGGCACCCAGTGCATGTGCACCACTCGCACACCCCTAAATCTGCCTCAGTGGATATGATAAATCGACCATGCTCTGGCAAAGGCACTTTTCTGCCTAGTTCAGAGGTGTGTAGAAAAAGTGTGGGTACATCTTGTTAGGATATTGATGTCCCGTTCCACCTTAAAAGGAACAGGCATGATTGTTGTGTGTCACATGCCTGTTTAGACTCCAGCACAGCACAGCTTGCTGGGAACTTCCATTTGTGAATACCTTTTGCTCATGCTTTTCGCTTGGACATGAAGGGGAGCAGACATGTTTCTCCTTTGTCCTGATGCGGAATAAAATGCCTGTAAATACGCTTTACACAGCCTCTCTCTGCCTTTCCGTTGCAAAGAGTTCTTATCTCTGCTGGCTTGCGTGCCCAGCTTCTAATGGTTTCTGAAGCTCTGGTTTGCAGATTCATGCTGTTCCAAGGACTGGAGTTTGCCCGGCTGCCGGCCGGTGGGCTGGAGCCAGCTGGGGGCCTGGCAATTGCCCCCGTTTCCTTGGATGCATCCCAACACTTCCTTCCCTTTGGCCTAGGTAGCTTCCTTCCCTTGGTGTGCTGTTTCTTATATGCCCCGCCCTCAAGCCAATCAGCTTTGTTTGGATGGGAATGGCTGGCATAGATTGGATAGCAGACTGCTTCCCTAGATCCCTGATTTAGGAGAAGGTTCCATATTCTACTGATCCACCAAAGAAGCAGTTTGCAAAATGCATATGAAAATTTTGGGTTGCCACTACTAAACTGATTAGTTTTAGCTCTGTCCTAACCCGTAGCTATTTATGTTTTCTATCTCGTCAATTTGAAAACCAGTGTTTATGCAACATCAGCAGTCAGAATTAAAGAAAAACAGTTCACTCTAGTTGCAGACTGAAAGCTTTTACCTGTGATGCATGCCTTATGAGAAGAATACTAACCCTCTATTCTGGCTGATTAGATAATAAATGTTATATGGAATATTAATACATATTTGTTTACTTTGCAGAAGAGTTGGCTTAAAATATTGCTACATATAGCAGGAAATTAAAAAAGAATATATAATTTCAAAGCAAATAATAGGTTTTAACTTTTTTTCTATTTATAATAGGAATATAACTGCAAAGTAAATGGATTCCCAATTCTAAATACATTTAGTGAATTAATAATGTGTGGTATTCTAGTTCTGCCATCAAGCCAATTTTTTTGATATATCTCATGGGAATCCAGGGGAGTTTATAAGTACTATGTTTGCCCTCTTGATAATATCAGCCTGACACAATTACATATACTGTTTGTTATAAACTTAGATAACATCTTATTTGCATACACAACTTTTTAACAAGTTAGTTAATCCAGCTTTATGGAACTGGAACAAATCACAGACTTAATATATTTAGGAAAATCTGATTAGAATTCAAAAAGAGACTCAAGAAGTGATGTGGCTACTGAAAGCATAAAAACATACGTATCTGAGACCATTATTTCTATTGAAGTTAGGTAGGTCACAGCAGTTAACCAACAGGTATCAAACGTACCACAATCCCCAAAGTGCTCATCATCTTAAGTAATGAATGAAAAAGGCATGTGAGCAAGGAAGAGGGTGCAATATAATGAAACTATATTGGAATACAGCACATGTTTTGCACCCATTTCCATATTATTTGTAAACCCCCCCCCCCAAAAAAAAGCAAATAACACAGACGTGAGCACTAAACTTGAACTATATATCCCACATATAGTTCCAGAAATCAATTTTACATTGTATGAAAGCTCAAATATAATATGGAACTTAACAATTATGGAAAGTAATGAAATGGAATAAACTGCCATGTGACTGCATCCTTAAAACATAACAGGTGGTTAAAACCTAACACAGACCTAAAACGCAGGTGGTGCTGTGGTCTAAACCACTGAGCCTCTTGGGCTTGCTGATCAGAAGGTTGGAGGTTCAAATCCCAGTGAGAGGGTGAGCTCCCATTACTCTGTCCCAGCTCCTGCCAACCTAGCAGTTCAAAAGCACGCCAGTGCAAGTAGATAAATAGGTACTGCTGCAGCAGGAAGGTAAACGGCATTTCCGTGCACTCTGGTTTCCGTCACGGTGTTCCATTGTGCCAGAAGTGGTTTAGTCATGCTGGCCACATGACCCAGAAAGCTGTCTGTGGACAAACGCCAGCTCCCTCAGCCTGAAAAGCGAGATGAGCGCCACACCCCATAGTCACCTTTGAGCAGACTTATCCTTCCAGGGGTCTTTACCTTAAAAAACAACAACAACAGTTCCTTTATGGTGGCCTTTCAAGACTCCAAAGGTTCATTTTTGAGCCAGATGCAATTCAGATTGTTGTCGTTATTTTATTTATACGCTGCCCATATCTAAGGCTTAAACTCTAAGCTGAACTCACTACAGGCTCAAATTCTGGAAAAGTGCAAAGCAAGGCACTATCCCTGTCTTCTGCTTTAATAGAGTTACAGCTTTTGAAATGCTATGATCAAAAATACGTTCTACTATTCCTTACTTTTCTAGCAGTTTTCACTGCAACAGCTCTCATTACAGTCCTTGGGCATGCTTCTGATCTTTTTTCTCTCTTGGGTGTAGTCATCAGAAACAATCCTAATGGAGCCAGTGGAGGTTTCCAGCAGAACTATAAAGCAAAATGATATTTAATTTAGGCACTTGGCACAATTCCTTTCCAACCTTTCCTGCAAGATGAAATGTTCGGCTTTCAGTCTGCAGCTAAGTACTTGTAAACCCTCCTGTCTCTTCTGAGTATTATGAAGTGTGATGTCAGACATCTGGGCAATACCAAGTGCCACAGACCTCAAAGCAGTGGTTATTGGAGCTGTGCAAAATATGATCACACTCCTCCAAGACTCAAGAATCAAGATGGATATGTATATTTGAGTGAAGCATTATGGAACTTGCCAGTGCTTTTGCATCATTCTCTTTATAAAGTGTCACAAAGCCTTTCCTCCTCCCAGGAGGGGAGGGGTTGTCATCGGGAGATGATTCCTGCGTCATGCAGAGGGCGCTCCGCCCCCTGCTTCAACTCCAGGGCTGGCGCCATGCCCCTCCCCAGTTGGGCACCCAATAGGGAAGCTCGACGGGGGTGTGGCTTGCTGCTCAAACGCAGCCACGCCAGCAATCCCCACCATTGCACACACATTTTCTTCGAGTCACCCACCCTCCACTCCCTTTAGATTAGCTGTTCCTGAGACTTTGCTATGGACCTCTGGTTGGTCGCCCTGTTTATCCAGGGGGCCTGGTAGGAGTTTTTTCCAATTGGCTAAATTGGCCCGGTCTCTTGGTTTTTTTCTGCCTACCTCGTAGCAACCGTCACAACTTTCATGGTATTTGGCGGTTAGACATTGGAATGTGTTGTTGGTGTTTCAGGTGGCAATGTGTGGCCATCGCCTTCCCCGACAATTTTGGGTATTCCGCTAAAGGAATTCGGCGGTCGTGGATCCTGTCCGATGCCCGTGTGGCGTGGGGCCATGGCACGACCCTCAGTGACATCAGGAAGAGAGCCTATAGTTGGATTAGCATCAACAGGCTCCCCCTGCTGGTGGTTAACTCCTCCTCAGACTCACCCCTCTCCGAGTGGGTGGAGTCTAATGTTCCGTGGTCCAATGCCTAAGCCAATACCTTCTCACATGCTGTAATCAATAAAATTGTGGCCTTTACCTTACCCATTAACCTTACATTCTGTGTCCACGTGTCTTTATTCCCCAAGCGGGGATCGGGTCCTCGAATCACAACAATCTTACCCATCAATGTTCAGGGACAGTAGGCCCCTCATTTATCATTAGGGAGAATTGCAGCAAATATGCTTAACATATCCACCAGAACATAAAGTTGACTAACAGCCAAAGTCTGTTGTAGCATCTTCCTCATCACCATAAGTAAAATTGGGGTGTATAGGTCTAGTCTCTTAAGAATCCCAAAAGCTCATTTCTGAACCAGACACTGGCAAACCTCCACAGGATCCCTGGAGTATTTGGTCTATCTGGATATCAAGCAGAAATGAGCTTATGATTCTAGATCATTTTATGGAACCCTACTCCATAATTGTATACAGTGCTCTTTTTTCTAGAAAAATAGGTGCCGGTACTCACCATCAAGTTGTTACTGTGAGTTTCACACTTAACAACAACAACAACAAAAAGAGGTGCCGGTACTGCGTGCCCTTGAGTACCCCCTGGGGAAAAAAGCAAAGAAAGCACTGATTGTATATGTCAACATGGAGATGGTAATGTAATGTTAAAACAGTAGTCTGTTCTTTTGCTCTTTGTCCAGGCACTTGATTCGTGTTCTAGGGAATTTCTGTTCCTTGGTTGTGATTCCTGAGAAAGACTTGTTGGTTTATTTTGGCAAAAGGTGTAAATAAAGAAAGTAGGAAGGAAACATGCATTCCCTGCTTGCTGTTTATGACCACATCCCAAGTCATTCTAGGCCAATAAAAGCTGGTATATTTGGTATAAAGAGAGACAATGTAAGCAAATAAAAACTAAACATACTAGATATTTGCTGGAACAGAGGAGCAGTAAGTGGCACTGAAGGACATTGAGGAAGAGAAACCACTTAGTGTCTGCATGTTTATATTTTCGGTTTTACAGAGCTGGTGATATTGCAAGAGCAGTCACTCCGCTGAAAAGCACTCCCTTCTGATTACTGCTGACATTAAGGTAGTTAGAATTCCAACTCACAGGTGCAAATAATTTTGGCAGTGATGCTGGTCCATATTCATTACACAGAGAAGTTTTTAGTGTGTGATGTTGTATTGTATTTTTGCTTTTTTTTGTTGGGAGCCACTCAGAGTGGCTGGGGCAACCCAGTCAGATAAATAATAAATTACTATTTTTATTATTATAAGCACCATTTCACCCGACAACACTGCAAACTGTACAAGTTTACTCAGAAATAAGTTCCACTAAGTTCATTTGGTTTACTCCCAAGTAAAACCATACAGGATTGTAATTGAGTCTAGTTTCTAAAACACTATGAATGGGGATATGGTTACAAAAGATAATACCATCCTAGCAACTTGCATTAGTATTTGGCATAATTGTTTTTCTGTTTCTGTTTTAATTGTGTCTTCTCGCTGTTCTACAATAAGGATGTGGATTTTTGCAGTGGTCACTTTTGCTGCATTCAATACACTGGAACTGCAGCTGTTAATATGAATCTAAAGAAAAGTAAGAAAAGAAAAGGTAGAATGAAGCAGTACTGATTCAACATGGCACAGTCACTGCTGTCTTCTAGACTCTTAATATTTTATACATTTCTTTTCTATTATGCTTTTCAATACATTCTTTTAAAAAAATGAGTAGGATTGTGGGGTTGGTTTGGATGATGTCTTTGTAGTCTGTAACAGAAGAAATGCTTAAGAGGTCAAACCAGTCTCTTTGTTAAGGTAATGGACCTGGCCAAGTCTGTTAGGCACCCATTTACATGTCTAAAGAACTGGTCAACTGCATTTGTTTTGCCAAGGGAACAACTAGCTGGTGATGCTTTTCCAAGAGTGGGGATAGGCCTCCCCACCTCTACTGGCTAGAGGCTATTTCATCTTGTGGGTACAAGAGCAATTGCCCAGGAGTTAGCATTTTGTCTTAGTTTGGTCTGGAACTGGGAGCTGGAAAACACAGAGGCTGAACTTGTTCTTCCTGCTGAAACCATAGAGACCGCCATAGAAACCTAATGTGAAACATCTTATGCTCAGGTTGTGCAAATAAAACCATTTTTTACACCACAGGTCTCTATTCCAAAGAAACAGGACCCTGGGTAAGCACTGGAATCCCTGAAGTCTCTCACCGCTCTCAAAGACTAGGGTTCACACTACAATAGTATTGACCATTTTATTGGGATAGGGTCATGGTTATGATACCTCTCTTTGACATTCAAAGTACCAAATTTGTTATATGGATGTCAGTGATTGGACAGTGGAGAAGGAATGGTGGAGACCGCTTCCCCCTTCTCCTGGACCTTCCTGAGAAGAGGAGGACAGTATAGATTTACAATGGTGGTTTACAGAAGGTTGTGACTCAAAGACAGAAGAGGGACAAAGCTGGGAGATAATGGAAGAAGAGGAGGGGGAAGCAGCAGAGCCGGAGCAGCTGTCTGACATGTTATCATTAGAAAGCATTCCAGGCCCCCCTTCTCCTAGGACCTGGCGGGCCTTGAAAGTAGGAGAACAGAAAGCTCAGAGGCAGAAAGCACAGATCAGCCAACGTAGGGATGGCATATAATAGGAGAGACAGAGTGGGTGAGACTTTACTCAGAGTAACACCATTATCCTAGAGACGGCATCCTACATTTCTCTCTGTGAATATTGAATAAAATACCTTGGTAAGAGCTTCTTGTTTTTCCATTACTGGCAGCCTGCCATGAGGGAAGGGGGTCAGATTTCCTGAAGCCTGACAACTGAATAGGTAAAATATTCAGCATCTCTAACTTTGTTAATTACCCTTATGGCATATTCTACCAGGGCTTTGAAACAAAATTTGAAGATATATAAGTTGTGAGGGCCTACACATTATTAGGAGCAAAAAGGAAGAGCTCATACTTAACATTTACAGATTATTCACATGGGGACAAGTGATTTTAGCTTGGGAGGTTTAGTGAAAGTTCACATACCAAATGTCAGGACCTTGCATAGGAGAGAGATAAAATCTTAATCATTAGACTTCTGCACTACAAGGGTTAAGAATGAGAATCTGGATAATCTGGCTTTATTATTATGGAAGTAATTATCCACAATGAACAAATTGTCGACGAATAACTCAACATTCCTGAGAGGAGGTGCTCTAAAGAGTCCTTAGGTAGTTTATATCCTGCTCTATATAACTATATGGTGGGGGAACATCCTGCTTCCAGTTATTAGATTTGAGTAAGACGTGGTATTTGATAACACATTTTAGAAGTTGTTCTGGTTTCACCTCCCAGCCAGCATCAAATCCCATTAAGGCCAATAAAAGTAATGGGACTTCTGAATAGACATGCATAGGATTGTGGTGCAAAACACAGTATGACAAGATCTGACTTCAGCCCAGCTTACTCAAGCTTGTTGATAGTATATATGCATGTTCTCAGGATTCAAGATTTACACATAATGTGTACTCTAAGGAATATTTTTTTTTAAAGATTTAAGTTTTAATTCATAATGTCAAATGAAAATCCATACTGAAAAACAGAATGCCTATTTCCACCCAAAATTAAACATTTTAGTTCAATGGAAGGACTATGGATATGCTGAATGTTATATCAATGAAATAAATTGGGCTTTAAATGAACTTTAGGTGGATTGTACCCAAAACTGAAATGGGGGGGGGGAATTAAAGCTGATGTGGATAAAAAATTATGTGGTATATTGGACATCTTGCTAGACTGTGACCAAGAGACCAGGATTCATATATCCATGCAGTTCACTTTTTAGCCAATTTAGACTGCGAACGTTGTCCCAAAATCCTTGGATGGAAGGTGGGATAAACACAATGTGTGGGGTTGGTTGTTTTTTTAATGATCATACTAGATAGCTATTGGTTTATGTTCAAGGTTTAGAACATTGAGACTGCAAGTATATATACATTTACCTGGTAGTAAATCACCTTGAACATTGGGGCCTACTCCTGAGAAGATATGTTAATGGGAGTTCTCAGGAAAACATTCATGTTGCCCAAATCTGTTTACTTTTTTATTATTTAGAATTATGTGACACAACAGTTAGGGATTTAGAATTTGTGCCATTTGTGCATATGCCACGCATCTGTTTTGGTCCATTGTATACCTAGCATTAGAAGAAGAAAATGGAGCCTCTGTTTCTGAAATAAAATACAATTTATGACACATGGGACATCTGCACAGCAGTGTTTTGAACAAGAATAGTTAATTGAATTTGCCAAAGGTATTTAGGTCTTAAAACACAATTTTAGCCTGAAAAGTGACTATAAAAAGGACACATTTACCAAAGTTTTGCTAACAATGCTTTAAAAATCATGATTTGCTTTTTCATTACTGCTCTAAATGTCAGAGAACCAACATGTCTCTTCCAACTCTATAATTCTGTGATTCTATGAAACCACTAAAAATGGTTTTTTAAGAAGTCCAAATTCATCTACTTTCTTCTTCTTCTACTTCTGTACAGAAGGCCTAGACCATGGCAGCCTGTTATGAAATTGACTGGGCTTGGAATATAAACAGAATAAATAATAGAATTAGAAAACCATTGACAATCAGGGCTAAAGGCCTAAGAATGCCCTATTCATTCTAATTAACAGCACAGAGAATGTGCAGTGTCCGGTACAGTTTTTGTTAACACCTGGTGCAGAGCTGCTTGGAGAGAGGGATGTTTTGATGCCCCTGTCTGCTCTCAGCCTGTGCTTCTCTGGAAACTACATAAAGATGCAAAGGAAAATGCAGGCAGAAGTCTTGCAATCATCTTGTCAAGGCACACTTTTCCTTAAATTGAATGTGTAGACATGTGTTCCATTAAATAAATTTCTTTGTAGTCCTAGAAGTGTCCTTTTCTTGTCTGTCTCTCCTTCCTCCCTCCCTGCCCCCAGCACAGCGCTACTTGCAGGAATAGCCCAAAGCAACATTTAGATTAAAGCAGTTTCAGTGAGATTTTAATCCTGTAGACCTTTCCTTCAAATATAGCATGCTTTCTTGAAAGGGACAGTGCCTTTTGCATGGCAGTGAGCAGCATAATGCTGATTAGGTTCATAGACATGTGGAGAAGGTTGCCACCATGAGGTCAACATCTGTTGACTTTGAAAATGATAGGGAGTACTTTGCATTTGAGATAATTGCTGTTTATGAAGGCTTTTTTTAATATACTCATAAAATTACAAATTCATAACAGATGAAAGAGTTTTTAAAAAGATTTGTTGGGTTCCCCCCTTTCTTTCTGATACACAGAGTATAGATCCAGCCCACATAGCATGTAGGTTAATAGAGGTGCGAGAAAATAGTTGGATGCAATCATATCTGATTATGGGCTTGTCTGGGCCAGCACATTTTTTTCCTTGAGTTTCCCACATTAGTATGCAATTAAGGAACAAGAAGTTTAATGGCATTAATGATTGGTACTCAAAATCCAAAAGTGCTAGATCCATAAAAAAAAAATGGGATGCAGTGCCAAACCCTCCCCAGTATGATTTTTCTTGCATTTTTTTTTTTACTCCCACTCCAGAGTCACTATAGTGACTCCTCTTTTCTTTGATGTAGAGAAGTCAATCAACTCAATTCCAAAGCCTTGGTGTGATACTAAGCATTGTCATGTGGAATTATTTGCAAAGTAGCGAAGTGTAAGTTATATCATCTGGCTATTATTTTGCTATTGCTCACTTAACGGAGGGGGGAAGAGCCTCATAAAAGCTGTCATTACCCAAAATGAAACACAGCTAGGTACAAGTAGTATTTCAGGGACAAGAAAATAGCTAGGCAAGATTGAATAGTATTTATTCCCTGCATTGCATGCTGCGTTCTTTTTGTCTTACACCTGAATCATTGCTGCTCACATATATATTTCTACTGCCATAAGTGGCAACATAAAAGGTACCCTTCAGGATGATTCACTTCAAATCTTCCCTTTTCCAGACACTTAATTTTTCTTCTCCTCACACATAGTGGAAACATGACCAACATGGAGGTCACATTGGTGAACAGGCTGCAGATATGCTGTGTCCTGTCGTCACTAAGCTGTTGCACGAAAGTTGGGAGAACTGATTATCAGCTTTTATGCCACATGAGCTGAGGGTGGCTCCTTACATCTTGACCAGAGACAGAGAGAAAAACCAACTGAATAATAAAAAATGGTGGGCTGAATTTGCACTAAAAGTTGATGGGGATCTTGCAAGGTTTTCTTTTCTTTTCTTTCCTTACTCATGGTCCCTCATTTTTCAAGTAGGACACATGATCACTCCAGCATGAGCAGCTATCTGCACGTGGGGTGTTAAAAGTAAGGTATTAATTACATGTTTCTGCATACCATAAATTCTGCTGTTCTACAGGAAGGAAGAACACAGGTCAGGTGACACACATTCATGCTTCACATTGGCTCTTAACAGACATTGGCTTGGAACCTGAGATCCCATGAGCAGTGGTGAAGGAACCCTCTCCGTCACCTGGGGCAGGACACCGAGGGGCGGGGTGAACTGCATGGTGATGCATGTGCGATGACCGTACGGACTGCGCATGTGCCATGTCCGTATGGACTGTGCACACATGGCAGCCTGTATGGACGCCATGCGGACACAACACAAGCGGCGCCCACCCAAACTGTGTGCATGCCCTCCACCATGCTACAACTGGGGGGAGGCGGTGGGCCATCTTGTCATACAACCCCCCTCCGCCCCCCCTTCATACACCCCTGCCCATGAGCAGAACTCTGCTCTTGGGACGCTCCCACTAGTGGAATGGCAGAGGAGCTTTTCCATTCTCAGGTCAACTCACAATCCAAACCAGTATGTGAGCAAATGATATACAGTGGTACCTTGGGTTAAGAACTTAAATTTGTTCCAGAGGTCCGTTCTTAACCTGAAACTGTTCTTAACCTGAAGCACCACTTTAGCTAATGGGGCCTCAGCTCTGAACACTGGTCATGCTGCCTGAGCATGATGGGACTTGGAGTCCAACGACATCTGGAGGGCCACAGATACCCCAACCCTGGTGTAAGCCCCTCAGCAACTTAAATATTACTGACAACACAATGATAAGTTACAGTAACGTAGTGAAGGGGGTTTTCCTTGCTCTGTTTAAAGTTTTCATTTAATAAAGTTGTTCTGAGTGAATTGTTTACGAGATTCAACATTACGAGAATGCAATTACTTTGTACCTAGGAATTTTTAGCTGCCAAGTGAGTTTATGGCATTTAACCATATTACTTTATGGGCAGCTTAAAATAGACTGCTAAATGTGCATGCACAGTTTTTCACAGTGCTCAGTTCTTACAGTGCATTTTTGTCTCCACTCCCCGCCCATCTCATCCATATTGCCAATGAACATATGTGCAGATTGCTGAAACTTTGCTAAAGCATTCTTCATCCAAATGTGTGCCTAACTGCAAGACAACAACATTTGGAAATTCAAAAATAAAACACGGGGGAATTCCTAATGTGTCGATTCCAGTTTGGAAACAAGACCAAGTAATTTGTAATTGCAAAATGCAGGGAGAAATTTGGATGCACAAAATTTCAGAAGAAGGTGTCCTTCTCCCTTGTGCTTTCCAATTTATTTTCAATTCCATGAGTCTGAGGCAAAGTCAGCATGCTGTGTCTTGATGATTGCTCCTTGATTGACCTGGCTCTCATTGTTTTGCTTTGTGGCAATCATAACCTTAACGTTATGAGGAACGCAAGGAAAAAAAACCCAAGTGTCAAATCAAGTCAGCTCCTGAAACATTTGGCACTTCTCAGTTATTAGAGTTTGTTTGTTTTTAGAGCAGCATGAGGCAACTTGTATGACAATCTGCAGTTTTTTAAAATGGTTTGTAGACATCCATGGATATTTGTGTTTTGTTTGCTTCTTGTTGAAAAACCCTCATTGAAAAATCAGGAGAAATAGTCCACACACAAACACACACACACACGAGCATTCCCCACAAGAGACTATAAATAGTACAACACATGGTAGATATGGAGTACAAAAGTTCCACATTCCCCAAGGGGGATTTCCTGCCCTACAAGGTGAATACCACTGAGCTCCTGTAACAAAGGACATTCTTTTCCTGAAGTGGATGGTAAAATTGTAAAGCTTCAGGACACTACACATCAGGTGAACTTGAAAAGGTTAGAATAGTCATTACTTGTATTCTTGTTCTTCCTTTTGCAATCCTCCCCTGCCCCCTCCTTGTTACAATGTAAGGATTTAGCATTTTGTTTTCACATCAAATGATGATCAAGAAGTGCACTCTGTCTACTGTGTTTGTTCATGCATTTCATGTGCCTTTTTTTTAAAAAAAAGTGAGTCTTTTATTTTAGGGGTTACAGTGTTTTTACTTAACGTATAATGCCAAAGAAAACGAAACAGGTTGGATCTGCAACAAAATGTTGCAGTTTGGAGCGATCCTGTCCTCTTCAGGATTTCCTGGACACACTGTTACATTCTATCCCTCCACAGATTTCCATCCCCGCCTCCAACATTCAGACAGTATTCTTTGCCATCTGAGTATGCTCCATTCTAATCAGGTTGTTTTGCAACCAGCCCAATTTTCCTTTTCTTCTTAAAAGATTTTTGCATGTATCAAAAGAAGAGATTCTGCTTCAGCACAAGTGGAAGAAGAGTGCTACCAACTTCCCAAGAGAACATATTTTAAATGTATTCATTTATTTTCATTATGAATTGCTTTCTTGCAGTCCATGGGACTCTAAAGAGTCTCCTCCAGCACCATAATTCAAAAGCATCAATTCTTTGGCGATCAGCCTTCTTTATGGTCCAGCTCTCATTTCCATACATCACTACTAGGAAAACCATAGCTTTAACTATAAGGACCTTCGTTGGCAAAGTGATGTCTCTGCTTTTTAAGATGCTTTCTAGGTTTGTCATCGCTTTTCTCCCAAGAAGCAGGCGTCTTTTAATTTTGTGGCTCCTGTCACCATCTGCAGTGATCATGGAGCCCAAGAAAGTGAAATTTCTCACTGCCTCCATTTCTTCCCCTTCTATTTGCCAGGAGGTGATGGGACCAGTGGCCATGATCTTAGTTGTTTCTTTTATGTTGAGCTTCAGACCATATTTTGGGAATGCCTGGCTTGCTCTGGTCCATGGGGTCACGAAGAGTCAGACATGACTAAACGACTAAACAACAAAATGTATTGAAGCAGTTTAACTGCTAAAAACAATAAAAACCAGCAATAAGAATATATATAGAGAGAGAGAGAGAGAGAGCGCGTGCGCGCCAGGGCTAGGACACGGGTGGCGCTGTGGGTTAAACCACAGAGCCTAGGACTTGCCATTCAGAAGGTCAGTGGTTCGAATCCCTGTGACGGGGTGAGCTCCCATTGCTCAGTCCCTGCTCCTGCCAACCTAGCAGTTCGAAAGCACATCAAAGTGCAAGTAGATAAATAGGTACCGCTCTGGCAGGAAAGTAACCAGTGTTTCCATGTGCTGCTCTGGTTCGCCAGTAGCAGCTTAGTCATGCTGGCCACATGACCCAGAAACTGTATGCCAGCTCCCTCGGCCAATAAAGCGAAATGAGCGCCGCAACCCCAGAGTGGGTCAAGACTGGACCTAATGGTCAGGGGTCCCTTTACCATTATAGACAGGGCTGGCTTCAAGCTTCTAAGATACCCTTTTCCCTAACGTTCTTCTTCAAACAACTAGTTCAGATTTGAACTAAAACAAATCTTAACCAATATGGCATCCCTAGTTTCCTGCAGTTGCTATGCTGGCTACCAATATGAACTACCCAAATTGTGTCTAACAATACATCTGTAATCCTGCTCCATGAAACTACTTCCATACATGGAGCTGTTGGACAGCTTCCATCTTTTTAAAAAAACTGGTCTAGCTCTTTTTAACAGCAGCCTGACATAGTAATGAAAGAGGGGAAGCATGAAGATAAATGGCAGGAGAAGCTTCATCAGCTACATATCTGTATCAAGGTGCAATAAAAGGAAAGGAAGGGGAAGGGGCCGGGTTAGAGCAGAAAACTAGATAACTGTCACCAGTGCCGCATTTACTTATAAGCTAAACTTTTGGGGAGGGGGCAAAAAAATTAAAGGGGGGAAAAACTGGATGTACATTTCCAAAATATAAGATTAAAAAACAAATAAAATAAAATCTAAACACAGCAACAGTGGCAAATGGCTTTAGATACCTATTAGGTCCATAAATTACCATATAGCATATACTCAACACACATAAAAAATGACAAAGGGCTCCATTACCTTCAGTAGCTTAGGGCCTCATCAAACCTAAATCCGGCCCTAACTGTCACCACAGGGTGTAAGTGTGTTAGTTACAGGAAACAATATTTTTGTGTGGCTAAGTGGTATTTGACAGCGAGGTTCAAAACCATTTGGTGTTGCTTTGCAAATTTATTGCACAACCCAGATTAAATTGTTTAAGATGCAAATGTTTCCTCAAAATAGCCTTTTTTTGGTTTTCCACAGAGATGCAGGAAGACAAATAAATGCGGGCAGACACACAACGCTCAATGCTGGAGAGAGGACTGGGGTAGTGGCTCCCAAAATGAGGGGAAGACAAAACAGCTGGTGGGGGACACAAAGTCTCAAGAGTCAGACAAGATCCTAATATCTCCCTCTAAATTAGCAAAAATATGGTTACTCAGTAGAGTGAAGCTGCAGCAGTGGACCCTCCTTACTGCTTTATCAACCCACTGTGATCTGAGAAGGGCAGGATTCAGAAAGACCTTAAGTTTGCCCATGCCTGGCTTTAGGAAGACTCAGATACGCAGCTCTTGGTTGAAATCCCAACCATATTTACATTGGGATTAAGCCACGTTGAATTTTGTAGGACTCAAGGAAGCACCTTTCCCCCAATGCATTCCTCCCCAGAAAACATTATCTGTAGGGCTAGGTGACTTTCATAGCATATCGGCAATGTAACAAGATACTGTATTATGAGCAGACATTCATGCAAAGTGACTACATCCAATATTTGGCATCTTCCGCCCACCCCCAACAACAACCTGCACCCATCACAAATTGTCAGGAGGTTCCTTGACCCTCCAGAGCAGGGGTCAGCAAACTTTTTCAGCAGGGAGCCAGTTCACTGTCCCTCAGACCTTGGGGGGGGGGCAGACTATATTTTGAAGAAGAAAAAATGAACAAATTCCTATGCCCCACAAATAAACCAGAGATGCAATTTAAATAAAAGGACACATTCTACTCATGTAGAAACACGCTGATTCCCTGACCGTCCACTGGCCGGATTTAGAAGGCGATTGGGCCAGATCCAGCCCCCAGGCCTTAGTTTGCCTACTCATGTCCAGAGAGACTTTGAGGGGCCAAATGATGCTGAGGTTGGATGTGGGGACAGGAAAGTCCTGTTCCACAAGTTTCCTCCCATCCATGGTTCTCGGCATCCAAACCATTATCTTAGAGATAATGTTCATTAGCCTGCCTTGAAAGCCTGAATATAAGAACTACAAGAGCATAGTTAAGCCTTGACTTACTTCTAGCCAATGTTTAGGATCTTGTGAGAAAAAAATTCTCCTTGTAAAAGAAACACTGACTAAAATGTCATCAAATTTAGCACATGTGGTAGTGGGGAAAATGTACAGCCTAATCCTAAGGAGGAAATTCTTAAATAGGAAGTGTGTTGTAAAATGTGAATTTTCGAATCATTGTTTGCGTGGTAAGGTCCCGACCCCCTGATAGGGGTCGTGCCTTAGGCTCTAGCCTTCCCAGGCTTTGTACAGGGCCACACCCCCAGATTCCTTTAATGGAATACCCTTCAATGTGTGGGGCAGATGATGGTGCTACCTCCCCGGCTCTCTTCTCCAGCAATATTCCAATGCCTAACCGCCAAACCTTACCAAGTTGTGACGATTTGCTATGAGGTAGGCAAAAACCAAGTGGCCAGTGCCAATATACCAAGTGGAAAAAGTCCTACCAGGCCCCTCAACGGTGAGCAACCGAAGTCCATAGCAAGGTCAAGAGATGAAAAACCTAAAGGGCGGGAGGGTGGGAAAACTAGAGCAGCTGAAAGCACAAAAAGGGGAGAGCTCCCTGCTGCGTCCTGGTTAAATCAAGCAGGCCACACCCCCAGACCAATTGGATTGGTTGCCTGGGCAGTGACGCAGCCGGGAATCCCCCAATCGTGTGGAGGGATCATGAGAGCTCACAGCCCCACCTCCTCCTTAAGGCGGAAGTTGCTTTATGGTCAAGGATCACATAATCAGGGGTTTCTAATATTTACAGGAAAAGAATACTATAGCATATTCCCCATTAAGGAACATATTAACTAATTCCCATCCTCCTGTGCTTCTGTTACTTGTTATGTCTTCATCATAATCGGCATAACAAGAAGCTATTACTGACTTGGATTAAAAATGGTTTAAAAATGTTGTTGAGTAATGAAAGCAAATGAACAACAAATCACAATCAGAAAGCCACATTTAGCTGATTTGTGCCTCTACACCAAATACTAGCAAATGCTTGTTTTCTAATCCTCCTCCTAAAAGAAAAGGGAAAAAAAATCTTTTTTAAACCCTGAAAGGAAACTGTGTGATCTCCATGCCCCCTTTGTTGTGTTGCCCATCATTAGTATGTCTTCATTTTAAAAAAATAAAAAATAAAAATGGAAAGTGTTTCCCCTGCTTTCCTTACATTTTATTTTTCTATGAGACGTCAGCATCACTAATTCATGTGAGCTGATAATCATGTTACAGGTTGGTTTAATGAGATTAGTGCTTTTGTAATTATTATGGTAATACACTGCCTCTGATTTGTACATAGTTCTCTTCTATTAATTAGTTTGTGATTGCTTAGCTATAATTTAGTTTGTCTCATGGCCTAAGTTTATTATACTAAGTCATGTATGTATTAACTCTTACTGCCTGAGGATGATGCAGTTTCAGGAGCATCCAGGGAGCGAGGTGCCTTGGGAAATGTTCACTAAGGCTCCTGAAATTACCCAGGGGCCTTGGGAAATTGCAAGTATCCCTGGTGCCTTGCTGCAGCTTCCACAAAGGGCTTAGCACCAGTCATCTCACAGCCTTCCTTCTTGTCAGGGCCATCGCCAGCTACCCTTTTGGAGAACGGGAATTGGCAGCACTTGAAGGTCCATGAGAGAAGATTATTATTATTATTTTGAATTTGCATTTTATTTATTTGTTAACATTCTTATATTACACCGGTAAACGTTGTCATGTTACATTACAGGACTTATTATAATATAATTTCCAACATGTATACAAAAATTATATACAGTGGTACCTCGGGTTACATACGCTTCAGGTTGCAGACTCTGCTAACCCAGAAATAGTGCTTCAGGTTAAGAACTTTGCTTCAGGATGAGAACAGAAATCATGCTCCGGTGGCACGGCAGCAGCAGGAGGCCCCATTAGCTAAAGTGGTGCTTCAGGTTAAGAACAGTTTCAGGTTAAGAACGGACCTCCGGAACGAATTAAATACTTAACCCGAGGTACCACTGTACAAATTTTATATATTTAGAAAGAAAATGAAACAAACAAAAAGAAATAACAAAGAGAAAAAACAAAAACAATTTCCCCCCAAAATCATATACAAACACCCTAGACTTCCTGTGTATCCCGTTGTATATTCCTTTTTTACCATTGAATGTACTCTGATTATTGTATATTTCTTTACATCTTATCTAATACATTCCTATATCAATATGTGCTCTTAGTCTTATTTCTCAGCTCAGTCTCACTCCAATGTCAATCAAATGTTAGCATAGATAGTGAACCTTTACTGTATTTTTGAACATATGTTTTATATCTATCCCACTTTTCCATAAATTTTTGTTTTGAATTGCCTCTCAGGGTATTTGTTAACTGCGCCATTTCTGCAAATTCTTGTAACATGTAATGCCAGTCCGTTATTGTCGGGGTTTCTTGTTTCTGGTCCATGAGAGAAGATAAGACGGAGCTGTTTGGGTCCTGTTGCACTATACTATGAAATGGGTTCCAAATAATATGACCCCCTGACCCCCTCCCACCCAGTTATTTTGGAAAATAATTTGTTTTAGCCAAGCTTCTTTCAGAACAGAGGTTAGAGTGGGTGTCTCACCATCCCTAGGAATTTCATGGTGCATGCTTTTGGGTGGTAACTAGATAAGTGCATGAATATTGTGAATGGAGAAGACATTTAAAGACCAGAACTTTAACAAAGAAGGGGGGGGGGAATCATAATTTATCTTGAAGACCACTGTAAGCAGATGAAAACTTTAGCAGGACTTGTAGCAGGACAATAACACTTGTAACGTTGCAAGTACTATTTTAACATTCTGTTGGGAGCCGCCCAGAGTGGCTGGGGAGACCCAGCCAGATGGGTGGGCTATAATTATAATTATTATTATTATTATTATTGGAAAAGATGCAGTAGAGAAGGTTTAATAATATGATCCGTGAAGGGGAGGTGGGAAGTCCAGAGATCTGAAGGAATCTGGAAATGTGGAAGTGCATGATGGTATTGCTACCATTTTATACTTGTAAAATGAAATAAAAATTATTTCAAAAACACAGAAAGCACGCTATCACATGCGGCTTGCTATTTTACTAATAGGGTCATTTTTTAAATTATTTATTAAATTTATATGCTGCCCTTCCTCACGAGATCCCAGGGCAGTTCACATAATAAGACACAAGATAAGACACAAGTAAACAATTAAACCAAACAACAAAACAATAACTGCCCACAGACACATTTCAAAGGCTGTAGGACATTAGTCAGCCAAAGAGGAAAGTTTCTGCCTGGCACCTAAAAATATAGAATGTAGGCACCAGGCGAACCTCCCTGGGGAGAGCATTCCACAAACCACAGAAGTTACCCATGAATTTTTTGCAGGACCTTTTTCACGAGTGTGCGTTTGTATGTGCAGAAGAACTAGACAGCCAAGAGTCGAATCTGAGTTTGTCATCTTTAGTTAACTGGCTGCCTGCCATCTCACTCCAGGCCACTTCTGAGAGAGTGTGGCATCTGAGGACACTGTTACTTGAGGCAGGCAGCCAGAGAGTAGGAAAGCTAATACATTTTGCAACACACACACAGACACACAGTCTTCCAGGCAGATTAAGAAGCATATCGCTTTCTTTACTGATAAGATAGGTAAATTCTGCATGACTATCCTTTGATGAGGTGGGAAATAAATATTTCTCCTTGGGAGGGTTGGCTCTGCACATGCTCAGAAGAGCTTAGCATTACGTAGAAAGAAAATTGCTGGAAACAATGTGTGGCAACCTTGACTAGATGTTTCCTTTCTTCTGGAGCTTTAATTTATTTGCTTACAGCTCTAAGCTGCAGCTCAGGATGGCAAATCAGTCTACTTTTCTGTTGTCTTTACCTGTTTTCATCCATAAATGTAAAATGTATCTCAGCCCAATTCCACATTGCTATTTTAATTGAATGAGTATATAAGAAGGCTGATCGCCGAAGAATTGATGCTTTTGAATTATGGTGCTGGAGGAGACTCTTGAGAGTCCCATGGACTGCAAGAAGATCAAACCTATCCATTCTGAAGGTAATCAGCCCTGAGTGCTCACTGGAAGGACAGATCCTGAAGCTAAGGCTCCAATACTTTGGCCACCTCATGAGAAGAGAAGACTCCCTGGAAAAGACCCTGATGTTGGGAAAGATGGAGGGCACAAGGAGAAGGGGACGACAGAGGACAAGATGGTTGGACAGTGTTCTCAAAGCTACCAACATGAGTTTGACCTAACTGCGGGAGGCAGTGGAAGGCAGGAGTGCCTGGCATGCTCTGGTCCAGGGGGTCACGAAGAGTTGGACACAACTAAACGACTAAACAACAACAAATATATTTGGAGTTTATATTTCAATTCATACTTTTAAACAGTTTCCCGCGCAGAAAAAAATCACCATTTTAAACCTATTTTAATAATTAAAAAAATAAAAATAATGAGCTGGAATATTCAGAAAGTGTACAAACCAGCAGAACCAACATTCTCATCCACCTACTTCTAGACTGAGATGATGAGGTTGGTTCATATCAGAATTCCCCAGGGATTAATTCCTCAAGCATCCTATACAAGTAGCCCCTTATTCCCTTTCTTTCTAAGTAATGTAGGCCAGCTAAATGAAGAGTGTGTTATGTGAAAATTGTGTTCCCTCTATTGTGGTCATGTCAAATGCCACGGCTGCTGTGTTTGCCAACATTTTTCACCTTTGAAGATACCTGTGAATCACCAGCCATGGGGAACAAAAAAACGTTAAGGGCTTTTGCCAGTTGCAATAGCCATCGTGGGAGTATGTGATAGTGTGCTTATATAATTAGCTTTATGCAGGGAGAAAATAAGCAGACCTCCGAAGTCAAGGTCGCTGAAGATAAAAGCAAAATCAGAAACAGTTCCTATGGAAGGCTCCTGGAGTGCTAACTTTTCCAGGATAAATGCTATTTTGAAAGTGGTTTCAAGTTGTTTGTAATCAAAAACCTGCTGGTGCTGCTCAACTAGAACTACATGAAAAATGGAAAGCATAATGCTGGTGGTCAACAAAAGAGGTTTAAAAACTGTCTCAAGGCAAATTTCAAGCAATGTGGTATAAACACCAACAATTGGGACACACTTGCCTGTGAGAGCTCCAATTGGAGAACAGCCTTTATCAAAGGTGTTATGGGCTTTGAGGACGCTCGAACTCGGGACGCAAGGGAGAAACGTGCCAAGAGGAAGGCACGCTTGGCAAATCCACACCATGATCAACTCCTGCCAGGAAACCAATGCCCCCATTGTGGAAGGACGTGTGGATCCAGAATTGGCCTCCACAGTCACTTAGGGACTCATTGTTCAAACCGTGTTAATGGAAAACAATCTTACTCTGCTATGAGTGATTGCCAAAGAAGAAGAAGAAGAAGAAGAAGAAGAAGAAGAAGAAGAAGAAGAAGAAGAAGACATGAATCTGGATCTGAAGGAGATGGTAAGATAGTTCACAGACAGAAACTGCTCACCACAACTACAGGAAAAAGGAGGAGGAAGTGTGTCATGTGTGTGGCCTGTCATTTTAGGAGACATGCCTGATCTGTAATGGAACGTCCTTTCCCTCTCTTCTGTGTGGCAACCAGTTGGAGTCTTAGACTTGCCTGAATGGCTAGTCCTAGCTGCTATGCCATACAATCCAACATAATTTCTCCGAAGAAAATAGGGATGTCTAATTATTATTATTATTATTATTATTATTATTATTATTATTATTATTATTATCATCACCCCACCCATCTGCCTGGGTTACTCTGAGATGTCTATTTATTATTTAACTCTGAGATGTCTATTTATTATTATTATTATTATTATTATTATTATTATTATTACCCCACCCATCTGACTGGGTTACCCAATCAACTCTGGGCGGCTTCCAACACATATAAAAACATAATAAAACATTAAACTTTAAAAAACCCTTTCCCATACAGATCTCTTCAGATGTCTTCTAAAGGTGGTATGGTTACTTATCTCCTTGGCTCAAGGGTTACATAACTCCAACATTTGTCCGATGAAAATAGGGATGTCCTAAAGAGAAGCAGGACATTCTGGGATCAAATCAGAAACTGGGACGGCTTCTGCAACTGTGGGGTTGTCCCTGGAGAATAGGGACACTGCTATGCTGATTTGTCGATGCATCGTTTACCAATAAAAGCACCCACTGATGTTACCTTGACTCCTGCTGCTTCCTGGCATTGGGGCAGACCCATTACAAGGTTTCTTCACACAGTTGCTACTCTTCCTAAACCTGTGGGATACTACAAAGGGGAAGCACAACGTGGCCTACAACAGTTGGGAACGGGTGTTGGAAGCAGATGTAGAATATACATTCTGCAGAAATGTAACCCAAAATCTGGGCACAAGGATTGATCTGTGGAATCCCTGCTTTGCTTTTTATCCCATTTGTAACCCTAGCAGAAGCACGGTGTCCATGAAGTATGGCTATTGAGCCGTGTTGATTAAGGAACACAGCCTTGGCTATCAGGACATCCCTTTATCTCTGGCTGGCAGAGAATGACTGGGGATGGATCACTCCTTTCTACACTTCATCACTGTTCATCGCTACATTCTACACTGTTAAAGGAAGTTTCTGCACAACTAGTCAGCTCTTTAGTGACACAATATGTGGAGAAAGGAAGTGGGGGTGGGTGGGGAGGAAGGAATAGGTATCACAAAGTGCTTTTTTTGTGTGTTGTTTCTCTGTGTGAACTGTAGCACTGATCCCAGCACCTTGATTTTTCATAAACTAATGCTGATGACAAACCTAGACAGCATCTTAAAAAGTAGAGACATCACCTTGTCAACAAAGGTCCATATAGTAAAAGCTATGGTTTTCCCAGTAGTGATGTATGGAAGTGAGAGCTGGGCCATAACGAAGGCTGATTGCTGAAGAATTGATGCTTTTGAATTTTGGTGCTGGAGGAGACTCTTGAGAGTCCCATGGACTGCAAGAAGACCAAGCCTATCCATTCTGAAGGAAATCAGCCCTGACTGCTCACTGGAAGGACAGATCGTGAAGCTGAGGCTCCAATACTTTGGCCACCTCATGAGAAGAGAAGGCTCCCTGGAAAAGACCCTGATGTTGGGAAAGATGGAGGGCACAAGGAGAAGGGGACGACAGAGGATGAGATGGTTGGATAGTGTTCTTGAAGCTACCAGCATGAGTTTGACCACACTGCGGGAGGCAGTGGAAGACAGGAGTGCCTGGCGTGCTTTGGTCCATGGGGTCACGAAGAGTCGGACATGACTAAACGACTAAACAACAACAACAAATGCTGATGCTCACAGTTGCCAAATAACTGAATTGATGCAGAAGTAAAAATGACTGGTCTCCTGTGGCACTAGTTATAAAAGGAAGCAACTGTACCATCACAATAACGCATACCCTCCAAGTGTTGGCCCAATCTTCCAGGGACAGTTCCAGAATTACAGAAGCCATCCCTGATTTGAATGTCCTGGTTTTCCATTTCCTTTCCCTCCAAGTCTCAGAGAACAGTTAAAAGTGGTGCCTGGATGTTTGTAGGTGCAAAAATGGAGTCCTGTTGCTACTGAAAATAAAATACCTGCACCAAATGAAGGAAATAGTGAAGCTGGCATACGAAGCCCATCCTATACTTTTGAAGGAAAATGTAACCAATCTACTTTATTTTTTTAAATTGCAATATTTTAGCAGCCAGCCATTTTATTAGGAAATGTGTGCAGTGTTTATTCCTTTACTGTAAACTGAGCCTTACACAGCAAGCCTTTACATGTCTAGTCAGAAGTAAGTTCCACTGTATTCAATGCAGCTTACTCTCACAGGATGGTTGTGAAGAAAAAAGGTGTGAGGGAAGTGATGTTGTTGTTGCTGCTGCTGCTGCTGCTGTTGTTTCTGGTCTTTTTCCCTTACAGGAACTCACGGCAGCTTACAGTTAACCTTTTATTTCATTCCATTTATCCGCTGAAAGTGTTGTACATGATCACTTCCCTCACACCTTTTTTCTTCACAACCATCCTGTGAGATAGGTTAGGCCAAGAGGTTGTAATTTGGCACAAGGCGACAGATGTTACTGACGTCTCGGAGCCCAACGTGTCTGCAGAGACCGGGGCAACCCTGGTTCTGGTGATGTGTCTCCCTCCCCTGGCTCCCATGAACTTCTAGAAAAAGAGGTGCTGGAACTCACCACGAGCACCTCCCTTGGAACAGCAATGGAACCCACTTGAGAGGTTCCAGAACTGGGTTGCAACTGGAAAAAAAAGTCCTGTGTTTTTCCCAATTTTCTACTGTCTCTAAAAGACTGCCTACCCCTACCAGTTCTATGGTACAGACAAATAACAGCTGGTTTGTTTTTCAGCCAGTTCATTTCAGATTCCTAGCACTGATGTCCTAGAATGTGGCTCTTTGTCACACATCAGCTTCTTCAAATTGGGGGTGGGGGTGTTGAGGAAATACCTCCCCCCAAAAAACAATCCCTGCTACACAACACCTTACTATTCGGACTAAGCCTATGATTTACAGTGTGTTTATTCCCTATGTAACTGCAGAGAATCCCTCCTTAAAGTATTAATGTTATGCACTAAAGTCACTGAACTATATGAAAGCTATAATGCAAAGTGCCCTCTCTAATTACAAGGATGTCATTTATTGAGCCATCTTTTCAGGGCTCTGTAAAATCTCCCTAACCCCCCTTCTGAACATGGTTGTGGACATTTGCTAGCTTCACCCTTAATCCTTGTACCTTTGTCAGCCCTGCTCTCCTCTCCCCCCCCCCACCCCCAAGTCTGAAATGAAATTGAGGCACACCTCCTGACAGCTAGGAGATGTGAAGATCAGGAGTGAGTATAAATCTAATTTCTTCAGAAGTTCTTAAGACTTATATCAACTTGTAAGCCTAAAACATTTTGACAGCCTTGTCCCAGAAAAATATAGGTCTTAAATAGAAAATGGGGAGGGGGGACCCACCTTAATTACATGGTGGGAAAATACCATACTCAAGGAAATAGATGCTTCCTTTGTGTGATAAACTGACTGCATGCAATGCGTACTAAAGAAACATCACTTTTAATATCGTAAGGAACAAAAAGCTTCATGCTAGGTTATTATCAGTAATCATGCCTTAATGTGGTACTGATAATAGCAACAACTTCAGTCCTTGCAGAAAGTTGTAATGATGTTATAAAAGTGGATTTGTTTTCAATTTTGTTGTCACATTTAGAATTTTTGCATTGATATAGATGGTTTGCAGTATAAGGCATCTATTTCAAGCAGTGCTGGATTGCCCAATAGGCAGAGTAAGCATGTATGTATGGCACCAGCAAAGCAGGGGCACCATATATATATATATATATATATATATATATATATATATATATATATTGCTTTCGTAGATTTTCACGGGTACAGGAATGCAGGTTTTGGTGTCCTCGGGTGTCTTCCCGTGTAAAAGTTGGGGTGTCTAGGCGACGTTTCGACGAGGTCTCACTCGTCATCTTCAGGCTGGTGCTTTCGGCTTCTTGTTACTGGAACAGAGCGGGATCTCAATGTTTGAGTTCCTATAAATACTGTAGAGGGGGTGTGGTGTCTAGCCTCCAATGTTCTGGGCAGAGAGGAAGTTCCCAGGCTAGTGTGCCTTTTCTTCTTTTGTTCCTTAATTACTTGAGAGATACCTTGAGTGATTTCTTGAGTGATATCCTGAGTACCACTTAGGTGGGTCATTAGGTGTGGATTAGTTGCTAAAGTCTTTGTGTCTTGACCTCTTGAACTTTGTGAAGAGTTTTCCTGAGAAGATGGCTGTATTGCACTTAGTTGTGCTTTGGCTTGGCTTCGTGTATAGGGGCGAGCTGTGGTTTTGTGGCTTGTGTCAGCCAGATCTGTGTAGGGATTGCAGGGGGGTGCAGCATCCGGAGGTGCCACCATGGATTGGCTACTGGATGGTGTCAGTAATTCATCTGTGGAGAGGGTCTGGGTTTGGGTCTGGTGTGGTTGATTGGTGTTGGCGTTCTGTGTGCCTCTGGATCTGGTGTCAGTTTTTGTGGGGAGGGCTAATTTCCAGATGTCTGGCAAGCGGGATGTGTCGTCACGCTTGTTCATGTTGTGAGGGTGTTTCTCTATCTCGATGGCTTCCATGATTATTCTCTTGTGGTGATGTTCCGTGTTAAAGAGCAATTTGGAATCTGCAAAATTAATTTCGTGTCCTGTTTCTTTCATGTGTTGGAAAAGAGAGGAAGTTTTTTCTTCTTTTTTGACGGCATTCTTGTGTTCTGCGATACGTGCATTTATTCGTCTGTTTGTTTGTCCAATGTACGTGGCTGGGCAGACTTTGCAGGGTATTTCATAGATCCCTTGGTTTTCCAACTGGATTTTATCCTTGGGGTTTCTGAGGATATTGGCTATTTTTTGGTTGGTGCAAAAGGCTGTTTTGATATTGTGTTTATGGAGGATTTTGCTAATTTTATCTGTAGTGCCCTTGATATAAGGAAGGAGGGCCATGCCATTGTTTTCTTCTGTGTCTTGGTTTTTGGGGGGTGTTTCCTTTTGGATTAGCTTCGTAATCCTGTTTTGCTGGTATCCATTGGCAATTAACACATTTGAGAGATTCTGTAACTCAGTTGTCAAGTGGTCTTTGTCAGCCAGGCGTTTGGTTCTGGAGATGAGAGTCTTGGCTACGGAGTTTATTTGTGCAGGGTGGTGGTGTGATTGTGCATGTAAGTAGCGGTTGGTGTGTGTTTTTTTCTGGTAGATAGTGTGTCCTAGGGAGCCATCAGGTTTTTTGTAGATTAGGACGTCAAGGAAGGGAAGTTGGTTGTTGGCTTCTATTTCCATAGTGAATTGTATTTTGGGGTGTAAGTTGTTGAGATGTGTGAGGAAGCTATCCAGTTTTTCCTTCCCGTGTGGCCAAATTACAAAGGTGTCGTCAACATATCTGAGCCAAAGTTTGGGTTTGTGTTCTGACTTGTCTAAAGCATTGGTAATCCAAAAGGAAACACCCCCCAAAAACCAAGACACAGAAGAAAACAATGGCATGGCCCTCCTTCCTTATATCAAGGGCACTACAGATAAAATTAGCAAAATCCTCCATAAACACAATATCAAAACAGCCTTTTGCACCAACCAAAAAATAGCCAATATCCTCAGAAACCCCAAGGATAAAATCCAGTTGGAAAACCAAGGGATCTATGAAATACCCTGCAAAGTCTGCCCAGCCACGTACATTGGACAAACAAACAGACGAATAAATGCACGTATCGCAGAACACAAGAATGCCGTCAAAAAAGAAGAAAAAACTTCCTCTCTTTTCCAACACATGAAAGAAACAGGACACGAAATTAATTTTGCAGATTCCAAATTGCTCTTTAACACGGAACATCACCACAAGAGAATAATCATGGAAGCCATCGAGATAGAGAAACACCCTCACAACATGAACAAGCGTGACGACACATCCCGCTTGCCAGACATCTGGAAATTAGCCCTCCCCACAAAAACTGACACCAGATCCAGAGGCACACAGAACGCCAACACCAATCAACCACACCAGACCCAAACCCAGACCCTCTCCACAGATGAATTACTGACACCATCCAGTAGCCAATCCATGGTGGCACCTCCGGATGCTGCACCCCCCTGCAATCCCTACACAGATCTGGCTGACACAAGCCACAAAACCACAGCTCGCCCCTATACACGAAGCCAAGCCAAAGCACAACTAAGTGCAATACAGCCATCTTCTCAGGAAAACTCTTCACAAAGTTCAAGAGGTCAAGACACAAAGACTTTAGCAACTAATCCACACCTAATGACCCACCTAAGTGGTACTCAGGATATCACTCAAGAAATCACTCAAGGTATCTCTCAAGTAATTAAGGAACAAAAGAAGAAAAGGCACACTAGCCTGGGAACTTCCTCTCTGCCCAGAACATTGGAGGCTAGACACCACACCCCCTCTACAGTATTTATAGGAACTCAAACATTGAGATCCCGCTCTGTTCCAGTAACAAGAAGCCGAAAGCACCAGCCTGAAGATGACGAGTGAGACCTCGTCGAAACGTCCCCTAGACACCCCAACTTTTACACGGGAAGACACCCGAGGACACCAAAACCTGCATATATATATATATATATATATATATATATATATATATATATATTGGTACCTCTCTAATTACCAGGATGTCGGGTTAAGAACTTAATTCATTCTGGAGGTTGTTCTTAACCTGAAACTGTTCTTAACCTGAAGCAACACTTCAGGTGTTCTTAACCTGAAGCTAATAGGGCCTCCCGCTGCTGCTGTGCCGCTGGAGCATGATTTCTGTTCTCATCCTGAAGCAAAATTCTTAACCCGAGGTACTATTTCTGGGTTAGCGAAGTCTGTAAACTGAAGCGTATGTGACCCGAGGTACTACTGTGTGGTAGTATGATATTTGGCATTTGATTTAAAAAAATAAAATAAAATAAAATACTTGAAGTCATCATCTTGGGGGGGGGGGGGAATCAGAACTTTGAGACTTCCTTACAATTCACTAAACACAGCTTCTTCATTTCTCCATTTGCTACTTTCCCCCACCAAATACAGGGGGGGTCCTACAAACATAAGTTGAAACTGTTTCATTTTTTATTCAGGTAGGTAGCCGTGTTGGTCTGATGCAGTTTTAATTCATTTTTATGTTTCTTATTTTTTAGTAATTTTCTTATTTTGAATCACATATGTGGGGTATGTAAGTCTTTTCAGTGCTTAGGGCCTCAAGAGGTAATTATCCAGCTCTGGTTGCAAAAAGCTCTGAGTTGTTGAGAAACTGTGCAGCAAATTATCCACCAGGATGTTTTATCACCACATCCTCCCCATCCCACCCACCCAATAACTTTTCTTTTGCTACCCTACTCTGAATTTCAGGTTATTCTTCCTTACTTTACCTGTGCTTCCTTTACATGCCTGCAGCTTGGTGCACCGGCAGATGTTTTCTCCAAAAACTTAATAGCGTATATTGTCCTTCCCCTTCCCCTAACTTATTTGGCACTGCATTACTAGCACAAGATGAACAGATGCCAGGCGTTTTTGAGAACCGGCCTGCTATTTATGCAGAGTTTGGTAGTTCTGAGCCTTAACATAGCAACGTTTTGCTTCCCTTCCTGGAAATACTATCTCGCAACCTGTACAACTGTTTTCTGTAATGCTTCAAATACTCATGAGACAGATAAAATTAACCACTGCTACCCAATATGAATGTTACTTTAGCCTCCTTTGGGGACTGTAGTCATACGGCATCGGGCTCTGGGTTGGTTAAATTTGTGTAGCTAAATAGCTTCATACTAATTAATGACTTGCCTTGGTGACCTCCAGTGTACATTGCATACCACAGAGACTAGTATTAGTAGCTTAGCAGAAATGGTTTTTCTTCTGTTTCATTATTAACACTGTTGCCTCAAGAACGGTTTGTTTCAGCTTTTCAAGTTTCTGTGTAAAAAGAATACACTATCTAAGTTTTTAAAAAACTGAAAGTTTATCCCACTCTTCTCTCCAACCATTCTTCATATATTAATAAAACAAGAAATTACACTGGGGGAATTTATCAATGGGGTGGTGGTGAAATTCTCATGAGTGGGATATGTCATTTCTGCTGCATTTTTGAAGTGGCCAGTGTGTATTTATGAGCGTCCCTTCATTCTACAATTCAACTCTCTGGTGGTCTGCACTGTGCAGCCTCCCTGGGTACCCAAGAAAGCGCAGGCAAAGGTATTATGGGATTCTAAGGAGGTGCAGGATTCAGAATAGGGTCGTGCTGAAACCTGCCTAACTTTTCAATAGTTTTCTTCTGTTGCAAAAGAGGCTTTCATTTTTCTGCATCTTTCTACGTGCACCTTAGAAATTATTTAGAATTCTGGCAGGTGCAAGGCTAAGTTTACCTTACTGTTTGTGATGTTGCTGTTGGTGGTGTGTCTTTTCTTCTTTCACTTGCACATTTCTCGAGTGCTCAGCACTCACCCTTGCCGCCTGTGTTTCTTGATCTGCAAAGGCCCCTATATAAGAAGTTACCTCATAATGTCTTCCCTTGAGCTTTAATTGAAGTATGAGGAACAAGAGAGCCTGACTACTGAGTGCCTGAAATTGGTGTTGTCAATGGTTTTGTTTTAAGGGAAGCCTCTACTGACTTTTTTACAAGTTAAAAAAGGAATTAACTTTTATTCTTTTTAAGAACAGCTGTGAAGCGCTTAATAGGCAGTTCCTCACCACTACCTTCCCATGCTTAAAAGAAATCCCAACTGTGGATGACAGTTGGTTTTCAGGGAGTGCAAGCACCCAGGAGGGCTGCAGAGTGCAGACCACTGATTTGAAGGAGACTCACAAACACCCCTTGACTACCTTGAAAGTAAGAACACAAAACTAGCACCATAGTGTTGTGAATTTTGTGTAAAAATTCTCTTCCCTTTCATAATTTTCCAAATACAGTTCCTTTTTTAATAAATCATTGGGGAAGGGTTATTTTTTTTTTTTACCTCAGTGCTACTAAGAAATTGTACAATGGAAGAGGACACACAGTGGTACCTCGGGTTAAGAACTTAATTCGTTCTGGAGATCAGTTCTTAACCTGAAACTGTTCTTAACCTGAAGCACCACTTTAGCTAATGGGGCCTCCTGCTGCTACTGCGCCGCCGCTGCACCATTTCTGTTCTCATCCTGAAGCAAAGTTCTTAACCCGAGGTAGTATTTCTGGGTTAGCGGAGTCTGTAACCTGAAGTGTATGTAACCTGAAGCGTATGTAACCCGAGGTACCACTGCACAAAGATCTTGTAAGATAAGTGCAGACTCTCCTAAAAGGAGGATATGGAATAATTTCTTAAGTATTCTGAAAAGTATTCTGCGGGCGGCAGCAGGGGCAGACACCAACCTCTTTCGCATGAAATGAAGATTATCTAGAAACTGAGAGCAGGATCAGCAGAGCACAACTTATAACACAGTGGTCATGTTAAGCCTTCGCAATA
Source organism: Podarcis gaigeae (assembly GCF_964106915.1). Classification (NCBI taxonomy): domain Eukaryota; kingdom Metazoa; phylum Chordata; class Lepidosauria; order Squamata; family Lacertidae; genus Podarcis; species Podarcis gaigeae. The sequence goes on from NC_139694.1 coordinate 20,528,454, forward strand.
AACCTCCGGCTTGAGTACACTTCTCTCTTCCTTCAGCATGGTCATGAGGATGAGATTGGACGGGTGCTCTTGCTTCTGTTTTTGAATAACTGCAGTTGAATGTTGCATATGAACCCTAAACCGTTGACAATCCTTAACTATGGTTTATTGAAACAATCCAACTTCATAGCCCATGGTTTGAAGCTGGATCATTTTAAACAAACTAGATTAACTGCAGTTCATCAGGTTAAAACAAAATGGCAAACTGGAATTAATCAAAAACAGAAGCAAAAGTTTCTGAACTCCTCACAGCTGCATCAGAGCTGGAGAAGAGAGAGGTAGAGGCAGTGTGTGAGCTCGAGACTCACTGTAACTCACTCCTGCAATGATAGGTCTGCTTACTGAGACATCTGACTGTAACTGCTGAACAGTATCCTTTTGCAATTATATTTTAATAAATGGGTGATAGTCAACTAAGCCATATTCAGAGTAGACCCATCAGAACCAACAAAGTTAATATACTTAAATCCATTGATTTCAGTGGGTCTAGTCTTAGTATATCAAATGCCACTGCCTCTGCCCCCACCAACTACTGTCCGGTGACCTCTGGGCTGAATTATTATTATTATTATTATTATTATTATTATTATTATTATTTATACCCCACCCATCTGCTTTCCAACAAAATATTAAAATACAGTGTCCATCAAACATTAAAAGCTTCCCTAAACAGGGCTGCCTTCAGATGTCTTCTAAAAGTCTGATAGTTCTTGTTCTCTTTGACATCTGGTGTTCCACAGGGTCGACACCACTACCAAGAAGGTCCTCTGCCTGGTTCCCTGGAACTTCGCTTCTTGCAGTGAGGGAACCACCAGAAGGCCCTCGGTGCTGGACCTTAGTGTCCGGGCAGAACGATGGGGGTGGAGACGCTCCTTCATCCTGTGTTTAAATGGTATTCTGCCACATTTAGTTATTATGCACTAATAAATTCAAGTGGATGTTATTTTTCTGCTATCCCCCTTCCTCTCTGAAATTTCTGCTTTTTCTTTTGCTTGTGTTTTTCTTGCTTGTTTTGTGCTTTGGTGTTGTTTCCCACCAAAGTTCCAGCTTCTGTCGTGTTTTTGCTTATAATGGAGATGATTCTGAAGAAGCTAGGATATATGGGGGAAATAGCCTTTCCGTTCCCATAGCTTTTAACATCGGTATGCGATTTAATTTTGATTCGTGAACCGCAAATCCAGCTGCTTTGTAAGTGCATGCACATAAGTTCATTAGTGCTAATCCCTTCCTCTCATGGGAGGGAGCTGTCATTGAATGCTTTGTAACTATGTGACTGGAAGACCTCCAGATCAAGCAGCTTTTTGTTTTGCAAGTGTTTAAGTCGGCCACCTCTACTGCTTCTTGCAGATAACTTTATGTGATTGACATTCCCCCACCCAGATCTACAACTTGTTCCCCGGTGCCTTTGTTTCAGGAGGGGAGGTGGCTGGCGTAGTGTTTAAAAACTGCAGTTCCTCCACCTCCACATATTTTCCAAGCAGCATTTTGAGAATACTTTCGAGTCATGGGAAGCACACACACACACACACACACACAGAGAGAGAGAGAGAGAGAGAGAGAGAGAGAGAGAGACCAGTTTAGTACACCCTGGAGAGGGGATTTCACTCTGGAAATTTGATTCCACCCCCTACTCCTTAAACTGGTGCTCTTTGATAACTATTGCTGACTCAGTTTCTCATTGAGCCAAATGGAGTTTGCTCATCACTATTTGATTCTGTTAGAATATACGGGCCAGGTGGATTACTAGTTTGTAATACTGAGCTGAAAGTTCTTGATGGAACTCTTTTTGTTTAAGATTAGGTGGGGGGTGGAATTCAGTGACCTGCGAGTTTGGGATTAGGAATTTCACAGTATGGTTAGCGGGGACCGGAGGCTGACCAGCTATTGGTATTGGCAGCTTCTATTCTATTTCGGAAAAGAATAGAATTGCCACTGCAAGGGGCAGCAGTGGCAGACCTGCTCATGATAACTACTTCCTCTCCAACTCACACTAGGGGCGGAGGAAGGGGGATGCGGTGGGGTCGGGTCACCCCAGATATCACCACTGAGGGGGGTGACAAAATGCTGGGTGGCACTCACCACAGGGCCTGCAGCACGCCCGAGCCATTCATCTCTCCCGGGAGTGATGTGGTGGCTTGGGTGCCCGCAGGCTTCCCGCTGCCCCAAACAGTCTGCCTGCCACCTCCCCTCAGCTGTAGGGCAGCTGAGTGGGAGGAGGCAGGCAGTCTCCTTGGAGGCCCCACACAGAGTCCTGCCCCAGCTGGCCCCGCCCCCGCGGGTACCTGGCCTCACCCTGTGGGCGGCTGGCCCTGCCCCTGGGTTCAGGGCACGCTTGCTGCCCCAGGTGCCCAACCCAATCAGCTTGCTCCGCTGCTGGCTCACACACACACTTAGTGGTGACCCAAAAAGCACGCCGTCATTTGACTCCCACCTCCAAAAACATCTCTGAGACACACCGCCCACAGCTATACAAAGTGCGGCATTTGTAATTTATTTATGTAAAGGATTTTTACACCCTTCCTCCTTAATCTTGAATGTTGAGTTATATAATATCTAATCCTTGTCGTCTTGGATATTTGATTTCTAATGTGTCTTTTTTTAGAGCATGCATATCCCATTGGAACAAAAACACGAGCTCTCAGTGTAAACTCGCATCTATTTTTGTTTCATTCCACCCTTTTCTGCCCGATCTCCAAGTTCTGTTTGAGCAAGTCACCAAGCCCCATTGTGATTCTGAGAAGCAATTTGTACAAGTGAAAGAAGAAAGAACGTTCACATCTTATCATTTATCTTTCCCCCATTCAAACAGGTTTCCCTTGATTGCCATATAGAAGAAGTACTGAGGCAAATTTTAGCATTATGCTAATAACCACACTTTAGATCTCCCAGTTGCTCTAGAGACAGTGCTGAGCACTTAATAAGTTGAAACCAAAGGACTTTCCCTGAAAGCGTTCCTTGTTAGCTTAATAGTAACATATTCCTACTGCATAATTCTTCATTTGCATGGAGCAACGTCTGTCTGAGCAGTTTTCTGAATAAGTATAATCTACGATATTATATTTAGTTCAATGAGCCACCGGCTATTAACATGCACCATGATGCATTCATAAGCTTCTCTTGGCTCTCCAACTCACCATGTAGTGCTGCAAATAAGAGAATGGAGCAGCAGCTAGTCAGCTGTGATGGAGTCTGTAGTCTCAATGGCTTTAATGAAAAGATCATTCAATCAACTGTGGCCAATGGAGCAACTCAACAGTTTGAACCATGGGTAGGCAACCTAAGGCCTGGGGGCTGGATGCGGCCCATTCACCTTCTCAATCCGGCCCGTGGAAGGTCTGGGAATCAGCGTGTTTTTACATGAGTAGAATGTGTCCTTTTATTTAAAATGCATCTCTGGGTTATTTGTGGGGCATAGGAATTCATTCAAATTTTTTTTCTGAAACATAGTCCGGCCCCCAACAAGGTCTGAGGGACAGTGGACTGGCCCCCTGCTGAAAAAGCTTGCTGACCTCTAGTTTGAACCAATAGCCATTGCTACAAGGCGATTGGGAGGAGGGAATTCTTGTTTTGCCAACAAGGGTGGCGGCTCCTGGGAGCCAAGGCACTGTGACTTTCCCTCCTTTTTTTTGTTTTTTTGCAAGTAGCTGGGCTACTCAATGTTCAGAGAGCCCCCTGCTCAGCGTCATGTGTGGGGTCCCTCAAACCTCCAAAGATGGTGGCACCTCTGTTTGCCAGTGAGTAGTATAAGGTAGTGGCGGAGACAGGAGGCAATATTTCAGCAATACTATGCAAGTATAGCCACCCCTAGTGTTGGCTGCTAAAGTTAACAAGGGTATCTGGCCAGTTAGCAATCATGTTATTTTATGCTGTCCTTTGCCTTCACTTGCACATACCAGTGCTTACCGCGAGGGTTGCCAGTTGAGGTCCTGCAGGCAACAATGTACCTCCTGTGCAAAAAGCAAATATCCCCGCAACACTTTACAGTGCACAAGAGGCTGTTTACTTTCCCCTCCCAGTTCCTGCTTGCACTGACTCAGCCTCCGCTACACTGAATGTTAAACAACTTCTTCTTCTTTGCATTTCTATACCGCTTTATATTTTAAAGGGGGGAGGGGAGAATCTCAAAGGATTCATAGTACTGGACCCCCGCCTGTTAATATAGAAGGGAGAGGTGCAAAGAGCTTCTCTTTGTGAATGAGTGCAGTGGTGGAGAATGCAGATGCCCGCATTAATGGAGCAGAATTTTTTGAACATGTCTGCCATTTTTCTGCTCTTCCAAATGTGAGAGCCATTTTGTGCAATGCCACGATCCTATATTAGTTATTCTGTGACTGGGGCTCACAGTGCTTTTTCATAATCCCAAGTAAAAAGAGGTAAAGGTAAAGGACCCCAGACGGTTAAGTCCAGTCAAAGGCGACTGTGGAGTTGCAGCGCTCATCTCGTTTTCAGGCTGAGGGAGCGGGCATTTGTCCACAGACAGCTTTCTGGGTCATGTGGCCAGCATGACTAAACCGCTTCTGGAGCAAAGGAGCACCATGATGGAAACCAGAGCACATGGAAATGCCATTTACCTTCCTGCCACAGCGGTACATATTTATCTACTTGCACTGGTTTGCTTTCGAACTGACAGGTTGGCAGGAGCTGGGACAGAGCAATGGGAGTTCACCCTGTTGTGGGGATTCAAACCGGCAACCTTCTGATCAGCAAGACCAAGAGGCTCAGTGGTTTCCCAAATGTACATACTGGCCCCAAAAGGTTGGCAACCCCTGATTTACCTTAAGAACTGGGAACTTCATATATATTCCAGCTTCTATCAATAACTTTGGCCCACCTGGTGAGCTACTTCTGATGCAGTATGTGGCGGATTAGATAACAAAAATTGATGGCCTCTGGAAAGACGCACAAAGCTTCCATACATTTCCGCCTCCAGGAGAAGGTGGCAGGCTGCTGTTCCTGCTGACAGTCCCAAGGCTTGGTATTTATAAACTTACAGCTAGATATTGGTTCAGTAGCACATCAGAAAGGATGTGCTCTCATTACCCTGAGCCAATGCTAAGCTGATCTTTCACTAGGGAGGTTTTGTGGCTGCCATCACTGCATTTGCCCTTTGTCCCTCACATAAGAAACACTGCCCGTTTTTCTCATCATCATGCCTTTGGGGCTAATCCGGATAATCAGTGCTAGCCGGTAGCAATTGGTAATACACTGGCTGTTCACAATGACTTAATAACAAAACATAATGGCTTCAAAACTCATTGAGATTATCAGGATGTTGTTATACCAGTTTCTGGATAACGTAAATGTGTATCTGAAACTGACCTTAGAGAGGCAGCAGATAAGGAACATGTAGATAAGGACAGTAGATAGATCATTCCTTATATTGGATGCAGCGTTTTCTCCACTGTGCATTACATTCCTTTTAAATATGTATGCTAAAAATAATCTTATGGTTTTTATAGCCCTTAGTTCCCTCCCTTATCCAGTGATCCATGCATATTGTACATTCTTGGCCACTGAGCACTACAGACATTGAAGTAAAACCTAATGAATGTATCCTTATCACTGAAGAAATGGATGGGTAATATACTTCATGAAAAGCACTGTGAAGGTTGCATTAATTTTATTTTTATTTCCCTTTGCCTCCCCCCTCCCACCCACCAGAAGAGGAGTGACCCAGTTTGTAGTCAGATCAGCATTTCCTAATTACTGTACTTGTCTAGCCTGATTGATGGTGCAAATACTCCAGCCTCACAAACTCCCCTGAATTTGTCTTCCCGCTGAATTACTGCATCAACATTAAACACATAATAAAACAAAGCTCTGTTCTGAAGCAGTCTCAAGTAAATGAAGTGATAGGAAAATGTCTCATTTGGGAAGAAATAGCGTAGGTGAAATCATATATTTTACTAAACCAGCACGGGCCCTGATCCTAAGTATGTCTGTTTAGGAGGTTAGTCTTATCGGTTTCAGTGAGGCTTACTTCCAAGTAAGAAGGGTGTCACAGGAGCAGTGGCAGAGGAACCTTCTCCGGCACTCGGGGTGGGACACTGAGGGATGGGACAAACCATCTGGCGGTGCATGCACAACATCCGTATGGACCATAGCTGTCAACTTTTCCCTTTGTTAAAGGGAAATTCCCTTATTCTGAATAGGATTCCTCGCAAGAAAAGGGAAAGGTTGACAGCTATGGTACGGACTGTGCACATGTGGCAGTCCATACAGTCACCATGCGAGTGGCAGCCCGTACGGATGCCCATATGGACACCCCGTGAGCGGCGCCCATACTAACTGCACATGCGCCCTTGGCCGCTCTACAGCTGAGGAGAGGCAGTGGGCCATCTTGTCACATACACCCCAGTGTGGTGCCCGGGGTGGACTGCCCCCTCTGCCCCCCCTTTGTATGCCCCTGCACAGGAGCCCAAGGTCCCATATTTTCCATCAATTTGTGGTCAAGCCAAATGCCTCCAGGAAATGCACAAGCAGGGCATATGGGTTGTGAACCTCAGGCCACTGGGCCTAATGTGGCCATCCAGGCCTCTCTGTCTGGATCTCAAGACTTTCCCAGGCCTTGCCACTCATTGATCATGTTTCACACTCTCCTTCAGCGTCTTTGCCTGGCTGGTGGAATGAGTCCTTGATCTCTGGTAATGCTTCCTGTTTGTCTGGACGGAGAACAGAGTTCATATGCAGAAACTAGCTTAATGTATGAAGGCAAATTGGACATTCATTCACTTTTGCCTCTGGTCCCACCAATGAATTACCTCTGACCTCTGAGCTTTCCCCTATGCCTTTCATAAAGATTACAACACCATTGTTATAGATTAAGGGCTCATCCAGACTTCCACTTGGCCCACTGTTCCCCCCCCCCCCGGGAAAACTGGATCTTTAACGGCGAATCAGAGCAAACGTCAACCATGTTTTCCACAGATCAACATTTGCTTTGATTCAGTGCTAAAGAGTGGGTTTTTCCAGGGAGAGTGTTGGGGCTAAGAGAAAACCACTTAGACCCATCTCTGGAAAAACAGGAGATGTGGAGAACTGCTTAGGCATGCGCTTTCTAGGCACAAGACAAGTGGAAGTGTGAACAAGCCCCTAGTTACAGCTCATTATACCTCTCTATCTGTTTTGCACAATTTTCAGGCCTTGACTAAGCTTGGATAAAGACTTGGGGTCCAGTTATGGCACTAGCTTTGTGGGTCATAGCTGGATACTGAGGTCAGTGATAGGCTGTGGTTAAGGTTTCAAATCAGGCAAGTGAGGAACTGGAAAGATCAACAAGCCATGTATCACAGATGTAATAGTGGTGTAGCCGTGGCAGTGGAAACCCCTAGCTGTGCTGTTGCAGCTGAAGCAAAGGAGGTGCACAGGCTACTCATCTGTAGAAATGCATTTTAAACTCTTGACTACAAGTCGGTATCCAGCTAGAGGAGGCAGTATGTGTTCATGACCCAGCTGTACCAAATTTGTGGGTGATTTGAGTAATTAAGCAATCAGACCCAAAATGCTGTTTTCTGAAATTGAAAGAAAAGACATTTTCCCCATGAATTTTAATAAATTTTACAAGCTCTGGGCTAAATTATAAACTCTGCCTTGCAGCTGCACATCACAACACCAGCTTTTCCTTGTTTTGTTTTGTTTTGAGTTTTGCTAAGGTTGGCTGTGCAAATGCAGTAAAAACTTCTTTTCAGAATGTATACAGTGGTGTATGTTACATGCCAGTAAATAGAATCTTAGTTTAGTTTAGCATTTCAAAAATAGCAATCATGTATAATTTAAAGATATCACTGAATGGGAAGGGATGAACAATCCAGGAAACTATATTAAGATCAAGTAGAGCAAGATCCAGATGTTGTAAGCATATTCTGAAAAAGCATGTAGGCCAGCATGCAATTATTTATTTTACCATTCGCTATACAAGTGGGAACCTGTATGGGGGTAGGGTGAAGGAATCGCAAATGAAGAAGGACTCAAAACCCCAACAATACTTTAGCGTCCACACACATTTTTCTTTCGAGTCTGAATAGATAGGAACCCTGGATGTGATCCATGAGAGGCAGTCAAGTACAACATTCCTTGTAATGCTAGAAAAGACATGCGAGGGAATGTTTGGTCCAGCCAGTGGAAAACTTCCTGTTCCTCCTGGCTGGAGCATCCTTCCTTTCGCATGTGATAGATGGTGGGCGTGACCTAACCTGTCCAGGTAACAAAAGGTCGAGTCACGCAGCACACGTTCTCTTTTTGACTTCCCTCTTTGTTTGACCAGCTTTTAGCTAGGACTCTTCTGCTAGCTCTCAACTAGCAGAAGCGCAGGGATTATTCCCCCATATGGGGTAGATCCACATGTACATATTTGTCTCTAAGTCTGCCTTCAGGAATGCAACTGTGAACTGATGTGAGTAAACTTCTTTTATTGACTTTAAATAAGATTGTCGTGTCTTCATTCTTTTAAGAGGGATTAAAGGGAATTTACCAGGAACATACAATTCAATCTGAGACAGACTGTACTGTATAATAGTGAGAGGCTCACACGAGCCTGCATCCAGCTATCTGCTGTGCATGTAAAAAGGGGGAATGTAAATCTGCTACATAAAGGAAGTTGCTAGCACAATTTAGAAAGGATATTAATAAACAATGTATCCTCTCCTGCCACCCTGAACATTCCCACACCCCTCACATTTCAGAAGATCATTTGAGGAAAGGGAACTAAGCTCAGAGAAAGAGCAGTTCACTCAAAGTCCTTAAATTTGTGCAGAGTTTAGAGGAATCCTTGTGACTCTTTAGAAATTTGAAAGGTTTTATTTGATATAGGACTTAAAAGTCATATATAATGACCTAGAACAGGCATAGGCAAACTTGGCCCTCCAGATGCTTTGGGACTACAATTCCCATCATCCCTGACCACTGGTCCTGTTAGCTAGGGATGATGGGAGTTGTAGTCCCAAAACATCTGGAGGGCGAGTTTGCCTATGCTTGACCTGGAACTACTTTGCTAAGGTGCTTGAGTACTTAACAGTCTATAACTCTCCGTAGGCCAATGAATGATGTTTACAAGTCCATTGCAACAATACTTTACTACGTTTGGAAGAAATTGTAAGTTTGCCAGTATCTGCAGTTGTTCCAGCTCCCAATTTTATTTATTGTTCCTTCTCACCATAGGCTTGGCTGAAGAAAGGCTGTCAGGAAATATTCTAAAAGGCTGAATTATTTAGCCCCCTCCTTGCATTGTTTCCTTGAAGCACTGCAGTGGACTAGGTGACTCTTGCAGCCCCATTCAAATCTACAGTACTATGATTCTAAGGGGTAAAGTGTGTTAGAAAGTGTTTTCAAGATCACATCTCTGGCCCTGATCATGGCAATGCATAGCGTGGGGTGAGAAACCTAGCCACATGGACCTCGATAAGGATAGGTTTCCTCAGATCCTGTAGAAGTGAATGTGTGAAGGCTTTCCTGGCTTAGAACTCCAGTACATGCATGGGCAGTAGAGCTGGGCCAGAATGTACCCTGTGTCATCAGGGGTAGGCACAGTCCTTCAGCTCCTTTCTTCATGCTTTGTGAGTAATAATGCATTGTTGTTGTTTAGTCGATTAGTCTTGTCCGACTCTTCATGAGCCCATGGACCAAAGCACGCCAGGCACTCCTGTCTTCCACTGCCTGCCAGAGCTTGATCAAATTCATGTTGGTTGCTTCTATAACACTGTCCAACCATCTCATCCTCTGTCGTCCCCTTCTCCTTCTGCCCTCAATCTTACCTAACATCAGTTTCTTCCAGAGAGTCTTCTCTTCTTATGAGGTGGCCAAAGTATTAGAGCCTCAGCTTTAGGATCTGTCCTTCCAGTGAGCACTCAGGCCTGATTTCCTTCAGAATGGATAGGCTTGGTCTTCTTGCAGTCCATGGGACTCTCAAGAGTCTCCTCCAGCACCACAATTCAAAAGCATCAATTCTCCAGCAATCAGCCTTCTTTGTGGTCCAGCTCTCACTTCCATACATCACTACTGGGAAAACCATAGCTTTACATATAAAGATCTTTGTCAACAAGGTGATGTCTCTGCTTTTTAATGCATGAAGAAGAAGAAGAAGAAGAAGAAGAAGAAGAAGAAGAAGAAGAAGAAGAAGAGTAGTTTGGATTTGATATCCTGCTTTATCACTATCCTAAGGAGTCCCAAAGCGGTTAACAATCTCCTTTCCCTTTCTCCACCACAACAAACACTCTGTGAGGTGAGTGAGGCTGAGAGACTTCAGAAAAGTGTGACTAGCTGCATGTGGAGGAGCAGGGAAGCAAACCCGGTTCACCAGATTACGAGTCCACCGCTCTTTACCACTACACCACACTGGCTCTGAAGGGAATTCATATCTCTTTCCACCCTATTGTTGTAATCACAGTATCTTTTAACCTGCACTTTTAAATTGCTGTAACTTTCTATATGTTGAATGTGATTAAGAAATTGTTTATTATATTGTTTATTATAAAATCATTTCCATATTAACCAGAAAGTTACAGCAAACACGCCACCCCCTGCTTGCATTATTTCCCTCCATCTGAATCCCCCATTCTCCTTATATTCCAAACGGCAGAGGATCTTAAAAGTAATAATTTCTCCTTGAGTATGACTTCACTTGACTTGTATTTCACCCAATGAGATAGAAATTCTGGATAGATAAAGAAAATACTGTATATTTGAACATCTTGATGAAAAAGTCAAAGAATTTCAGTTGACACAAATCAAGATGTGACTTTAGAAAGCTGCGGGTGGGATGAAATGGTATTTTAGTAAAGATGATTCTCGCTGCATTTGAAAGTCAAAGAAACACCGTTCCTTGTCAAAAGTTTCTAGAATGCTGTGTGTCTGGGTAGGCCTCCTCACTTTCATTCCCTGGCTTACATCATATTGTGTCAAAGAGTGGTGCAGTGAGGAAGAGGGGGAAAAAATGGAATTATTGACAGCAAAGTGCAGCCTGATTTTAATTACTTTTTCATTGAGATTTTTTTTTTAAAAAAAATATCCCCCTCCACTACTCATTCTATCATTGTTTCTTATTGATCAAGAATGGAGATGCCTGAAGACATGGCTTCTTTTACAAATGACAAAGTGATATTTTATTCATATTTATTCAATTCATTAGTCTTTTTTGCCACAGCAACTCAAAGTGACTTACCATATTTTATGCAAAAACATTTGTTATTGTTATTTAGTCATGTCCGACTCTTCGTGACCCCCATGGACCAGAGCACGCCAGGCACTCCTGTCTTCCACTGCCTCCCTCAGCTTGGTCAAACTCATGTTGGTAGCTTCGAGAACACTGTCCAACCATCTCGTCCTTTGTGTCCCCTTCTCCTTGTGCCCTCAATCTTTCCCAACATCAGGGTCTTTTCCAGGGAGTCTTCTCTTCTCATGAGGTGGCCAAAGTATTGGATCCTCAGCTTCAGGATCTGTCCTTCCAGTGAGCACTCAGAGCTGATTTCCTTCAGAATGTATAGGTTTGATCTTCTTGCAGTCCATAGGACTCTCATGAGTCTTCTCCAGCACCATAATTCAAAAGCATCAATTCTTCGGCGATCAGCCTTCTTTATGGTCCTGAGGAGAGCATTCCACAAATGGGGAGCTACCATTGAATAGGGTCATTCTTTTGTTGCCATCCTCTGAACTTTGGAGGGGCACACGAAGAAGGGTCTCAGACTGATGATAGCAGGATCCCAGTTGGTTCAAATAGGGAGAGGCAGTCCTTGAATTGCAGTCACATGCACTGAAGTCTAATTGAGTTCAATGTGAAGTACTGCTATAAGCTTACACAATTAGACACCCATTTAAGATGTATCTGATTTTCAGTGCAATCCTAAACATGTCTTCTTTAGAAGTTGATGGGTATAGGATTGCTGCCTAAATCATGCCGATATTACTTGTATTAAAAGGACTGAAATCCAAATTGTTTGCTGTTGTTTTTTAATTTAATTCCTACAGAAGGCAATAAAAGACAGCTCAACAAGATATGCAGATGTAAGAAAGTTCCTTGATATCTAGGCCACCACCACACCTCTCTATTCAGTTGTAAACTAACCCATATTTTCAGAGAGCAACTTGTTTGTTCAGCCATGCATTATGCATGCTAGATCCTGTTATACAGACCTTCTGTATGCTTGACTTACTTTTAAAATTAAGACTCCAGGGAAATGGAAGCATAGTACATACATAGCACAGTGCCATCTTGTGCACTCTGATTATGTGTCCTAAAAAATATAAAAGAAGCTGGGAGTTTGTATTTATCTGAATTTTGTCTCTAAATAAAGTAGATTAGTTTAGATGAGCTGTGAATATCTGAGTGAAAGTTCTGACAAGTTTGTTATCTGATGGGATTTTTTTCTTTTTCTTTTTTGGCTTCCTGTCACAGTGCTTATGAAACTGATTTACAGGAAGTTGGTCTGTTGTTGCATCTGTTGTACGTATTGGAACCCTGTGACCTTCAATGTTTTTTTGGGACTACAACTCCCATCATGCCTGACCATTGGCCATATTTGCTGGGGCTGATGGGAGCTGTAGTCCCCTGGTCCAGTATTGACTATAATGACTGTAACAAACTCTCCAAGGTGCTGCCAGCTATGTAGAATACTTGATTAGATTGACCAGTGGTCTGACGCTGTATGTGACCAGATCATATATTCATTTGTGTGCTGCATGTGGGCAGCAAAAATACTTTCTCCCTATGACTGTGTAGATAGCTACCCCAGGCCCATTGTTTCATTCAGATAGTACAGCGCAGGTTTAGAGAGCTTTAATAACAACCCCCAAAAGAGGAGCCAATAACTTAGAGCCTTAAAAAGAAAAAGTCAAAATCCTACATTGTACATTAAGTAAGCAGTGGTGCCAATGCAATTTAAAGACAGGTTGGGACTAGGGCCACACACACTGCTTCTGTGTGTATAAAAACAAATTACAACATGAACTATACATAAAGAATAAAATTCAAGAGAGATACCAGCTGAGATACTTATTTTTTTAAAAAAAAAACTCCACTGAAAGGGCAAGAAAGAAGGCACTTTTCTGCAACACATTTGCCATTGATTTTCTCACCTCTCTCTGATTCTCCATCTGATGTTCATTTCCCTTTTCCGTACCTGTGAGACCAGGGTCACTCAGCTGTCCCTAAATATGTGTGTGTGCTGAGTTTGCCTTTCTGGAAAGGCAAATTTCTAGACAGAAATTTCTTTTGACTATCTTTATTGGGGGATGTGTGTGGAGTATATTTGCACACTCCCACAAGATTGAAATGTCCTGTGCTTTCCCGTTTGCATGAATTTTCAACAATGAGTGGGATGGAATGGATGGGAGGGAATAATGGACAAAGGTAGGAGCAGAAGAGAAGCAGGTGAGAGAATGAAGACAAAGGATAAGCTGCTTCTCCTTGGAGCATACAGGCAGAGTCTCCGTATCAACATGGGGTTTGTGTGTGCAACATTTCCTCCTTTCTCATAAATTGTGACAGGCAAATCTGTTCATAGCATTGCAGATTGAAGTGAGGCAATTCTTGCTCCTCTTACCTTGCTCCTCAGATGATTTCAGGTCAAATGCTGCTGTCCAAATTTGCATTGCATCTGCTTCAGCTTTGACACCTAGCTCTATTAAAGAAGACAAGTCCAAGAATCAATACTTACACTACTGGATGGGATGAATTCCAACCAATGCGTCCACTATAAGAGCAAAATGGACTTCAGGGAAATCGTTGTCAAAGTACTTTAATTAGATATACGTTTTCATTAGAAAAGACGTATCCAGTGATCATAACACTTTACTGTGTGTTTTTCTTTCATCTTGCTCAACATAAATTTTAGCCTAAGTATCCAAAGTTGTTAAAGATCAACTGAGCTGGCCATAACGTTATATAAAGAGCAACAGATTTACATGGGTACAAAACTGTGTGGACTAGCTGGTCTTTATTGTTGTTGTTCTTATACTCCACATAAATTTATACAACTTGCATAATGAATGATGCAGGAATGAACCCATTCCTTCTTTCATATTATTCAGTATACCGACTCAGAATACAAATTCAGGTCCATTAAAATAATGGAATCTCGGTTCCTGCAGCCATTTAAATGTTTGGGGAAAGTGAAGTCTTGCTTCTTTCTTTTTCCAGTATACAATAAATTTCATTATGAAAATTGTCATATCTTTCTCCTGCACATGTTAGTATCTCCACCATTTCCTAAACAGAAAATAGATTATAAAATGGAGCAAACCTTGGAGAAAACAACGCTCTTAAATTATTTTTCATATATTTGAGGGGAGAGTATTGTGCTAATTTGTGTGTGTGTGTGTGTGTGTGTATGTGTTTGTGTGTCAAGAAAACTTGAAGCTTTCCATATATTCCATTTTGTAGTGCCTGTCCGCTTGTTGAAGCTTTTAGATAATTTCATTTTCAAAGGTGGATGGGTCTTTAGGAGCTCACAGAGTCTAGCAAAAAGTTGAACCAGGACAAACTTCAGGCATTCTGCTGCTCCTTCCTGGAGGCTTTTGCTGAAGAAACAAGTGAAGTGCATAGGATCTCCAGCAGCCACTTGTGAAGTAAATGACTGTCCACCCTGTAAAGCTATTTCAAGTAGTAGACCTCTCCCAACAATTCATTTGGGAACGAGTTTGCTTCATCCCAAGAAAGAAAGAACTTATTCCCAACAGGAGGCAGCGAGGGACTTGGTACACGGCCTTGAGTGGTCATAGCAGGAGCAAGCTGCTTATAAAATGACCGCTCTCCGCATCAAATAGGGGTGTCTTTTGCGTGGTCGTGCGCAGCCCCCGGATCCCAGTGTGACTCCTGGTAGTTGCCAGCCACCCCTGCTGTCCAGCATTTAGCAGGTGACACCTTCTAGGCCCTGTGTACATCAAACCAAGCAGCTGACAATAAGAGGTGGTCCATGAAATGGTCTCTACCCAACAAGCCTCACAGTACTGATCACATACTACTTCCCTGCCAGCCACAAAGAAGCCAAACTGCCAAATAGCAACCCATGCCATCATAAGCCAATCAAATTAACAGTGGTGTGGCATTGGCAAAAAAGGGGGGGTTGACAATCAAGATGTACTCCAAAAATTCCTACTCATTCCTGTACGGCTACTGGCAAGGCCACAAGGCTTAAAGGGCACATGGTATGCCAATCACAAAGAAGCTGCAGAACGAAATATTAAGGGGTGAGGCTGCAGGTTATAAGCTCTGGAGCCGACTGCCGCTTCACAGGTAAGATTCACCTTCTGTTGTGTGGGTAAGACGGTCCCTCCCTTTACCTGACCAATCCCTTGGCCACGCCTCCCCAGGCGGGATTGGGCGATTGGCTGAGGTAGACGGAGACCTCCAGGTATCCAGCCTGGGGAGGATGAAGCCAGCCTGGGTGACAGAATTTCTCTAGGGTAGTTTGGCCCCTTAGCTGTAGGCAGGAGATGTGCTAACTGCCTGTATAGGTTTTTACCTGTCAGTACTTGTGTTTGGGATTGACACAGGTTTTTCATTAAGGTCCGTATAGTTAAAGCTATGGTTTTCCCAGTAGTGATGTATGGAAATGAGAGCAGGACCATAAAGAAGGCTGATCGCCTAAGAATTGATGCTTTTGAATTATGGTGCTAGAGGAGACTCTTGAGAGTCCCATGGGCTGCAAGAAGATCAAACCTGTCAATTCTGAAGGAAATCAGCCCTGAGTGCTCACTGGAAGGACAGATCCTGAACCTGAGGCACCAATACTTTGGCCACCTCATGAGAAGAGAATACTCCATGGAAAAGACCCTGATGTTGGGAAAGATTGAGGGCACAAGGAGAAGGTGACGACAGAGGACGAGATGGTTGGACAGTGTTCTTGAAGCTACCAACATGAGTCTGAGCAAATTGCAGGAGGCAGTGGAAGTCAGGAGTGCCTGGCGTGCTTCGGTCCATGGGGTCATGAAGAGTCGGACACGACTAAACAACTAAACAACAACAACTTGTGTTTGGGATTGACACAGGTTTTCCTTACTATATTTTAATAAAAAAATTACTTTTTACAAATACTTGTTGGTGAGCCTTCATTCTCTCATAGTGTTCCAAAAGTTGTTTGAGTAAGAAATCTTGATTTGCGGCTTTCTCATGGTGGAATGAACACTAATGCCACAATATAAGAGACAGAGAGTGTGTTCCCATATTTATTTCTTTTAGTTATTTATAATCCTATTTTCAAACTAATTTTCAAAAGTAGCTGCATGGTTATTAGATCCTCTGTACTATAGGAAACTGAAAAACCGTCTGTGAGCTAATGGAGGACATGAGTAATAGTCAAATCACAGTATTCACAGCACTGCTTCCCTCCTAATACTTAGAAAGACTTATTATGAGCATTCCATATGACAAGGAACAATAACATGAAAGCAATGAAAATTAGGAGCTTGGCTGGACAAGCAGTCCAGGCAGGTAATACAATAAAAAGTGAAGAAGCATTGTTATCTCTATAAATAATAGCATTTTTAGGTAATTATTGCCATAATGATTCATGTTACTTTGATATTAAGGGCTCTTTAAGGGAGAGTTTAGTTTAACAAACGTAACAAATTATGAATAAATAACAATTTATAGATGTCTAAATACAAAGACTCTATCAGAAAACGACAGAAAATCATGGTAGGAGGAGGATAAAGATGCATATCTGGATATTTAGGCAGAAAAAGAAATGCAATGAAAGAATTTTCATAGTCACCATTGGATAGAGTCACTAATTTTGCCTAAACGAATTTTTTTGTTGTTGCGACTTTGACATTTCCAGCAGTGAAAAACACCTAGAAAACTTTGAGGAAAGCACATATAATGCTTCTATGGGGCTAAATAAATGTGTATTGTGTGGGGGGTTTTAATATTTTAATAGCACCTACCTCAGCTGTCACCAGCTTTTCTTAAAGCAAAAAGTAAAATAAATAATGAGCCTCCAACTTGAGCAAAAATTAAAATAAAAATCTAAGTGAAGTGAAAAGAGTGAGTGTCTGAACAAGACTAGTGACATTTCACAGAAAGTGCCAAATTAGGTGAAAACCTCAAGTTAAGAGCACAAGCATGATTTGTGAAATAAATGACATGTAGCAGGGAAAAAATATTTATTCAGCACCACCTTCTAGAATTGGCTAAGTCAGAACCAAACCACTGGAGCAAAACATCACTGAAATTTGTACCAGACAACTGGTCCAGGAGGATGCCACAAACCTGAGAAAGCCCAGCAGGGTAGCACATTCCTTGTCCTTGATTATCCATTAGGTAGCAAAGGGCCTTTACACGCCAGTTTTATAGGGACGCAGGTGGCACTGTGGTCTAAACCACTGAGCCTCTTGGTATTGCCAATTGGAAGGTCGGCGGTTCAAATCCGCACGACGGAGTGAGCTCCCATTGCTCTTGCCAACCTAGCAGTTTGAAAGCACACCAGTGCAAGTAGATAAATAGATACCACTGTGGCAAGAAAGTAAAAGGTGTTTCCGTGAGCTCCAATTTCCATCACAATGTTCCGTTGCACCAGAAGCAGTTTAGACATGCTGGGCACATGACCCGGAAAGCTGTCTGTGGACAGATGCTGGCTCCCTTGGCCTGAAAGCAAGATGAGCACCACAACCCCATAGTCGCCTTTGACTGGACTTAACCGTCCAGAGGTCCTTTACCTTTACCTTTTACAGGCCACTTTCAAAGCCAGGCCAAAAACAGATCGGAACAAATTGAGATCAGTAGAGTTCGCTAAGAATGTCTGGCGTTGACTTGTTTTTCATCCACTTGAGCACCTTCAGAAGTAGGAGCAGGGATTTAACTGAATAGAAGGCCTGTGAAACTATTTTTGGATCCTAACTTGGCTTCCACTGGTTAGGACCACCCCGCAAGTGGACTTTTCTGCCCATAGGACACTTCCACAAGTAGAAAGGAGGAGGTGACCTTAACTTGATCCCCCTCCCCAATGAAGCCCCTTGTGCCTCTCAAAAATCTGTTCTGGAAGCCTTCAGCAGCAGCGTAGGGTAGAAGAGAAGAAGAAGAAGAGTTTGGATTTGATATCCCACTTTATCACTACCTAAAGGAGTCTCAAAGCGGCTAACATTCTCCTTTCCCTTCCTCCCCCACAACAAGCACTCTGTGAGGTGAGTGGGGCTGAGAGACTTCAGAGAAGTGTGACTAGCCCAAGGTCACCCAGCAGCTGCATGTGGAGGAGCGAGGAAGCGAACCCGGTTCACCAGATTACGAGACTACCGCTCTTAACCACTACACCACACTGGCTCTCTCCCACAGGTCCTTTGAGAGATTATTTTTCCAGAGGATTCTCAAAAATTATAACCTCTCCTGTGCTCTCTTCATCAGGTCTTTACTGTTTTCTCCCCAGGCCATCATCCTTGGCCATTGGTCCTGCTAGCTAGGGATGATGGGAATTGTAGTCCAACAACAGCTGAAGTCCACCGCTCTTAACCACTATACTACACTGGTAGGGTAGGGGGCTGCAGTGAAAGGAGGAAAGCAATAAAAATGACCCATTTGACAGCAGAATTGTTATGTAGTGAAGTTTCACCCTGGGCCAGCAGGGGGATACTGTATATAGTTTTCACTCAGGTCTGTAGATAGTTTTCCCTCAGGTCCGCGTCAGTTATTTTAGGCGGGAACTCTGGGCTGTTGTTACAATGTTGACAGCCGGCTGCCTATAAAAGCAGGCCGGCTGAGCTGTTTGCAGTCAGTTCTATTCCAGCTTACGAAATAAAGAGCTATTTGGAGAAATCGCTGATCGTCGGCTATGTCAACCCACAACTTAACACTGGCGACGAGGATGGGATCGATGGACATCAGAGCACAGCCAGATGCGGCCAGCCTCTGAACTGAGCTGAATCACTGAGCTGAATCACAGAGCGAAATCACTGAGCAAAATCACTGGACAGAACCAATTCAGAGCTGACTGTTCTGGCTAGAGCACTGTGTTCCATCCATCGCCCTTCACGCCGGCATCGGAATCATGGCTTCACTTGTGCCTCTACCGCCGTTTGCGCCAGCCTCTGAATCATGGGATTCCTACCTCGCTCGGTTCGACTGCTACCTCCAAGCCAACGAGCTGACAGCAGTATCAAAGGATCGTAAGCGGGGCCTATTCCTCAGCCTCTGTGGGCCTGAGGTGTTTGAGACGGCCCGAGCATTGGTTGCGCCCGAAGCAGTCCAGGCAACACCATGGGACACGATCCAAGAGAAGCTCTGCAACCACTACGCACCAAGGCCGTCCAAGATTGCTGCCCGCCATGCGTTCTACCACCGGAACCAGGCAGAGGGGGAGTCAATCAACAACTACACCACCACCCTGCGACAGGCTGCAATGCACTGTGAGTTCCGAGACTTAGACGATGCCTTGATGGATCGAATCGTCTGCGGGGTCCGGGACATCCATCTGCAACGGCGTCTCCTCGCCAAGCCAGACCTCACGCTGCAGAAAGCCATTGAGGAGGCTGAGGCCTCAGAAGCTGCCCAGGAGATCCGCAAGTCCAGCAGCCAGCGTCTTGCTAGGGAGCCAGTTCCGGTGCATCATGAATAGGCCAGCAGTGATGAGGCATCCTCCAGTGAAGGCGATGACGTGCACCAGACAAAGCGGGAGCACAGGAAGTTCCAACAGAAGTCCAAGGGCCAACCGGAATGTGCCGGCTGCGGAGGCAACCATTCCCGTGCCAAGTGTCGATTCAGAGACGCCATCTGTAGGAAGTGTTCCAGAAGGGGCCACATCGCTAAGGTCTGCCGATCGGCTCCGTCTGACACCCCCCCTTCATCGACTCGCAAGTCCAAGCCTTCACTCCAGTCTGCCAAGGAAAGTTGTTTCACTCTCACCAACTGCCGCTGCCCGTCTGGAACCACGATTGGCCAAACCAACTCGCCTACGCGACGCAAGCTGAACGTCACGGTGCTCATTGAAGGAGCTCCATGTGACATGGAGATCGACACCGGGTCTGCCCTGTCCATCGTGTCGTGGAGCACCATCAACAGACTGGTACCCAGAGTGTCCAAAAGGCAACTTGATTCTCACCGTGTACACCTGAGAGACTACCAGGGAAACGACATTCCCGTGGTAGGCGTTGGCCGGTTCCGGATTGCCTTCAAGGATTTTTCGGGCCTGCTCCGGTTGGTGGTGGTCGAAGGTCAGCGGCCAAGCCTCCTAGGGCTAGACTGGTTTGATGCCCTCGCAGAGACTGAGGGTCTGGTCAAAGACTTTGCCGAGGTTTTTGACGGCACCTTGGGGCAATATACAGGTACGCCCATCTCCTTTAGCCTTGATCCACAAGTCGCCCCCATCAAGCTAAAGCCACGCCGGGTTCCCTTTGCTCTCAAGGCTAAGGTGGACGAACAACTGGACAAACTGATCGCCCAAGGAGTTTTGGAGCCGGTTGACCACGCCAAGTGGGAAACCCCCATCGTCACGCCTGTCAAGCCAGATGGGTCGGTGAGAATCTGCGCTGACTACAAGTGCACGATCAACAAGGCACTTCAGCAGCACGCTTATCCGGTTCCTGTTGTCCAACACCTGCTGCATTCCCTGGGTGAGGGAAAGGTCTTCGCTAAGCTGGACCTTGCCCAAGCCTATCAACAACTGCCAGTCGATGATGCCACTGCTGAAGCCCAGACGATCGTCACCCACCGGGGGGCATTCCGTTGCCGCCGGTTGCAGTTCGGGGTGAGTGTGGCTCCTGGCATCTTCTAAAGCCTTATGGAGCGTCTCCTGCAAGGGCTTCCGGGCGTGGTACCATATTTTGATGACGTCTTGGTGTCTGCAGACTCACACCAGCAGCTGTTCGAGCGCCTCCGTGCCGTGCTGACCAGGTTCCAAGAGGCCGGGCTCAAGGTAAAGAGGGAGAAGTGCCAGATCGCCGTTCCACAGGTAGAGTTCCTGGGCTATCTTATCGATGCCTCCGGCCTTCACCCGACCACATCCAAGATCCGCGCTATCCAGCAGGCCCCCACCCCAAAGAACAAGACGGAGTTGCAGGCATTCCTGGGGCTGCTGAACTTTTATAACATGTTCCTGCCCCACAAAGCCACAGTGGCTGAGCCTCTTCACCGACTCCTTAGTACAAAGACGCCTTGGGCCTGGGGTCATCGGGAGACGGTGGCCTTCAACGCGGTCAAGGCTCTCCTTTCATCAGACAGTGTGCTGGTACAGTACAGTGAATCCAGGCCGCTGGTCCTTGCCTGCGACGCCTCACCTTTTGGCATCGGTGCTGTCCTTAGTCACCGTTTTCCAGATGGAAGAGAAGCACCACTCGCCTACTTTTCCAGGACACTATCTCCGACGGAACGGAATTACAGCCAGCTCGACAAGGAGGCATTGGCACTTGTGGCTGGAGTGAAGAGGTTCCATGAATACCTCTATGGCAGGACTTTTGACCTCATCACTGACCACAAGCCACTCCTGGGCCTCCTCGCCGGTGATCGTCCAACTCCACCGGTCCTCTCGCCACGCATGCTGCGATGGACTGTTTTCCTGGCTGCCTACCACTACCGGCTCATCCATCGCCCGGGGAAATCGATGGGCCATGCCGACGCCCTCAGCCGTTGCCCTCTTCCAGCATTTGTGGAAGACCCGGCTCCAGCTTCATCGCTCCTTCTGATTGAGGATCTTCCGGCAGCGCCTGTATCAGCTGCCACTGTGGCCTCCGCGTCTGCCCAGGATCGCACCATCAGCCGGGTGCTCAACTGGGTGTGGAGGGGGTGGCCACAAGGGCCTTTTGCATTGGAGTTCCAGCCCTTCGCAACCAGACAACATGAACTCTCAGGTCATCGCGGCTGTCTCCTGTGGGGAGACTGCGTCGTGATTCCCCAGGGACTCCGTCAGCGCGTCCTGGAGGCTCTGCACGTTGGCCACCCGGGAATTGTCAAAATGAAGGCGTTGGCTCGGTGTTACGTCTGGTGGCGTAATATGGACGATGCCATCACTGCCTGGGTGTCCGCCTGTCAAGCGTGCCAAGAGTCGAGGCCTGCACCACCGGCAGCTAAGGGACACACCTGGGAGACGCCAAAGACACCCTGGTCGAGGGTGCACATTGATCTGGCTGGCCCCTTTCACGGCCGGACCTTTATGGTAGTGGTGGACGCCTATTCCAAATGGCTGGAGGTCGCCCTGATGCCCTCCACCACTACCGAAGCTGTCATCCGGGTGCTGCGAGGCCTGTTTGCAACGCATGGGTGTCCTGATGTCCTTGTCTCTGACAATGGACCACAGTTCACGTCAGGCACGTTTGAGCGGTATCTTTTGGGACTGGGCATCCGCCATGCCCTAACGGCACCCTTTCATCCATCCAGCA
The DNA here is from genome assembly GCF_964106915.1 of Podarcis gaigeae. Taxonomy (NCBI): domain Eukaryota; kingdom Metazoa; phylum Chordata; class Lepidosauria; order Squamata; family Lacertidae; genus Podarcis; species Podarcis gaigeae. The sequence continues at coordinate 20,550,783 of NC_139694.1, forward strand.
ACGGGCAAGCGGAAAGAATGGTGCGCTCGGCAAAAGAGGCACTGGCGCGCCTGGACCGGGGAGACTGGCATGAGCGGGTCGCCAAATACTTGTTCGTGCAACACATCACCCCTCATGCGGCCACAGGGAGGAGTCCTGTTGAACTGCTTATGGGCCGCCGCCTCAGGTCACCGCTCGACTGGCTACACCCGGACTTTGCCGTGGCTGAACCCCCAGGCTGTGCCAACGCGCCACGGTCATTTGTCCCAGGAAACCAGGTCTTTGCCCGGAACTATGTGGGGGACATTCCTTGGGTGCCAGCCACAGTAGTGGGAGTCACTGGACCTCGCTCGTACCAGGTGGCACTCGAAGACGGACGCTTGTGGCGACGGCACATAGACCAGCTTAGGCGCAGGGTTGGGGACTTGGACACTACCGAGGTGCCCCCAACTGCGCTTGCGGCTCCAGAAGAGACACGTACAGATGGCGAGGCCCCACCTACACCTCCCTCGCAAACTGCCAGCGTGGAGTCGAACCAAGCCGCTTCAGAGGGTCTGCCAGACTTACCACAGACTCAGTCCACTCCACTTGCGGAGGCTCCACCCACAGCAGCGGATCCAGGGGATTTGGTTCCAACGCCACCTAGGGTCGCACCACAGCCTCAGCAAGAACTGTGTGGCTCTCCGGACTTGGCTACCAGTCCCCGGCGGTCTGGCAGAGTTTCCAAGCGCCCAACTTATTTAAAGGACTATGTTGTTGGACATGTATCACTGTTGGTCTAAGTATGGGAAATGTAACCAATATGCTTTTGTGCCTAATTGAACCATTACGCGTAGTGCTGTATATAAGGAAACCATTACGATTGTAACTAACGCCTTATCTCGGTGGGGAGGGGTGTTATGTAGTGAAGTTTCACCCTGGGCCAGCAGGGGGATACTGTATATAGTTTTCACTCAGGTCTGTAGATAGTTTTCCCTCAGGTCCGCGTCAGTTATTTTAGGCGGGAACTCTGGGCTGTTGTTACAATGTTGACAGCCGGCTGCCTATAAAAGCAGGCCAGCTGAGCTGTTTGCAGTCAGTTCTATTCCAGCTTACGAAATAAAGAGCTATTTGGAGAAATCGCTGGTCGTCGGCTATGTCAACCCACAACTTAACAAGAATCTTCCATAAGATTTCAGGGCCACCTGTAAAAAGGCCCCTTCTGTTCGTTGACTCCTAGTTACAGTCCAAACCAGTGTCCTTATTCACGGTTGCATACTTGATTTTTAGGAAAAGGTACAGTATCACATTGCTGTGCAGTCTTGTTTTCTTAACCATTTTAGGCCAAGAAAATTCACAGTGCATGCCTATTTCTCCCCCACCCCCTTCCTCCTCACTCTTAGGAATAAAATGTGGTCAATTTCAAAGCACTTTTTAAATCTTCCAGATGAAATACCTATTTATAGATAAATGTCTGGGAATAATGCCGCATGCTGTTTGCAACACACAACTTTTAGTAAATCACTCAATATTATTTAATGTTAGGAGGTGTCCCGGAGTTAACCTTGCAAATTATGCAAATACTAGTTTTATTTTTACTGCTTCAGTTTTAAATATTAAGAACCATTTATTATTTATTTACAATGCAAAGCATTCTGATTTTTTTTTAATAGAGGCTGCGAGTACATAAATACCACCCAGTGTGTAGTTTTAAACATGATTTATCAAAGAATATGAAATTGGCTTTTCTTCTTTTGCTCAGTACCAGTAATTAACACAGCATGGTTCATTGCCTGCAAAAAAGGGGAAAAAAATGTGATTCAAATAAATTCAAGTTATAAAACAAATTCAAGACGAAAAACAATTCTTTCATCAATAGAATAAATTATGTTTGAATTCCTATTTTTTTTAATATCATTTTTGTAAGTCTTTAATCACTTGTACTTACATTACAGTTTTATTGGGGCTAAAGCGTGTAAAATACAAGTGTACAAACAGTTCCAATGGTACATAAGGAATGACATTGCAGCATACATGGAGATGTGTGCATGCCTTCCTTCTCCTAAGGAAAAAAGTGAATGTAGAAAGCTACATTTCTACTGTATTTTTGACATTGGATAATGATGCATTGGACAATGGTTCTCTTCCATCCTACATATGAGATTAAGAGGTGCAGAGGTGTAGAGTCCTGAACACGCACACATGCACACAAACCACTCACCAAATGTGCATGGTTTAAACTTACTCAACTAACTTATTCAACTTACCCTATGCGAAAACACAATTCTCTAATTAATTAACAAACCCCATGGTAGATGCTTGGACAAAACCACTCACTTTTTCCTGAGAACTGGTATTGTAAGTAACTTAATTCGTTCCGGAGGTCCGTTCTTAACCTGAAACTGTTCTTAACCTGAAACACCACTTTATCTAATGGGGCCTCCTGCTGCTGCTGCGCCACCACCGCACGATTTCTGTTCTCATCCTGAAGCAAAGTTCTTAACCCGAGGTACTATTTCTGGGTTAGCAGAGTCCGTAACCTGAAGTGTCTGTAACCCAAGGTGCCACTGTACAAAGCTATGAGTGAAGAAGATACTGAGAAAAGAAAGGAGAAGGTTTCTGCTAGGAGACTTCCTATCTCCCTTTCCCTGTTTCCACTTCCCCTGGCTCCTTCTCTACCTCATCTTCTGCTACTTGAAAAATAAGTTTTGCTGGTAAAAGGTAAAAAAGGTAAAGGACCCCTGGACGGTTAAGTCCAGTCAAAAACGAGTACAGGGTTACGGCGCTCATCTCACTTTCAGGCTGGGGGAACCGGTGTTTGTCCACAGACAGCTTTACGGGTCATGTGACCATGACTAAACAGCTTCTGGTGCAACAGGACACCGTGACGGAAACCAGACTGCACGGAAATGCCGTTTACCTTCCCGTCACAGCAGTACCTATTTATCTACTTGCATTGGCGTGCTTTTGAATTGCTAGGTTGGCAGGACCTGAGACAGAGCAATGGGAGCTCACTCCATCACGGGGATTCAAACCACCGACCTTCTGATCAGCAAGCCCAAGAGGCTCAGTGGTTTAGACCACAGCAGAACGATCAGTAATGGCTTCAGGAGAGGCATTTGGGCATTTTGGGTGTGGTGGCCCAGAAGACAATGGGCTGCCTCTGCTTTTATACGATAGTAAAACATTCTGGGTGGTATTTGACAAATACTCAGAGTAGACCTAATGTGATTAATGCACCTTGCATCTTAAGGAAAACTACACATTTGCTAGTTGAATTCCCATATATGGGTGGATTGTTTGGTCAATAAAACCGTTAATTTTGATGCTGTAGGTGGTTTATTGCAGAATTTCCAAATATATGCGCATATTAGAAATACTGTATTGGCCTGAATATAAGCCTCACTTTTCTCCCAAATTCCGACCTTGATAAGTTAAAGTGTGGCTTATATTCTTGACCTTACAGTATGCTGCCAGAAACGCGGCATAGCAGTGCCTGCCCCATGCGTAGTCCCCCGTCCAGTAGCAGAGCAACATGCTGCGCCCCCTGGAGCGAAGAACAGGCAGGGGCGTGGCTGGCACGCGTCCCGAGGGCGTGGCACATCACCCATGGGGACGTAGTGCGCAGCGCATGGGGGTGTGGTGCGCGTCCCGGGAGCGTGGTGCATCGCCCATGGAGGCATGGCGTGTGTCCTGGGGTTGCGCATCCCGGGGGCAGCTGCGATGGCATCTTTTCCCCGGTGTGGCGCGCTCCCACACACACCCTTTGTACGCCAGTGCCCCCATCTTCTCCCACAAGGCCGGGAAGGGAGAGAGTGAGGAAGAGGAAAGGCCATCGGCAACGCAGTACGGCTCCCCCCCCCCCCCAGTATGCAGCCAGGAGCAGTGAGGAAGGGAGTGGCGTATATTGGATGTTTCCCCCCCTCCCCCCTCCACTTTTAAAGGTGCGGCTTATATTTGTGTGCGGCTTATATCCAGGTTAATACGGTACTACCAAGCAGTTGTAAGAAGTCCTGAAGCTTCATAGAATTGATTATGAAAGGGAGGGCTGGAAGAAGGGAAATCTCCACTTTCCATTTTCTGTCGTGCCCTGCCAATGAATGAGAGAAGGGAAGGTGGAGTGTTTGAGAAAGCTGGGGTGAAGGGGATGGTTTGGAGGGTTGAAGGATGGTGGAAACAGGGCATTTTCCAGATTTTCTTCTTTTTCCTGGGAAACTTGAGGACAGGGGAGCCCTGGGGCACATGTCCAGCTTCAGTCAAAGATCCTTTTCACTTGATCCTTTTAAGTGATCCTTTAAGATGGCTAGTATTGAGTCAGGAACCGCCTGCTGCTGAGCTATGATAAATCACTGCATGCTCATTTCAGCTTAAAATGCTAGATTCCCCATTCCAAATGAATTTCTAATTTCCAGAATAGCTGCATCTGGAAATGCTGTTTATTTCCTCTCGCTGAGTAGCGGGACAGAACGGGTGTCTAGGAGCAAACAGTTACATTCTGAGGAGCTTTCCTACGTTTGTAATTAGATGCTTATCCACAGTACCAATCTTCATTAGAAGCCCTGGATAATCTTTTATGTATGACCCTTTGCGGCGTCACCTCTGATACCCTCCAACAAGCAGCATCTCTTGTTATTTTATTAATTCCATGCATAGCAGTTCGGTATGGCAATTCATACACATTTTTATGCAAACATGGTTATGATTTCTGAGTACACTTTTTTAGATAGATATATTTTTGTTTACGTCCACGTAGAAGAAACACAGGTACTCTGAAGCGGATATTTCAGCATCCTACTGAGACACCCTTGAAAATATCTCTCCGTAAATGGAGTGCTTGAATGTGAATGAAATTTAGGGGCTGATTACAACAATGGCTACATCTAGTTCAAAAATATAAATTGAGCTAGATATAAAACAAGGACATTTTCAGATGAGGGTTTTATTATATATGAAAAAACGAAAAAACGAAAGCAAACATGCACCTTATGTTTCTGTACAGCCAGCGTGTTCACTTCTACCCATCTTGTAAAGTGGTACATTAGCAGGATTTGATCATGTAATTGTATCCTGAGAAATAAATAGCAAATAGCATTCCAATATCTTGGTCTTCCAGTGAGATAATATTGTACAGAGTATTTTTCAACCCCCTCTCTCAAATGGAAACTTTGGAAGTAGCTGACAGTTCATGAGATTGATTTAAATATATAAGGCAGTTTTTCACACAACACATAGTATACTGTTGTGTTTTTGTTGTTTTCCTGCAAACAGAAATGCAAATGAAAAGTCAGTGTTTTGACGTTTGTATAATTGTAAATGGGGGGGAAACAGGTTCTTGGTTCAAGCTGGTATACGTTTATACTTGAAATGCAGACTGTTGTCCTAGATAAATATACATGCCATTCATTAGAATATGTCACTTTTTCTTAGAAACAAGATGGCTGATGTACAATCCTTCTACTGTGGTAGCTGTTCTCTACGTCTTTTCCTTTTCCTGCCTTTTAGAAGTCATTTATGTGAAAAGACTAGAGCTAGGCAATTGATGAATTCATAGTTAAAGCAAATGGCTAATGTTCCACTATAAATCTTAAAACATGTCTACCTCACCTTAACTGCTCATGCTAATCACTATAAAGATATTTTTATACCATATTTTAACACCTTTCAGAGCATCCCTGATTCCTCAATCTGTCAGGTGCTTTATGATTCCCACTTGCGCAATAAAAGACAATGTAAAACTTTATTTCAACTGATGTCAGTATCCTTCTGATTCACCTCTCCAGGTTCTAGAGGGAAATTAGGCAACAGAGAAAGCTATTTCTGATTTAAAATGTCACAGGGACTATATTTTTAAGCCACCACACCATTTCTTCAACACAAACCCAACGGCATGAATTCCAAAGAGTGTTATCATTGAATCATAGTATCTTAGAATTGGAAGGAACCCAAAGGTCATCTAGTCCAACCCTCTGCAATTCAGGAATCTCAGCCAAAACATCCATGGCAGATGGCTATTCAACCTCTGTCTAAAAACCTACAAGAAAGGAGAGTCCACAACCTCCCAAGGGAGACTGTTCCACTGTCAAACATCTCCTTCATAAAGTTTTCCCATATGTTTAGTCGGAATCTCCTATCTTATAACTTGAAGCCCTTGGTTTGAGTCCTACCCTTCACCCAATAGTATTTCTCCGTCTTCTCCATGCAGAAGACCTACCACTTGTTTGTTCTCCCTCTTGCTTTGAACATAGGCAAAGAAACCTTTTCGAAATTATTTTTAACCTCTCTTGCAGGACCTGAGTGTTAGAATTCCTGCTCCGTGATTGCAGTCATGGGATTGTTGTCTTTCACATGACGGTATATGTTTTGATTCCACAGAGTGGGAAGTGATGGAGACAGGATGTTTGTGTTACTGTGTTCCGTGAAGTGGGACTATTGTCCTTTGTTCTTTTTCTCTTTGCTGTCTGGTGCTAGATACAGAGGGAGCCATGTTTCAGTGCTCTGTGTGTGTTTGTATGTAAATAAAGTAGATTGGCCAAAATGCTGAGTTGCTGAGGTCTGTCAGGCATGATGCGCAAACTGCAGATCCCTAAGTGTGCCGGTGTTGGTTGGCATTGGTCGCTGTGATGTTCGGGCTGAAGAAAGTTTTTGAAACAATTGACCAGGAGGGAGGGAACATGCCAGTCGGGCATGTGTCTCTGCCAGGGTCCTCCCACTTTTCTTTCCTGTTGGCTCTCCCATTTTGGTCTCTACAGCAACAGCAGGCACTGTAACGCTCCAACAATTTGACTTCACTCCCAAAGGCACACTCTTCTATCGTCGCCTGAAACAGATGGATGCCTTGCATATGCTACACCTGCACTTAGATGGAAGGATTGCAGGGCATTCCTATCCTATGGTAGCCCAACTTCACCTATAAGGGCAGCAATGGATTCAAAGGCAACAACAACACCATCCTCTGTGTCTTTTTGTTGTGTCCCAGCTGTATTGGAGTTCTGCCATTCCTTCTCCTTCTTGCTGCTAACTGACTCCAAGGACCTTCCCCTAGGCTACTTCATTCAAAACTGAAACCCTAAACCTGGCCTTTGCACCTGAGAGCCAGTGTGGTGTAGTGGTTAAGAGCGGTGGACTCGTAATCTGGTGAAGCAGGTTCGCTTCCCTGCTCCTCCACATGCAGCTGCTGGGTGACCTTAGGCTAGTCACACTTCTCTGAAGTCTCTCAGCCTCACTCACCTCACAGAGTGTTTGTTGTGGGGGAGGAAGGGAAAGGAGATTGTTAGCCGCTTTGAGACTCCTTAAGGGGAGTCCAAACTCCTCCTCCTCCACCTCCTCCTCCTCCTCCTCCTCCTCCTCTTCTTCTTGTCCCTGGATAGCTAGGTTGCTTAGAATGTGATGCTGACAACGCCAAGTTTGCAGGTTCGATTCCCGTATGGGACAGCTACATATTCCTGCAGTGCAGGGGGTGGACTAGATGATCCTCTGCATCCCTTCCAACTCTACAATTATATGATTCTATGTATAAACCCAGCAAAGAAGGGGCCCCACTCCCTTTTGCCTGGCAGTCTTGATCTCTGATGGTTCCCTTGATGGGCCATCAGTGGCCTTTGTTCCTTACTAATGGCCCATTCTGCTAGCTTTGCTGAACTAGCTTAGCTCCTTAGCATAACTGGATCCATGGAGTTTCCATGTCTGGCAAAGTTTAATCAAACCTTGGTTAATTGTAACTTTTACTAAATCACAACATATTTAGGAGGCTCTTGCCCGCCCCCATAACATTGTAAATATATTTTATCTTCTGTCTTCAGATGAAATAAATGTGCAGAAAAGAACTTCTTCTGCCTATGTTTATTGGTCTTTCAACCCAACCCCCCAGAAGAAGAAAAATTGTATTGTTTTCCTCAAGTTACGGAAAATCATTCTGACATGATTTCACCTCAAGTTTAATTGAGTCAGTGAGTGGATATAATGAAGCATTTTGTTAGTGGTCTCCAGTGGAGGTGTTAATAGGAAGGAAAGTAATTTTCACCTTATTTATATGTTGTATAAATATAAAGCGATCTTTCTGCCGAAAGCTCAATTTTCTTCATACTATTTCAGTAAAGGTTGCAGGCCTTATTCAAGAAATATGATCTTTTATTGCAAATTACAGTACAAAGTTGTATTTCTAGAAGCAATAAACAAAACTACTGATTCATGGTAGAATAATAATGCAAACAAAAAGTGATCCAGATGCCATATTAGTCACACATTTGAGAACCTTGAATAGCCATTTTCTAATGGCAAAGGCTTATTAGCCAACTCACTCTGTTGCAGCTTCTCAATTAAAATATGGCAAATTAGTGTCTGAGAACAATTATGTTTTGTTTCATAGAACTCTGAATAATAAAAATGGACTACAATCGTACCTTGGTTGTCAAACGCTCTGGAACTTGGATGTTTTGGCTCCTGAACGCTGCAAACCCGGGAGTGAGTGTTCCGGTTTGCAAACATTCTTTGGAACCTGAACGTCCAACACGACATCTGCAGTTTCCGACTGAGAGCAGGAAGCTCCTGCAGCCAATCGGAAGCTGTGCCTTGGTTTGTGAACATTTTTGGAAGTCAAACGGACTTCCGGAACGGATTCCGTTCGACAACCAAAGTATGACTGTATATCCATTTAATGGCAAGCAGTGTGATCCTAACCATGCACATTCAGAAGTAAGTCCTATTGAATTCAATGGACTTACTCCAAAGTAAGTGAGGTTATTATTGCAGACTTATGCCTTTATGAGATATAAAGTATGGTATTCAATAAAGCGCTTCTGCTAGTGCAAGGATTTCCATGGAACATAGATCATAGATCCTCCTCTCCTCTCCTCTTCCGTCTCTGCATCCCCCTGAATCTACTCTGGAAGGTTGCAGGAGCACCCAAAACAGATTTAGAGGGCATTGGGGACAGGGAAGGGAAGTTCCACTGCACAGCCAAATGTCCTTGCTGTAGCTGGACTACTTTGTTGAATACCACTCAAATTAATTAAAAATAAATAGATCATGGTGGTGCTGTTCTTACCTATTATCTGGTTAATAAAGTTCGTTTTTTGTGACTTCAGAGAATGACTGGAATTAAGCGCCTTCTGTAGGCCAGTGTACTAAACTGACATCTAATTGCTTCCAGTCGGTGGTCTTTAGGTGCAAGTGCTTGAGCCAAAGATGATATTGCTCAGTTTCTGCTACCGGGGCAGCAAGAGTTATTGCATTTATATCCCACTTTTTTCTCCAAGTAGCTCAGGGTGGTATACATATCCTCTGTCTCCTCCATTAATCTCCACAACAACCCAGGGAGCTTCGTGTCCAAGTAGGGATTTTAATCCTGGCTTTACACGTCCTAATCTGACTCTCTAACCACTGCACCATACTGAGATTGTCTTCCTTGACCAAGCAAAGGGTAGAAGGCTGCAGGCTTCCTATTTTCCACTACGGCACAAAATGATTCTTGTATCCGTGGATTTTTTCTGGCCTATGGCAAACTCTCTGGGCACGGTGCACATGGTGAGCACGGACAATGCCCAAATATGTTCTCTCCACTAAAAACAAAAAACAAAAAAAAAATTGTTGGATTAAAGTTGGATAGTTGACAAAGGATCTTTGCCTGATTGGTTTTTTTATGCACAATATCAAATCAGGGGGTTAGCCTTTTATAAAATAACCAGTGAATATAATACAATAAAATAAAATTACAATTCTCTTTCTGTTTCTCGACAGGAGCTGCGGTTCACAAGGTTGAGGTAAGATTCTAATCTTAATAAAAATAAATGAAGTATTTGATTAGAACGGAACACAAAAGCATACAAGCCTTGTCTTAGGCTTGGTGGTTGAGCTGCATAATGAAATTAAATATGGCTGTTTGGAAGATTATAGATGATCTCTTGTTCCCTACTTTATTGTTTTGCTAAGTTGATATGCCATTACTTAAGTGTTGTCTTGGACTGCATAAACTCAGTGTTTATTTGTAAATCAGAGTGGAAGTGAGTGTGAATTTACACTCCCCACCTCTGACCTTGAACTTTCATAATTGGATTTGGGCAGGTGGAAGGGAATGATTTTCAATCATATGACTGCCTCAGCCATGGCAGCCATTTTTTTTAAAAAAATGAAAAGCCATGGGTGCAAGTGAATGTGGAAACTAAGCTATAGCAATGTCTATGCAGGCCTGTTGATGGAGCATGAAAACCTTATTGACTATGGCTTCACCTAATGAGATGGCTTCACATAGGAATGGGCCATCATTAGAGAGTGGATCATCCATGTATTCAAAGAGGACAGATCCATTTCAGACTGCAACAGCAGAACATTTCATTTTGTAATTCCTTTACATTTCAGCCATGAAAAAGAAAAGTTGCATGTCAATGACAAAGTCTGTGCTTATTTTTCTATGTACAGGGAGCATTTTATGTGCGGAAACTGTCAAGCATGTGGTGCCCAATCTGTAATATGGTATGAACTTGGCGAACTCTGGATAAACCCAGAACTAAGTGAGAATGTGAAGCACAGTTCTGAAATTTAAAGCAAAGGTAGTAGAATAGATAGCAAGAGAGGATTTTTTTGCAACCTAATAAGAGAATTAGGTATAAATTTCTTTAGAAGAGAAGGGGGCAACTCTTTTGATGTTTTGAATATAAAATTCCAAAATGCTAAGAAGAGATTCTGGAGAGAAAAAAACCCCATCAAATTCAAATGCCTCCCCCCCCCCCCAAAAAAATATGACTTTCACCACAAAATTCTTCAAGCAGTCCCTGCCTATGAAATAAGCAGGTGTGCATGGCAATTCTATAGATGACAACTCAGAAGTAAGCCCTGTTGATTTCATCAGAGCTGACTTCCAGGTAAGAGAGTACAGGATTCCAGCCTTAATCATCTATAAGTACATTTCTAACACCTCCTAATATGTACTGGGTGTGTAGGTTCATAATCTTTTCATCGTGGACGTATGATATACTGCATAATCTAATAAGCTTTATTGCTAAGGGTGAACCTGGTTACTGGGAGGGGAAAAACATTTACCTGAAGAGTGTGAGATTTGCTAAAATCTAATGTATCTGTGTCACAAAGATGACTTATTTCTTTCTATAATGCCTATATTGGATAAACATTTTCCCTCCATTTTCAGAGATTTCAATCTCAATTTTCAGAGAAGCACAGGGCACTGTGAAGTTTATACATCCCAATCTTTTCATAGCCTAGGGATATTCCTATCTATTAGATCAGTTTCTTTTTTTCCTTGAAACTCAATAAATTCTTCTACTCCGATCGTGATGTGACTGTTTCCCTCTATATGAAATAAATGAGCCACGAAAATAGTCTATATCCTATACAGTGGGTCACACTTTCAACCCAAATCATACACCTGCATTTTTGGCAACAGAGCAGCTTACTAAGTCATAATGCTAGTGACACTCTTGTGTGGTGAGTTTTGTATATTAGAGAAATATTCTATTTGTATGCTGTATGCTGTATGCAGCTCTGTAGAACAGATAATGTTGCTGTTGTTGTTGTTGTTGTTGTTGTTACTATTATTAAATACCCTGCCCAACTGGCTGGGTTTCCTCAGCCACTCTTGACAGCTCACAGAACATACTAAAACATCAATACAGGGCTGCCTTTAGATATATTCTAAAAGTCAGATAGTTGTTTATTTCCTTGACATCTGATGGGAGGGCGTTCCACAGGGTGGGTGCCACTGCAGAGAAGGCCCTCTGCCTGGTTCCTTGTAACTTCACTTCTCACAGTGAGGGAACCACTAGAAGGCTCTCAGAGCTATATCTCAGTGTCTGGGCTGAACTATGGGGGTGGAGACGCTCCTTCAGCTATACAGGACTGAGGCCATGTAAAAACACGCTGATTCCCGGACCGTCCGCAGGCCGGATTGAGAAGGTGATAGGGGTGTGAAACACATAGCAGTCAAATACAGGATTCCTAGAGTGGACATGCTAGTGGATGTTTTGTACCAGCTAAGAGAAAGCTCCTGTTTCCTCCTGAGCTGGAACAAACTTCCTCTGCTTGTGACTAGAGGCAGGCGTGGTCTAATCTAGCAAGGCAGGGAGCACACCCCTCTCTCTCTCTTTCAGCTCTTCTCTGTTTTGTTTTTCTATGAGTCAGCAGAAGTGACTGCTTGTTTGCAGTCACTTGGGAACTAACTAGCTTATGGGATAGTTTCACATATGTATATACTTTTGTAACGTAAGTCTGCCTTCAGGGATCTAACTGTGAATTGAATGAATGCGAGTAAACTACTTTTATATTGACTTTAATCAGATTGTCACGTTTATTCTTTTTAAGAGGGACAAGAGGGGATCTTACCAGGAATCCTATATTTAGAGGCTAAAACTAGCCTGCAACAAGCAAACCGCTATTCGTTTAAAGGGGAATGTTTAAACTCTGCTAAGATATAGAACTTGCTAACGCAAGTCAGGAAGGATATCATTAAGTAATATATCCTCTCCTGCCTCCCTGAACATTCCCACAATGAGCTCCTCCATTGTAGGCTCAGGTTGTATATATGGCTCCATATATCAAAAAGACACCACAGTCTTTGCTGTGCCTCATTCTGAGGAAACTGAACCCCTGAACCCCTGGAATCATGTACTGCTCGGAGATCAGGCTGGCATGCAACAGAGGATTAATTGGATTGGGCCCCTTTATTTATAATGGAGAAATAATCTGTACTGACAAAACCATCTCTATGTGAATTGCTTTTTTTTTATTTTTTTAGCACATGAACTCCTTATCCCTAACCTTTTGAATACAATGAAAATCGTTTTACTATATTTAGTTAAAAAAAAAAAGCACAACAGGTTCATCTCCACCACCTCCTCCCCCCAGCCCATAATGTACCTTTAATGTTATCATCCTCGCAAATCCACCGGCAGACTGTCTGGTCAGGTGTATAACTGGAAAAGGTCAAGGCAAAATATCAGCATATTTAACAAATGGATTTGCGTGCAGTGTTCGTAGGAATCCTTCCAGTTGCATGGCAACCATCTTTGTAATTACTATTTGCAACTCCATTTTTAATAGTTTGATTACTATTTTCTCCATTATATTGTTGCATATAATGAATTTAAATTCATCCCTCTCACTTTCTTCTTCTTTACAACAATAAATGCAGGCTGGTATCAGGTCAACTAGCATTAAACTTAGCTTCCAAAAACAGATGAGTAATGCCTAGATAGCACATTATACAGATTTTGAGGTTCTAATGTTAGTAGAAACATAAGCAGCTGCTTGTTGTGACTCAGATCATTGTTCCATCTAGCTCAGTACTGTCTGAATACTACCGAGTGGCAGTGGCTCTCCAGGATTCCAGACGGGATCTGTTCTAGCACTACCTGGATTGACAGGGATTGAATCTGCATGTGAAGCAAATGCTCTAACATTGAGCTATGGCCCTCCCAATGTATGTAACCTTTTATCTCAAATGGATAGGACATGGAATGGCAGAGAGGGATAAAAGTGACAAGGAAAATCATAAGCCTGTGCTTGATAATAAGGCGTGGTAAATTAACAGTATGGCAGACAATGTCATCCCTTTCAGTAACTTTCAAACAGGGGTGCCAACTTGAATAAAATATTGGGAGGGGGGCAAGTAAGCCCCACCTCACATAATCAATCTCAGACATGGTGTATGCACACCATTTCAATGGCAACACCTATCAACTTTGAGGGGCCCCAGCTCCCTCAAATATTTTATTAGGGTGTCCGAAGGGACCTATGCCTTCAGAAAATTTAATAAACATTGATTCAGAAGCACACTGGTAATTGAGCTAAATAAAGGTTTGTAGCCTTGCCATTAAAATGGAAGGGGGTATATTGGGCCACAGAATACTTTTGAGTTGAAAAGGTTTAAGGACTGCCTTAGATTGCATTGAATTCTCACTTGCATGAACCTTCCTGTGCATTCCTTAGTATACACTGAGATCCACCACGGCATGTTGAGTGAAAAGCACCCAATTCTTGGCTATAGGCATTCCATAATTCTGCAAACTAGAAAAGATTTGCATGTTTCTTACATATGTTACACTATTTTGTAAAATAACAACAACAACAACAACAACAACAACAATAGATGGGTTGATGCACTTTACTGGGGGAATGTATTTTGTGAACTAACCATAGAATGCACAGAAGCATTCACAGGCTGTGTGCAGTTGCCAAGAGCTTTGTGAAACAGAGGAGGAGGAAAGCCTGTCTCTGTCTGTGGTGGTGAATAAGGTGGGACAGAAGTAGAAAGAACGAATTCTAGTTTTGTTCCCATTATCCTCCCTGTCGGAGGCACCAAATTGCTAGGGAAATTGAGGGGAGCTGACATTGCACACATGACACGCATGACGCACCGTGTCGCATCATGACTTCAGACGGAGCTAGGGGGTGGAGCCATACATGGCAGTAGCCCTGCTTCAATGGCTGGTGGCACCTTCTCTTTGGCCCTTGGCCTCCTCCTCTTCCTCTTCCTGCTGCCACAACCGGCCAAGGGCTGCTTCCCCCCCCCCTTCCCCTCCATGGCAAGAGGAGGAGGAACTGGCCACTGAAGCTGCGCTTGGCCTCCTCCACCCACTGTCTTTTTGAACATTGGGGTGCAGCCTCCAAAAAAATTGTGTGGCCCCTAAAGTCCTGGGCCCCTAGGAGTTGTCGCCCCTGCTCTTTACTGAGTTGTGCAAGGGCTACACTGAGGCTGTTTGCACACAATGGGTATAGAGCAACCACCCACAAAGGATCCTGGGAAGTCTGAGATACCTTTGCAGAGCTATAATTCCTATCATAGGGTTACCAGACGTCCCCGGTTCCTGAGGACAGTCCCCAGATTTGCAAATCTGTCCCCGGACAAATTCCGTCCCTGGAATGTCACCAGATTTGCTAATCTATCCCCAGGAAATGTGGCAGTGGCAGCCTCAGCAGCCCGGAGCCAGCCTGTTAGCGCAGTTGGCTCTGGTTGCCTTCAGGAGCTGCCCGCTGCCACTGCCACTGCTGAAGGGGAACTAGGGACATCTGGTGGTACAGATCTCCTGCCCCCTTCCCCCTTTATTTTGACAGATCGGGGGAGGCTCGGGAGTCACAAATGGGTGGGCGCTGCCCAGGAGGGGTGGAAGGCGCGTGATTTCTCTGCCAGGCAAGGTGCAAAGCCCTTCTTTTGTACCCTGTGAAACATAAATGTGCAGAGTTTTTTAAAAAAACAACAGCTGCCCACCCGTGACACCCATGTCTCCCCCAATCAGTCAAAACAAAGGAGGAAGGGGGCAGGAGACTGGGAGAGGCTCGGGAGTCATGGGTGGGTGGCACTTCGTTGCCCAGTTTTTAAAAAACTCTGCACATTTATGTTTCACAGGGTGCGAAAGAAGGGCTTTGCACCTTTGTACAATATGCATGTGTGCTTGGGCCCAGGGTCTTTTGCCTCACCATCCCCACTACTGACTCCCTGTTGCTACTCAGCTTCAAAAAAAAAAAAAAAAAAGTGTCCCCAGATTCATTGAAAAAAATCTGGTAACCATATCCTATCATCCTTAACAAACTACACTTCCCAGGATTCTTTGGGTCAAAATGTGCTTTAGTAAAGGTAAAGGGACCCCTGACCATTAGGTCCAGTCGTGACCGACTCTGGGGTTGCAGTGCTCATCTCACTTTACTGGCCGAGGGAGCCGGCGTACAGCTTCCGGGTCATGTGGCCAGCATGACTAAGCTGCTTCTGGCGAACCAGAGCAGCGCACGGAAACGCCGGAGTGGTACCTATTTATCTACTTGCACTTTCACGTGCTTTTGAACTGCTAGGTTGGCAGGAGCAGGGACCGAGCAACGGGAGCTCACCCCGTTGCAAGGATTCGAACCGCTGACCTTCTGATCAGCAAGTCCTAGGCTCTGCGGTTTAACCCACAGCGCCACCCGCGCTGTGCTTTACATATGCCTTAAATGTATGATATGTACGGAGCCTGAGACTAAAGAGGAGGCAGCTGACATGCAGTGCCACAGCCTGGGCTGCGAATAAGCTAAGGTTGGTTGGGAACGTGCCACATTTGCCCTCATGGGCCAGCCTTCGCTGCTTGGATCTTGGAAGTTTGTTTTCTAAAAGGTTTCTATAAAACTATAAACGGATATCATCTGCTCGGTAATACTGAGATTTCTGTTTCCAGAAACCATCTGCTTTCTCTGCTCTTAAATTAAACATTTACCATATTTTTGAAAGGTATATAGTCTCGAGTCTCTGTGTGCTAAATACTCTTTAAATTTTAAACATGTTTAAAAATATAGCCCAGTCCATTACAGTTACAGTTTCTACATTTAAACTGAAAAGTAACAGCTGGTATATGTTTCATTCCCTTCCTTTTTCCTTAATATATTTGCAACACTAATATATGTTTCGCCCCTTTCCCCCCTCAGAAATATATATACAAAGTTTGATGGGTCGGCGGTGTGTGTGTGTGTGTGTGAGAGAGAGAGAGAGTGAGTGAACATGATATAGATGACATTTTGCATGGATATCCCAGTCCACAATATACTTTGGCTTTCCACTATTGGATATATAATGAAAAAAGGTGAAAACTAGGTCGTATTCCTGACCTGTGAAAGTAACTGTAAAAGTTACGTTTGATAGATTTGGTGTGATAGCGTTCGTATCACAACATAGCTCTTGCTGTATATGTTTGCGTGTGTTTGACCATAATTCAGTGGTAAAGGTAAAGGGACCCCTGACCGTTAGGTCCAGTCGCGGACGACTCTGGTGTTGCGGTGTTTGTTAGTATTTGTTAGTGGGGGGGGGGGGGCTGAGCTCCTGCAATGTTCATCTGGGTGTTGCGTGTGACGTCAATGATGGTTGTTCGCGACCCCCAAATGTGGTGTCTGAGCTAGGAATGTGTCAGTGGTTCCTCCTCTTTTTCCTGCTGCATAGCGGAAGCAGCCCTCTGTCTGCGTCACTGGCAGAAGGAAGGCCAGGAGCTGCCACCAACCAGGGATGCTGAGTTGCCAAGCAACGCCTGGATGTCGCAAACTTCTGGGTATCACACACGAGGTCACACGCAACATCAGCCACACACCCCCACCTGAGTGTAGAGATAACGCTCTGCTTTGCAACAGTATGTCAAGGAGCGTTACACCTGCTTTCCCTGACCTTTTGCCTTCTTGGCTAGAAAACAGGGTTCCCTCCCTGACCTTTTGTCCTCCCACAATTTATTTGCTTGACATATCGCTTGGCTGGAGCATGGCGAGGAACACAGATGTAATCAAGTATCGGGGGGAACATTTGAGGGAAGCACCTGCTGACACGTGTATTTGCTAACCCTGGAAATGTGCGTAGATGGAAATACGTTATGTTCAGGGTGGTTTCACTACTGTTTCCAATTGCTGACTTCTGCTAATAAAAGGAGCCTCTGCAGAGCTAGCCGGCAGCTTGCTTGGAGGATGCTTGCCAGCGTGCTTCTGCACAGCTCACCTGCATTACCAACTCCTGTCTCATGCCTTCACTTGACCTGAGTTTGCTATTCAAGGAAACAAGTGGGACTTTCTTCCAAATGTTGCAGTTTATTCTCCCTCTCCTCTTCAGAGTAGGTTTCAGGGTTCCAGCTCTCTCTTCACTCCGAGAAGGCTTTTCCACCACAAACCCCAGTTTCTTGATTTCTTTTCTAGCAGACAATCCACATTCCTCATTGGGCTGTGTTTTGTAGGTAGGGGTGCCCCTGGGCTTTTAAGAAAGGCTGTGGTTTTTTTTTTTTTTTGGTTTTTTTTTTAGTACGTTCTATAAGCACCAGGGTTTCCCTGAGCTGGTTCATCACCTTTGCTTGGTCTCATTTTTGATCCAGTCCTGCCAACACTCACCACCTGCTTTTGCTATTGGAGGAAGTGATTATATGAACTGTATTTAATGCCATTTGCTGGGGTTTTTTTCACAGTTCCTCCTCCAGTTCACCCAGTACCATGTTGCTTAGCATTTTTGGCAAACCCAAAGGGGTTTTATTGGCACAGCTCTTCATGAAGAACTAATGTGTGACACTTACACAGGTGGTGGGGTAGAACAGGAAATGCCTTCACTTTCTGGCAGAGGGAACCTACCACCTCCTCCTTCAAAGATAAACATCTTGCTTCATTATCACTCTCATTCTAACACATTTATCTGAACTGAATTAATAAGTACCTACCCCAGGTTTCCCGCACTGACTGCTTACAAGTTTGTAGAAGCTAATATTCAAGGACATTAAAGGAAAAATAAAAGAAATGAGGTCTTTGCAAGTAGGAGATACTTTACCGTTTGGTCTCATAAAATAAAATAAACATTGTAAAAAAAAATGAAGCCTATAAACCTCGGGAAGACGGATAAGTTGACATATTGTTCTGCATATCTCTGTTTAATAATATTATATTTCATTTCCCATGCTAAGAAAACAGCCATTACCCAAAGCAGCCATTCGTAAACAGCCATTGTGAACAGATTGCATCCTTGTTGGTGGTATGATAATTGAAATAAGTTTACCAGTCTTTTATGAGAAAATACCAGATGTATAAAATACCTATTAATCAACTCACTCGCTTTTGCAGACATCAGCTTCAGTACCGATGGCTATTAAAGAATAAATGGGATAAGAGCAAAAAGAAAAGAAAGAAAAGGGGAGAAATTCAGAAAATTAGCCAAGCAGTTCAACCATGTGGCATGTTGCTTGAAGAGAGAACGGGGGAGGGGAATGCACTGTGTTCTCAGATCAGTTCTTCTGAGCCAAGCTTACAGGTCGTCATGTTCATCAATTCAGCATTTGTTTGGTTTTCATAATTGCAGGCGTACATTAACCATTCCTTTGTGGACAATGATATAAAGCATCAGGCTGCCAGTCCACTACCTCTTAGCTTCATTCCCTCCACCTTCCCACTGCTAATCACATTTTCATTGAATTCTCCTCTATCTGTGAGAAGAGGCTGCAGGGGCACTATCTGTTAATCTTGGACCCCTGGAATAAACATTAAATTGTTGTTATTTTCCTTTTCCTGCTAAACTAGATGGAAACTGAAGAAAGCAATGGGGACAGCTCAGTAAGCAAATACGCTGATAGAGTTTTATTGACAGCAAATTGTATGTGGGGCAGTGAGCACACATACACATCATACTTTTTAAATGTCAACAAATACCTAGGTGGTGCTGTGAAGGAGACGATTGCTGAAGGATCCAAAGGAGACCCAGGGCCACAGAAATGTGTAAATCTCCCCTTCAAGAATCTCACAGAGCTGTTTTGCTTAAGGTGACTGTGTTTTGGATTTAGGATGATTAAAGACCTGCTGGTGCATCCTTGCAGGGGCAAAACTGGGCTTTATTTCATGTGGGTCAAAGACCTGGTTTGCCCTCCCCCATGCATTTGTGCATGCACACACAGATACACAAACACACTCTGGGAGACTCAATGGCATCCCTCTGGATACTTCACCCGGGGCAAATAATAATAATAAGAAGAGTTTGGATTTGATATCCCACTTTATCACTACCCTAAGGAGTCTCAAAGCGGCTAACATTCTCCTTTGCCTTCTCCCCCACAACAAACACTCTGTGAGGTGAGTGAAGCTGAGAGACTTCAGAGAAGTGTGACTAGCCCAAGGTCACCCAGCAGCTGCATGTGGAGGAGCGGAGATGTGAACTCAGTTCACCAGATTATGAGTCTACCGCTCTTAACCACTACACCACACTGGGCTAGCTAACCCAGCCAGCTCCCCACCCCCGGTAGTTACAGCACTGCACCCTTACTGTACTCCATCAGCATATCTGGATTTCTAGGAGCTGGGACATGGAAGAGTAAGATTTAGGTTTAGAAGGTGGCAAACAGTGTGATAAAAAAATAAACCTGAAAAAATGAACAACACCATATTTTGTAGAGCTCCAATAGAAAGAGGAAGCAATGGTGGCAGTTTGTTTGTTTGTTTGTTTGTTTGTTTGTTTGTTTGTTTGTTTAGTACACTGCCCTTCATCTGAATATCACAGGGTGGTTCACAATATGATCATAGTCATAAACATTGAGCAAGATCCAACCTCTACCATAACGTAGGAGTATTGCAGGGGTAATCAACATGAATGCCCTCCAGGTGTTGTTGGGCTTCAACTCTTATGTGGCACATGTCTGAACCCACAATTGTGACCAAGCACTCACGTTTATTCTTACTGAGTTAGACCCATTGGTCCATCTTTCTTAATACTGTCTGTCCTGACAGGCAGCAGCAGGAGTCTTTTTTCCAGCCCTTTGGGGACTGAAGCTGGGACCTTCCTCATGGAATGCAAATGCTCTACCACTGAGCTGTTCCCCTTCCAGTCGGCAGAGGGACTGAATAAGAGGAACATGAGAAAATGAATAGCAGAACCTCAGCTCACCACACCAATTATGCCCATCACAGCTCATGTTGCCTGTTCCTCTGTATGCCCCCATCTGAAACATACCAGTGGCATCACTGGGTCACTGCTTTGCACAGCAACTGGTTGCACATGCAACCATGATAAATAACAATTCCTGCAATGAATTAAATGGGGGGGGGGGGACTAGCCAAAACAGCAGTACATAATGCAAACCATAATAACTGGCTTGAAATGTGTATCCTGGGGTTTCAGATGATGTCATAATCTACTGCAGCAAATTTAATAGTATTGTTGCCTGGAAGCTAGGCCATTATGCTGTGTTTAATTTCTCCAAGATGTAAATTACATGGTTCAATGTTGTATAGTATTGGCTACTGCCATTTTAGATTCTTGTGCTTGCAGCTGTCAGGAAACATAATGTTTATGGGTGTTTTGTTTAGCTAGGAATCTTGATCATTAACAGACTTATCTTGAAACTATCCCATGCTCTGTTTTTCCTTAGTGTTCCCAGATATCCATTTAGATGAAACGGACTTCACAATTCATAGAATATATAAATATTAGAAGGTGCAACCCCCATTCTAATTGTGTGGATTTTATTAACTTTTTCAGTGTACCTGATCCTCATGGTATCTTCTTCTTCTTTGCTGATCACTCGTAGCCAAGTAAGGTTGTCTTCCATGAACCTGGTCTTAACAGTGAGTCCGTAAGTGACTGTGGAGGCCAATTCAGGATTCACACATCCTTCCACAATGGGGACATAGGTTTCTAGATGGGAGTTGAGCGTAGTGAGGGGTTTGCCAATGTGCCTTCCTCTTAGCATGTTTCTCCCTTTCATCCTGAGTTCAAGTGTTGCCAGAGCCCATGACACCTTTGGTAAAGGCTGTTTGCCAACTGGAGCGCTCGCAGGCCAGTGTTTCCCAATTGTCGGTGTTTATACTACATTTTTTAAAGATTTGCCTTGAGAGAGTCTTTAAACCTCTTTTGTATGTATAAACCTCATGGTATATGGGGGGAAATGGCACCTACAGTGCAATTAACTAAGGGATTTTGTGGTGAAGGTAGGAGTAATGAACCCTCTAGCCCCCTTGGGCTGAAATGATGTGATGTTGCTTGGTGGCATTAAGGGCTAAGAATCAATTAGACAAGGATAAGCATTCCATTATTCGACTACTGGCTGAGATCTGATGCCAAGAAAAGGGTGGGAAAGCCGGGGAGCCAATAGTGTGTAAGGCTGTGAGATTTGTATCTTTCTACTAGACTGAGCTTCTTCTGGCATCTCATCACTATGATACGGAAAGCCAGGCGGATGAAGTTACCCCCATCTGTATTTCCCCCATCTCTTTTTAAGCCATTCACAAAGGTGTGGAAGTTCTCTAAACGTCTAGATATGGAAAGAGCAAAGTCTAAATACTGTGTGACACCAGGAAGGGAGTTCTGAATTTTATAAAACGATGAGCTAATGAGCTAAATCTGTCAAATAGATGAGGGATGTGAAGCAAACTCATAGTTAGGTTCCTTGAGGCATGCTCTCTCAACGGGATGGGCAGTAGCATGGTGGCACCAGTTTAGTTTTCTTTGCCCTGTCTTCTCTTAGCCATGGTGGGGGGGGTGGGTGCTGCCTTTTGAGGGGTGGGGCTGCTGCAACATCCCTTGAAAGAGTCAAGGTGTTGGGCCTTTCTGTTATACCAGGGTAGGCTTGTGACAGCTTGGGTAGGGGTGTGACAGCTATTGCACCCATATGTGGCAAGTTACTCTAATCCCATGTACAATTTGTAGATTTATAAGTAGGGGGGCAGGGAATCAAAAATCAAAACCCCATTACAACAAGCATTAAATGACACAACTCCACTTTGTTAGTTCTGCAGACATTTTAAAAGTGATCTGAAAGAGGCATAGGGTTAGCCTATCCCATTTAAGGGAACGCGCGAATTCCATTACTCTGTTACTTAACACATTTCAATACTTGTTTTGCTTTCTGAAATGGACAGTCAAATTACACGCTGCAATCAAATATACACCTCATTATGCAAAACACACGAAACCTGTGCCAGATTAAGATATTCCCACACAAAATTTCCCACTAATAAAATCCATTAGCTAAATTGCCTTAGGCATGTTTTAGTGAACCTTTGAGACCATCTAAAACGGTATGCTCTCCACAATATTTATGATTTGTAGAAAATATGTGGGAGCTTCACTATTCTCATATTAAGGTAGCTTTTCATTTATTCACATTCTCTAAAGCACAGTGTGAGTGTGAATTGCTTTTCCACACACAGACACACCAGCAATGTCTGTCCTATAACTTAAGATAGGAGCTATCAGTATCCTGTGCCAGGTTTGTGCTGCAGACCTTATGAAGTAGACAAAGAACCAACCTTTTGTGCATATTAGAGGAAGGTGAAATGTTCAACTTCTTAAAAGTAGAGGCTGTCTGCTGTATAACACTCAAATCCCATCTTCAATATAATTTGAGACCGTTAAGGATAGGAAAGATGCTTTCTGGATTATGGCTGTGTGTTGTGGGGGAAAGGGGGGGGGACCAAAACCTTAAACTATCCAAAAGAGAAGGAAAGGAAAAGCACAGCTCAACTCCATTCTGTTGTTCTTTGAAGATCCCAGTGTAGAGTATAAGGATAAATGCACATCTCGAGTCAGTAGCTTATAGGTTACCACATTGTTCTTTCTGAAAAGTAATGGAACCAACTGGATGAATGTCCCAGTGGTGCAGAAAATATGAACACTCACTGTTATTAATTGACTGCGGCTTAGCACACAGAAATGCCCTTGAGTGCATTTTGATTCTGCCTTCATTATCTACTTAATTTAATTATTATTAACAAGCTTGTTTTATTTCCTTTATTAAAAAAAAAGCTACTTCTCAGCAGGTATCCAATGTCTTACATTTTGGGTAAAGTAGTGTCATAACGGCAATGAAATTGCTGGTTTCATTGTGATGTGGGGAAAATATATGTAAGATAATAGAAAACTTTCGTTGTTTGGGGATATATTATGTTGCCTGTGATTATGTTTACAAATTATATATGCACATGCAAGTACAGTAGGCCTGCAACTTAAGGAGATTTTATTTACATGATTGCACCTTTAAACGGATTGCTAATAAATAAGGAATTAGACAGGGAGTGGGAGACAGTTGCTTACCGGATTTTGGAAGCTCTCCTGACGGCTTTCCCAGAGCCCAGTAAACTTTAGACTGCTGAAAGGCAGAGGGCTTTAAAGCTCTTTTCGCAAAGGGATTTTTCGCTGCAGAAAGCGCTTTAAAGCCCTTACCTAGCTTATCAGCCTCTGGGTTCTATTACATTCTACTTCAACATTTCTCAAACTCCCTTGTTACCCTATATATTAAATCCAGTGTTGGTCAAGAGAGCCTCAATATTCATTGTTGGGGGAAGTGTGGGGGAGGAATTTGTCCGGCAACCTTAGTTAAGACCACTAATGGCCCACAGGCCACAGTTTGAGAACTTTTGTTCCAGTTTGATCAAGGAATAAAGTCAGAGGTGTGTGCATGCAAATGCGAGGTAAGTGTGGATATGAATATCTTTCTAAATTATTGGTTATTTATTTGCTTTAGACTGCCCTTCAGCATAAGTGGTTCTAGGTCAAGGTTCAATAAAACAATATTCAGAAACAATATTCAGGAAGCATCTTAAAGGTTCTATTGTGGTTGCTGATCATTTGGAAAGGGTCATAATGCAACACAGGCCAAACATAGGGCTTAACAATCAATCTCTCTTCCCAGGGAATTTTGGGGAATGTCTCTATGGGGATGTCAGGGGTCTCCTAACAACTCCCAGCACCCTTTACAAGCAAAAGCCCACATTGGTTTCCCATATGAACTCCACATAGTAAGAATCAGCTAACAGGCAGCGAACGCGCAGCACTCTAATACTAGTGGTGCATTGCTCCCAATGGGAAGTACCCTAGCAAGACTGACTTTTGCTGCCAAAAGCTTCCTTAAATGGTTCCACAGGGAATGTACCAACAACTTTCGAAGGCTATTATCCAGTCTGTTTACACAAGACACACATGCTGCTAATAAAACGCAAATGCTCACTGAACTCTAAAAAGCAATGCAATGGAATCACCCACTGATTCAGCTGTCTGTCTCTACATACAGCAATGCTATCTATCTATCATCTATCTATCTATATCATCTATCTATCTATCATCTATCTATCTATCTATCTATCTATCTATCTACCTATCATCTATCTATCTATCTATCTATCTATCTATCTATCATCTATCTATCTATCTATCTATCTATCTATCTATCTATCTATCTAATCTATCTATCATCTATCTATCTATCTAATCTATCTATCTATCTATCTATCTATCATCTATCTATCATCTGTCTATCTATCATCTATCTATCTATCATCTATATCTATCTATCAACACTTTTTCATGCAAAAAAGGTGTTTTACTTGATCACTATAGCACAGCATAAATGGGCTTATTAGAATCTAATTCTGCGCCCCCCCCCAAACCCCCCTCTCAGTTCATATTTTCTTTCCAATGAGCAGCAATACAATCTTTTACAAATATACAAAGGTAAAGGTAAAGGGACCCCTGACCATTAGGTCCAGTCGTGACCGACTCTGGGGTTGCGGCACTCATCTCGCTTTATTCGCCGAGGGAGCTGGCGTTTGTCCGCAGACAGCTTCCGGGTCATGTGGCCAGCATGACTAAGCCGCTTCTGGCGAACCAGAGCAGAGCATGGAAACGCCGTTTACCTTCCCGCCAGAGTGGTACCTATTTATCTACTTGCACTTTGATGTGCTTTCGAACTGCTAGGTTGGCAGGAGCAGGGACTGAGCAACGGGAGCTCACCCCATTGCGGGAATTTGAACCGCTGACCTTCTGATCGGCAAGTCCTAGGCTCTGTGGTTTAACCCACAGTGCCACCCGTGTCCCTTATTCAAAGGTACAGACTATTAAAAAGAAAAAAATCTCACAGCTCTCAGAGCAGTCCGGCAGGAATACAAACTGCATGTTGATGCTAAGGAGTCAAGAAGAGCCTTAACTCTGAAGCAGCAGGCATGTTATGTATTCATGAGGCCCTTGGTTATGTCTCGTCACCTCAAAGAGCTAACATGGGAAAGGGTTTGCTTGATAATCTGCAGAATTGGTTTCAGAATTCAGGATTGTTCCCTGGGTGATTTCTCATGTGAGGCTCAGACTGGGCTTTTGCCTAAATTGGTTTGTAATGAGACTCTAAGTACTGGTGAGAAGGGGAACTGAATTATTACTGTTTACACAGCCTTCACCCAATGTTCCTCCGGTAGGTCACAATACAGTTTTAAAAGCAACTTAACTTAAACCACAGAAATAGGCCAAGTCCTAAAAACATACGACTCAGATGTCAAAAGCTAGGGTAAAGAGGCCTTTCCAACATGTCAGAAATGGCTGACACATATTCATTCCCGAGGGCCAGATGCAGCAAATGGACAGTCGCTTGTTGACCCCTTTTGATGAATCGTTTACGATTAAATAGAAAAGAAGCAAACTTAGTTTACTTTCATTCCCCCCTCCACTTTGTCTTCTTGGTATAGTTGCTCATCATCATCCTTTAGACCATAACACAACACTACTTGTCTTTAGGATCTCTCATGCCTGTCTCAAGACAGCCAAGATTCCTTGCAAGCTGTAGTTTTCAAAACAATTTGGATGTGAATCTTGCGCATGATAATTCTGCATCCCTGTAGCCTAATTTAAAGATTACATTCCATTTTCTCATCAAGTGGAATTGGAATATGCATGGAACACACTGAGTAATTTTTTTATTAAAAAATTTATTCTCATCACTTGCAAAGCTTAACCACTGTCTATTATACTTTTTTTTTGACAATTTCTATATTTATATATATATTCCACATCCCAGAGTCTCTTTAACAATTCTGCTCTTATAGGTGCTGCTACCAGTGCTGACTTTGTGGAGGTTCCCAAGGGTTGCTAATATGAAACATGAGGAGAGTGCAAAAATGATCTGGGTTTAAGAGGGTGGGGGACATCAGAGAACTACCATTTTTTGGGTATTTTTTTTACTATTTCCCATTAATCTTTTAACATTATTTTCACATTCGTTTTACACAACGCATTCATTACGACGATGAGCCAGAGTTCAGATACACCAGATGTGTGCTGAATATGCAAATAACTGGAGGACTCGTGGTTTCCCTGGAAACCAGATGAAAGCCTTTTGAAGGGATCTGCCTTTTCCGCCAGCTTTTCCTTCTCCTTTAGCGCTCTAGCTGTAACTGAATAAGGCACCTAGATCAAGGCACCTAGATTGTCCCCTCCACTTACGTGAACCAGTAAAGGCCATTTTCCCTCCAAGCATGTGAATGGGAGAGTGTTCTGTCTTAGGATATTTTCACTTCCAATCAACTTTGTCAGGTTTTTCCTATGAAGGCTAATATACACGGCATCATTGACTCGAGAGCTATCTGTGCCGCGTTTCCTCAGTGCTGCTCCTCTAACATGTACACAGCATCACTCTAGTCCCTACTGTGGACTCAGCTAGATTTATAAAAAGTGTTTTATATGCGTTGTATATACGATATAACACTGTGTCTCCAGATGGTGCTGTGGAGTCCTGTCTTTCTCTACCGGATTTCCCTGTATTGAGTTTACCACACATTTAACTGAATTGCTTCTCCGATGTGTCTAGATCCAGCCTGCATTTCAATTTGCATTGTAGATAGTTTCCTTTACAACAGTAGCTGCCATCAGGAAAGTGTGGTGCTGGCATAGAAACCTTCCACATGATGTGTCAGGAAGTGGCACTATGGATTACAGGATGTCAATGGGGGTGGGAACACCTTGTGGGCCCATACATTGTGAATTTATAAATCTCACCAGAAATGGGATAGCTCTGAAACCAGTTCCACGCACCACTCCTTCTAAATAGCTTCCTCTTCTCTACTGAGAAGAAAAGACTAGTCTTTCCATTAAAACCACCTTCTGCTTCTGCAGCAACATTTCACTACACCTGGATAATAATAATAATAATAATAATAATAATAATAATAATAATAATAATAATAATATATTTACACCCCGCCCATCTGGCTGGGTTTCCCCAGCCACTCTGGGCAGCTCCCAACAGAATATTAAAAACACAACAAAACATCAGACATTAAAAACTTCCCTAAACTTCAGATGTCTTCTAATAGTCAGATAGTCGTTTATTTCCTTGACATCTGATGGGAGGGTGTTCCACCTCTGCCTTGTTCCCTGTAACCTCACTTCTCGCAGTGAGGGAACTGCCAGAAGGCTCTCAGAAGGCTGAACAATGGGGGAGGAGATAGCTCCTCTGAGTTCAACCTGTGACATCCCAGTATGTTTATTATGTTGTGAAACAGGGAGCATGAGACCAAGGGCTAGTCCATATGAACAGCAGCTCAACTGCAACCATGAGCGAGACCCAGCAGCCATCATGGACAGTGGAGGAGGAAGCAACATCCTCCCCTGGCTTTGCTAAAGTTGAAAGGGGCCTCCCATGGCAGCTGGGATCAAAAGCGGGTGGCAGACAAATCGCTGGGCCAGCCTCAGAATCAAACTTGTATTGGGTCACATGATGCCATCACAAGGCAGCAATGGGGCCAGCTCAGGAGCCAATGAATCCTAGGCTGGTTCAAAAGGACCTGCCACTGCATTCCATGCCATACCACCACTGCCACCTCTCCCTAGGCAGTAGGTAAGCGGCTATTGCAGGGGTCCCCAAACTAAGGCCCGCGGACCGGATAAGGCTCACTTGTTTATCGGGCCTGTGGTGACCACTGCCGCTGCCGCCCACTCTTACCAGCGCTGCTCTGCGCGGCTGCCCACTTCTGAGCCAGAGGAGCACTGGAAATAGCTTGTGCGCATGCACAAGCATTATTTGTGCATGTACAAGCGTTCTTTCTGGCACACATCTTGGTCAGAGGAGGCCCGTGCACATGCGCACAAGCTATTTCTGGTGCTGCTCTGACCTGGAAGTACGCTGGAAATAGCGAGTGTACAAGCGTATGGGCACGCACTCCCTTGCCCTCTGGCCCGCCATGCAATCGGCTCTGGAGACACTGGCCTAAGGCGCGGTAAGTTTGCTAACCCCTGGGCTATTGTCTCCAAACATTCCTTGCATGGTCAGGTATTTCCACATGTGCACCATGGATTTAGGGTTGATTTTTCCATTGTAGTTTCCCATGCCACATTGCAGGCTGTTTCAGAAGGTGCACTTAGCAGCTTTTGGGGGCATTGGTGCGGGGGATGAAATTGAGAAGACAACTATGGACAAGTGGAAGTGCCTTCTGCCTGGTGATCTCTGGATTCAAGCCAATATGATTATGTAGCTGGAAAACTGGAAATACAATGAAACACACTTATTCAAAATTGTCAGCCAACATGAATACAGGGAAACAAACAATGGAAGTATCTTTTCCTATTAATGAGCAGCTGCTATCTGGATTAGCAAGTATTTGCCATATTTCTAATTAGCTTTTTATTGTATTAACATGGTAATGTTAATATGATACATTAATTTTAGTCATGCAGGCATAAAGCCAATTTTTAGGGAGCTGGACTTTTTAAAGAACAAAAATAGAGAACCAATGAATAAGTAATTTACAGAACTATTCAGCCTAAGTCTGCACCATAGAGACAGAGTATATAATCCCCAACTTTTCAATACACAGTTGTAATTAAAGAATGTACACATTTGATTTTCATTAGCTATGCGTTTTGCAGGAAACAGTGGCTGTTTATATTCTGAGCTTGGTCTCATAAAAGTTGGGATGAAAGTAGACTTTATGTGTTCTGTATGATGGATATAGAATAGTTTGGGTGAAATATTCCATCCTTTACAATCCCCTTCAAAAGAGAATAAAAATCTTCCGAGAGGAATAACTTACTCTGTTATGTGAAAACACATAATTTGTAGTTTATTTGACAACAGCAAAATCCTATATTTAGCAGGCTTCTCTGCTGATTCTTGAATATTCCATAGGGTTGTTTTTTTTTCTTTTTTAATGACCCATGCGATTCTGATTATGCTTATTTTTTTTCAAGAGCCAGACTTGCCTTTCCCTAACCCAAGAAAATCTGTGGTGAAATCTTTAAAAACAGCTACAGGGTAACCAAATACAGTGGTACCTTGGTTTACAAACTTAATCCGTTCCTGAAGTTCATTCTTAAACTGAGGTGCGCTTTCCCTAATGAGGCCTCCCGCCACCGGTGCCCTTCCACCATTCAGCTTCCGTTAGTAGACTGAGGTAAAGTTCGCAAACAGGGACATTACTTCCGGTTTTGCGGAGTTCATAAACCGAATCGTTCATAAATAGGGCTGTTCTTAAACCGAAGTACCACTGTATGTGGGTGTTGTCATAGACTATTTGCCATGGGGTGATTAGAGCCATCTTATTTTTGTCTCTAACTACATACACTTAGATATTCGGATGGGATTACCAGCCATACAATACTGTAGAAGAATACATTTTTTAAAAAAAATAAAAAATAAAGGTGCAAGGTGGCTCTGACCTTTTGTACAAAGCAGCATTCTTCAAGACAACCTCAATTTCATTCCATTCCAGAAGACATTTTGGCTTCTGAAATGTTTGACAACCAAGGTGTGGCTTCTGATTGGTTGCAAGAGCTTCTTGCACTCAATCGGGATCCGTGTCGGATGTTCAGGTTTTGAAATACATTGGAAAGCCAAAGCATTTATTTCCAGGTATTCAGCGATCGTGAGCCGAAACATACAATAACGGAGGTGTTCAGGAACTGTGGTTTGACTGTACAGGGTTTTCATTCTCATGTTGTTTGCGTGTCGAGGTCCCCAGGTCCACCCCAATAACATCACACAGAATTTTTGTTTAAGGTTTTTGGCATAATTTTGGCCACAACTTTATTAAAATACAAATTTGTGAGTGGTTGCTTAGGCATTGGTTGCGACTATCTGCCCCCACCATGGGGGACAGACTGACATTCCGCACGATGCGAAAGTCAGAATGGGGGAATACACTTGGGGGTTACGCGGAGCAGGGAACCTGCCCTCACCCCAAATGCAACCAGGAGCTCATTGCTATGGCTCGAGCCCCCTTGACAGAGTGGACAAGCAATAGTTAGCCCCCAATTCCTTTAACGGAATCCCTTGCAGCAGCAGCGTTAGAGGGGCAGGCACAGCCAATCCATGCCCCTCAACCAACCAAACCA
Organism: Podarcis gaigeae; assembly: GCF_964106915.1. Taxonomy (NCBI): domain Eukaryota; kingdom Metazoa; phylum Chordata; class Lepidosauria; order Squamata; family Lacertidae; genus Podarcis; species Podarcis gaigeae. The sequence goes on from NC_139694.1 coordinate 20,581,297, forward strand.
TAAACCAATGCCTAACCGCAAGCTTACAAGTTGTGACGATTTGCTACGCAGTAGGCAAAAACCAAATGGCCCCAGCCAATCAGCCAGATAGACAAAATTCCTACCAGGCCCCCGCTCCAAAGCAGACGACCCCATGACAGGCATAGCAAGGTCAAAGCGAACAACCCTATTCTAGGGAGGGAGGGACGGGCAATCCACTGCACGGGCGAAAAGAGGAAGCCCTGGCCTCGTGCAAGGAGTTTTAGCATTTCTGGCTGTCAATCAATAAATGGCAACATTAATTTCTTCCCAACAACAAGGGAAGCCCCAATCGCATCAGTGGCCAACGATCAGTTAGCCCGCCCCCAACTTTGGAGTGTCCTGGCGGCCCCCACCGCAACACGTGCTCTCCATGAAGAGAACACGCTTTTTATGCAGAGTATTACTGTTGATGTTCATGAGCTTTACATTCTTCATTTAAATTCAGCCCTGGCTTATGGTAGTTTTTTGTTGTCAAATGCCAGTACCAACAGTGCCTGCGAGAAAAATCCCCCTTCCCCAAAAAAACTCCTGCTCCAGATGATTGGGAGATGCTCAGAACAGATTTTCAGAGGTTCTGGGGTCTGCAGAGGTGAGGAAAGGAAGGGGAAATACCATTTGAATGAACAGCAGTTTTCTTGCATGACACTAGACATCACCAATAACTGGAGTTCAAGACACACTTAGCTGTAAGTAACTCTCATTGAAATCTGTTGAGGTTACTTTTGAGTAAATACATATATAGGATTGCAATACAAAACAGATTTGTACATAACTTGGTTCAAAAAAGGTTTGCAACAAAAGAATCCAGCTTCTCCTTAAGGCATTTTAGCGGTTTGTTTCTGAATCGATTCGGTCGTAAACTCGTTCATCTTAAATTGCTTTTCTGCGTGTACAGAAGGGAGACCCCACAACTCAAATCTCTGATTAGGTGCTGGGACACAAGCCAAGTCACCAGTGAATTTTATAATACACCAATTAACAGCTACGTATATGCATAATAATTATTTTTGTTCTGTAAAATGCTGTGTGATCACCAGTAAATAGTATTTTTATTTCATAGTACCACAGGCTATAGTATATGGGCATGCTGTTTGTCAGATATAAATATAGATTAGATAGATAGATAGATGATAGATAGATAGATAGATAGATAGATAGATAGATGATAGATAGATAGATAGATAGATAGATAGATAGATAGATGATAGATAGATAGATAGAGATAGATAGATAGATGATAGATAGATAGATGATAGATAGATAGATAGATAGATAGATAGATAGATAGATAGATGATAGATATAGATAATAATACAGGTGACTTTAAACTTCATTTTAATATAATTTGCCATATGGGAAATATTTAACCATATCTAACCTCCAATAAAACTTTCACACATGGCACCCAAAACATTTTTGGGTCTCCTCTATGTACTATTTTTGTGCATGTTGTTAATGAAAGATGGCGGAAGTCAGGAGGGGGGAACTAAGAATCTGGGAGCTGGCAAGGTGGAGGACTCCAAGGAGAGAGAGAAAAAGAGAAGGGAAAAGGGGCTGCAATTAAAGAAGGGAAGGGAAATAAGGAAATAAGAACTGCCATGGCTCTCCCTGAACATTCCTCAAGTCTGACCAGGGAACCGCAGCTCACTGGATGAAAACCATTACTCTTAAGAAATACCTATCTTAATGCTAATAAAATGAAATAACGTATTTTCCAATTAACTTAAATTTGATATGCTTTCTGATCATTCTGATATAGCTCTACTGCATATGTTACCCATTATACTGGTGTTACTTTGAGAACCTATTACACTGTAATCTTTGAATTTTTATTTCAAATTTGCACTGAATTTTATTTTCACGTTATCCTGTAAAGCTTGTTAAAATGCATTCCTGGTGTATTTATTGCCTGAGAACCTTAAGGTGAAACTAAAGAGGCAAAGAGCTAAAGAGGCAAAGACCAGAATCCCTGGTCCTATCATAGCCGCTTTGTTATATTTTTATTTTGCAACACTGAAAGTTGTATGCATTTCTACCAGTCATCCAAGAGATTATATGTTCAGCAGGAAGGATTCCATTAAATCAAAATCAAGCTAAGGCTTTTCTTATCATTGAATCATTTTAATGAAAGTTAAACCCATTCACTATACTAGGCATTCCTTTCTTTTGTGGCCAATGGAAACATAAAATGTGACGTTACAATTGCAAGCAAATAATAAATACAACAGATTTAAGATAAAATAAAAAATAAAATGCTGATGTTGAAGTTCCTGGTGGAATTTTCCCTGTGCTGGGCATTGTGTTGTTCATTTGCATAGCTTCATTAGTGAAATATTCATTAATAGTATCTGCATAATTTCTAGTTTTGCTCCATGAAATGTATCATGCTCTTCTAAAAATAAGTTTGCACAAATTATCCTAGCCTGGCAGGAAGAAAAATATCTACCTGCTCTTGCAATCTCTTTCTTTCACAAGCTGCAAATAAGCTTTGCTTCACTTATTTATTTATTTTAATAATTTCAGCATGTTTATGTTTGAAATTAAAGGGTTTGGATGTCTTATCTTTTCTGCCTTTGGCAGCGTAACTCTGAATTTGTTTTTCCCATAAATATTTCATGTGCTGCTTTTTGCAGAATTTTAAAGGGTCTGTATGGCAGGTATCTTTAAATGGAAGGGAGGGAGGAAAGTTTGATTTATTCATTGACAAAAACAGAGAGGGGAGCGACAACCCAAGTAGTTTGAGCCTTTTTATCTGATGAGCAAAAAAAAAAAAAATGTTCATTTTGACATTACCTTTTTGACATTTTGTACATAATTTTTACGACTGATAAAGAGTCACACACCATTAAATACCGTTGAAGTATTTACTCCTGGACACAGATACTATGAATTTTTATTGGGGCTGAGGACCTTTAGGATAAGAAATGAGTGGTGTTAACTGGAGATTATGATTTGGATGCTAGCTTCCCTTCTCGTGAAGAGAACAAAATTCATAGTAATGAATTAGAGCTTTCCTATCTACCTTCTCTCTGCAAACTCCCTGCAAAAATAAGCCATTAAATATTCTGTTAACTATCATTTCCCATTTCATCTGAACCAGGAAGCAATGCTTAACAGCTTCAGACTGCTCAGACCTTCAAACTATGGCTTAATATCCTGGCTTGTCCCAAGCTGTTGACCATAGTTTTATAGGTTTGGGAATATTAACTTGTTTGCTCAGTTGTGCAAAAGCAGGAGCACGGGTTACATCATGGGTAGGCAGATAATAATAATACCTTTATTGTCAATGTACAACCTTTGTACAATGAAATTAACCAAGCCTCCTCCCCCCCCCCCCAAGCACTCAATCTCTTTGCACTCTGTGTGCTTGTGACACAACACACTAACCCCAAAAGTCAGTTACACTTTCAGCAGCCTAACAGCCTAACAGCTCACGGATAGAAACTGTTTTTTAGCCTGTTGGTACCACTGATTATACTTCTATATCTCTTGCCCAAGGGTAGAAGATTAAAGAGGTGCTGGCCAGGATGTGAGTTATCCCTGAGAATTTTTCTCGCTCTCCTAAGGCAACGATCCCTTGTGATTTCATCTAAATAAGGTATGGGGCCCAGATCTGGCCCAATCACCTTCTAAATCCGGCCTGTGGATGGTCCAGGAATCAGCATCTTTTTACATGAGTAGAATGTGTCCTTTTATTTAAAATGCATCTCTGGGTTATTTGTGGGGCACAGGAATTCATTCATTTTTCTTTTCAAAATATAGCCCGGCCCCCCACAAGGTCTGAGGGACAGTGGACTGGCCCCCTGCTGAAAAAGTTTGCTGACCCCTGGATTACATGCACAGCCAAAAGAATAATTCATATGTATTCTTATTAAAGTGAAAATTGATTATCTAAATGTGGTCAAAATGTCTACAGAAAATTCCATTATATTCTCCATATTTTCATCTATTTTAAAACTCTCTTTTTTTGGTCTTTTATTCTAATAATTTGAGATTCTCCAAAATGAGCAGAGTGTGTCTGCTTACCTGCACAGATATTCCGTCAATTAGAATTACTATAGAATAGTGTCCTAGAAGAAAGCTTCCTGTCAGCTTTAGCAATTCAGACATATTCCTAAACCTGAGAACCGTGCAGCTAGTTAACACTCTGCACAGCCTCAAGGCAAACATCCATTTTTTTTTCCATTTACAAATTGACCTTTCAGTTCTTCGGACAGTAGTTGTCTGCAACCAGCAATTTCTGGGGCAGAGCAACTCACAAAAGCTTTTGCTATCACAGCCAGAAGCCATATTTTTATGGGAATTGCTAGAACGAACTTCAATTTCATAATGATATCTTATGAACAGAAATAGCATTTAGAAAAGACTACTGAAAACCTCAAAGTTCCTTTTATCAGGTGGGTGTTACCCTTTATCTAAAAAGGGTGTTTGAACTCTCAAAGGACTTTTTTTCTGTAAAAGCTGATGAAATGACACTTTTAAAGGAACCATTTTGCCATTATTTTTCCTTTTACTCTGTTAAAAATAACAGTATCCATGTTGAGGGGAAATGATTACATCTAATCAGTGTAGATGTAATCAGATCTGAAGCTGGCACTGATCATTCCTGAAAAAGTAAAATGCATGAAATGCTTTATATGATTTTTGTTGTTGTTATAGGATACATCTCATATCAAAGTATACTTTGCTCAGAAAAGGGGAAGATTCCCCCGCCCTTAGAAGAAATATTTCAAATTAATATGTGAAGATTAATATTTCAAATTAATATGTGAAGATTTGAAAATATTTCAAATTAATATGTGAAGATTTGAAAATATTTCAAATTAATATGTGAAGATTAATAATGTGAAGATCTGCTTCCCTTTTAAAATATTTATTTTCAGGATATGCAAACTAAAAGTCCAAATACATTTGTAACCTGAGGTACCACTTTTGCTAATGGGGCCTCCCGCTGCTGCTACGCCACCGCTGTGCAATTTCTGTTCTCATCCTGTGGTAAAGTTCTTAACCTGAGGTACTACTTCCAGGTTAGTGGAGGCTGTTTGTAACCTGAGGTACCGCTGTAGTAGTAGTATTGATGGGCAAACCTGCCAAAGCTTGAAAAAGAATCTGTGCTTTCTTGGAAAGTGTTGGGAAAAAGCTCACCTGTTTTCTAAAGTTGGACTCTGGGAGGCTCCCAACAGAATAATAATAATAATAATAATAATAATAATAATAATAATAATAATAATAATTTATACACCGCCCATTTGGCTGGGTTTCCTCAGCCACTCTGGGAGGCTCCCAACAGAATAATAATAATAATAATAATAATAATAATAATAATAATAATTAACAACGTGACAAAACATCAAACGTTAAAAGCTTCCCTAAACAGGGCTGCCTTCAGGTGTGTTCTAAAAGTCAGATAGTTGTTTATTTCCTTGATGTCTGATGGGAGGGCATTCCATAGGGCGGGTGCCACCACCAAGGCCCTCTGCCTGGTTCCCTGTAACCTCACTTCTCGCAGGGAGGGAATTGCCAAAAGGCCCTCAGAGCTGGACCTGGCTGAACGATGGGAGTGGAGATCCTCCTCCAGGTATACTTTGCCGAGGCCGTACTGACGGCAGTGCATACGCATGTCCATTCTAATATTGTGGCTTCACTTCATATGCTCTGCACCCATGCCACAACATCAGCTGGAGCCACAGCCCTGTTGAAATCCCGTCACTCACCTTCATACTGGGATCAAGAGGCAGGTGAAAATCTCCAACGCAGAACAACTACCATGTCAATCGGCTTCACCTAAAAATTAAATGACAAACAGAGGATAAATTCTTCAAACAAAAGGCTGACTGGGTAATCTAACTGTGTAATTCACGTCAATCACAGAGAATTTCAGTTCTAATAAGAGGTTAACCAGGGTAAAGGACATCAGCACATACACAGTTATAAAGTTTAAGCTTTGTTCTTCCTGTCTATTAACAGTTGGTGAGCTGGCCCGATTTGCTGAGCACTGTTCTTGCATAGCATCTCCTTTAACCATCCAAATGGAAGAACTTCTGGAGAAATGGCACTGGCTACATCCAACTTTGCAGGTTGTATCCAGTATTATTCCTTACATTGATGGAAGGTTTTTTGATCCAGTGGAGTCTTCAATCTGCAGAATGAGGAGTGAGACTTTTTTTTGCTGATCCACTTTCTCCCCCTACAGCCCTCTGCACCCCCTCTCATACCTCTCAAAAGGGTTTCCTAACCTTTGGCAGTAGATTTCGGATGTGTGCTGAAAGGCGGACGTGGAATCTGCAAAATGGTCTCTTTCTTGTTTCTGAGATGCAAAACTCTGCTGGATCAAAGAACCTTCTTATCAGTAGAAGAGACACCGCTGCATACAATCCTATGAGCTGGCTAAATTCATTCTTCATGCATGGCAATGTTTCATAACAGTATCCTTCCTGTTTCTCCCCCTGAGCACAGACCCATTTTTTTCATTAAATCTTGATTAAATCAGAACTTTTATTTTCTTATTGTGGCTGAAGATTGTATGTGTATGTTTCTACACACACACACACACACACACATAGAGAGAGAGAGAGAGAGAGAGAGAGAGAGAGAGAAAGAGAGAAAGAGAGAAAGAGAAAGAGAGAGGATTGTTAAAAGTGGTGAAAGTAATGGTGTTATAGCACAAGCTACACATGTGTCCAATTGCAATATAGTGAAACCATGCTATGCAAAGCAGCTTGTGCACACATTCACATAACACCAAAGATTAAAACATATTTGTGTCAGATATGAACTATATAAACAGCTACTTCATAACTACCAGTAGACAGTTGCACTAGGATGTCATAAACCTTATAGTATCAACAATCTGCTCCCATTTTTTTAATGGTGCTTCAGTTCAAGTAATTACATCACAATCTTCCCTAACATAATGTGCTAGCACTCTACTTCCCGTTAAAGAAGTCCCCCCCCCACCTCATATATAAACCCTATATATCTCAGCCTTCGTGCTCTTTTACCTTCTCTTTAGCCATTGTCATCTGTTAGGCCATACATTTAAAACAAAACAAAACAAAACAAAAACCTCAATTGGAAACAAGTAGCAGAAGAACATTTGAAATTGAAAGTATGAAAGCAGCCTTAGGGCATTCTCATAGTTTTCTACACATGTAAATTTGAGGGCTGAAGGCATTGGGGGAGGGGGCTAAAAGCTTCACACACAAAACCCATTCTTTTTGACATGTTGTCACATGCCTGCAGAGCTTCTTTCACCAATGTGAAGCTAGCACTGGTCCAGCTGGTTTTTTGTTTAAGAATAGGGGCTTCATTTCCTTTTACCAAACTAATCAGGGATCCTGAAGCGCCAAGTTGCCCTCAAGATTGATGGGGCCCATCACATGTCACACATGTGTGACATCACACACGTCACAAATTGAACGTGCAACATTGCGTCGCCTGGAGGAGGATGAGCGTTCTGGAGGAGCCAGCCACTGACATTCGGCTCCTCACTCAGCCTCCTCTACCCCCTCAACATTGAGGGGCCCCCTTTCAACAAATATTGAGGGGGCTGAAGAGACCTTGGCCCCCTAGAGTTGGCACACTTGCTATTGACAGAAGGATGACATCATATTGCCATTCAGATTTGGCTGCAAGGCAACATGAAGCCGGATTCGGCTATTTGACGTGATGAAAATTGGCTACAAAGCCTTGATAGAATGAGGATATTATTTACTGCTCTCACTCCAAAAGAGTACATAACTTTGTCCCATTTTACAACCTCTTTTGAAAAATTACCCAAACAGTGTTTGTGTGTGTATATGGTGTCTTACAAGAGTGAAGTTTTCTCTCCTGTTGATTCAGCCCCAGTACCAAGGTTCCCCAAAATATATCTCCAAGCATGAGCCTTGGACATGTAGGCTGTGATCTACAGAGCACTTTTTATGTGAGCACCAGGGGTTGTGTTCATTGATTTCTTGCAGCAGATACTAACTCTCCGTCAGAGACTATTAAGGACCACTCTTCTTGTGATATAAGAGCCTACACTCAGTGAGGATATCACAAATCCTGCTGTGTTCTTTCCATCTGACCTTTCTTTAAAAAACCAACAACCTTGAATCTGAATTTTCAGTACTGAAACAACTTGGTGCTTGTGGATAACACAAAGGTCTCATGTCATCCACATGGGATGTACGCCACGTGTTGTGCATGTTAAATTTTAGGCATCGATCGTGGAGACATGCTAAAACAGCAGATTTCTGAAGTGAGTTTATTGTTAGCCTAATTTGTGATACCCTGTAAATAACATTTTTTTTATTTTTTTTTTACTATAATCAATGTACTCACCATGAAGTTGTTACAGTAAGTACCATACTTTTAACCAGTGCTTTTATTCTAGGAAAAATGGTGCCGGTATTGTGCACCCTTGATCACCCCCAGGAAAAAAGCAGTGACTATAATAGTTTTAGATGTACATGTATGCTTTGAAAAGTAACAGCAGTGTGGCCACCCACACTGTTTAAAAACTACTTGATTCATCACTGAAAACATATCAATGCATAGGCCATAGTTCTAATGAAAATACTGAAGGAACCAGTTCTTCCTATAAACTACTTATCTCTTGCGTTGAACTTTTGAAGTATCACACAGGGCCAGCCCTATCATTTGCCACAGTGGGATGACTGCCTCAGACTGAGAAGAAGCTGCCCCCCTCTGTTGGAGAACAGAGCTGTGTATGCCACATGGCCTGTTGAACTGCCAGTCCAATTGGTTTCTGCACATGGAATGGGTGGGGTGCCATTTAGTCATTTGCTGCAGGCAGTAAAATTTCTTGAACTGGCCCTGGTATTGCATTACATGCTACAGATTTTTCTTGTTCTATTTGTGGCACCCACCAGGCATTTCACAAATAACCTCAGTCTGCATGTAACCTACTATTACCTGTACAGGGCATATATGTTCATAGGTAACAAGTGCACTGTTTACAGTGCAAGAGTCCATCATTGAAAGGTCAACAAAAACAGCAGCTACCCCATCACCCTCACACCCAGGGATGAAATCAGATTCAGACCATACATCTTTTAAAAATAGAAACTGCATGATGGGGGCTTGAAGGATAGCTCTTAAGCGGTCATTCTCTCATTTTTGGCACCGGGGATAAATGACCATAGAGCAGTATCTGCTTCTTCTTTTTCCTAGCGGGCAGCAAAATCTTCTCCAAACAGCCTTTGCTGCCATGAAGAGTATGTATTGTCTTGATTTTTTCCCCGCCCCAGCAAGCATACTAGAACAAATTCAGCCCATTTAATCAGGTGACATCAGGCAGCACTGAAAACGCAATTTGTTGTGAAATTTGGTTTTGCATTTGCTATTAGGAGCCAAATGTTCAGCTGTTTTGCAGCTTTCCACTGGACCTTATCAAAGAACATGCTAGCTGGAGGGCATCAGCAAAGCAGATCACTCAGAAGGAAACAGAACAGCTGTGTTTCTGAAAGCTGGAATAAGCATGACGTCCAATGCTGGGGATATTTAAAACTGTTCCCTTTAGCAGGGAGCCCCAAGAAACCTGTTTGATAGTAAATGAAAGTCCTTAGTGGCTTCAGTTTCTAAGTCATAGCTTTTCTAGGAGATGATATACGCTCCCTTTATATTATTAGTATCTTTAAAGAAAACATATTTGTATTTAATTTTTTTCTTACAAATCAGGAACATTTAAACGAGAAAACAAACCTAAAGGTGAGCAAAAGTGCCTTGCTACCTTTCACTAGCCATAAAGTACCTCCAGGTAAGAATGATATAAATATAACCTTTGAATAAAACAAAGATAACCACCTGCATAGATATTACATCACACTGCCAGGAAGCCTGTAGGGATTAGGGTTTGTTTTTCTTCTCTAAGTGGAAATGGCTGGTGTTCTTGGAAAAAATCCTCAGCCAGTTTACAGACAGCAGTTAACATAGTTACTAGATAACCGGATTTTCACACCAGTGTTGTCGTCATCGATTCCACTCTTTCACAGTTGCTGTCCATGCCAAGCACCATCTTTAAATTGCCAATGAATTCACTTATTTCAGGGTCTGTGCACCAAATGCCAACAGATCTGCCCAGGATGGCTGTGGAGAGAACCTGCTTTGTCAGGCCACTAAGCATTAGCGTATTTGGGCACAGCTGAATCGGCAGCTTGCGTGGCAAGACCCTCAAAGCAACCTCCCATTAGGGTAAATAAATTCACAGAGACACAGATATTTTGTTTAAGGTTTTTGGGCAAAATTTTGGGCACAACTTTATCGATTACAGGAATGAGAGCAGTATTGGCTTAGGCATTGGCAAGACTATATCTGACTCCTGCCCCTTTGCAGGAAGTCTGTAAGGGTAAACCACCCAAAGGGAAATTGCTTCCGGGGAACCCGCCTGCATCTCCCCTGGTGTTCCCAGAGGCCTGGCATGGCCCTAGCCCCTCAAGCGGACTTCGGACAGGATCCAGGCCCCAGATGCCTTTAACAGAATACCCTTGAAATGGAGGGGCAGGCGATGGCTGACCTCCCCTCCCCCATTCACCATAAGCCAATGCCAAACCACTAAACCTTACAAAGTTCTGACTATTGCTAAGAGGTAGGCAAAAACCAAGTGGCCCGTGCCAATTTGCCAAAGGGAAAAAATTCCTACCCAGTCCCTGACTCAAGCCAGGCAACCAACCAAAGTCCAAAGCAAGGCCAAAGGATCTAAATTAAAGGGAGGGAGGGCGGGTGTTTGGCAGCACGAAGCAGGGGCCTGGCACATGTCATGCTGCCGCTTTTATACTTTTTTCCACTATCACACTTTGACATGATTGGGCAATAGCCCTGGGTGATTGTGGTGCCACCCTGGCGTAAGGGTGATAGCTCCACCCACGCCAGGGTAGGGGGAACCAGGTTAAGAGCCTGCCCACAACCAGGACCATCTATTAAGATGATCCCATTTCTTGTGCCCTTGGCAACGAGATGTATTGGTGCCCCCAGCCCAGCCGTCCCTCATAGAGCAGCAAAACAGCAGCCCAAGCAGTGAACACAAGAGCAGGTGGGTTCCTAGCCACACCTAGCTGGAATGGAGAGACCCAATTTTTATGACTCCTGGGCCTACACCAACCTAGCCAACCCCTAGGTACACCCCTGCTTCTGACCCATGATTTTCTTAAAATGGGCAGTAGTAAGAAAACCAGCTTGTACTGGATTCACCAGTCTGGGGCACATGGGCACGAGTGTGCCTGTTGCACCTGTGGGGGGTGTTTATAAACATCCCTCCAATAATCCACAGGGCACAAGGGAGTGTTTTATCTTCAGGTACACGGCCTCTGCCCAGTGCACCTGAAGGAGCGTCTCCACTCCCATCATTCAGCTTGTAACACTGAGGTCCAGCTCCGAGGGCCTTCTAGCAGTTCCCTCACTGCAAGAAGTGAGGTTACAGGGAAGCAGGCAGAGGGCCTTCTCGGTAGTGGGGCCCACCCTGTGGAATGCCCTCCCATCAGCTGTCCAAGGAAATAAACAACTATCTGACTTTTAGAAGACTTCTGAAGCCAGCCCTGTTTAGGGAAGTTTTTAATGATGGATGTTTTTTTAATGTTTTTTATTTTGGGAAGCAGTCCAGATTGGTTGGGGAAACCCAGCCAGATAGGCAGGGTATAAATGCATCTTATTTCATTTTATTTCATAACATCTCAGGGCAGTTCACAGAATAAAATACAGGATAAATACAAGTAAATAAGTAAAACAAAATAGCAAAACAATAACCCACAGTTTAGGGTGTTTCTGTCCCTTTCCCCTGCAAAACCAGTCCTTATCATTCAAGGAAGCGCCCTGACTTTATGAAGAGGATTTTAGGGGAATATGGTGGGGTTTCTGTCCACAAGTTTCTGTCCACTCATGAATGTGCTAAAGGAGCACAACTGGATTGGGTCCATCATTGAAAGATGTGTCTTGTGACCTGTTCATAGCCTATAGCTGAAGCAGTTTAATGACAGTATGTAGAATAAAAATGTCTGAATTGCTTATTTATGCCAAATGCACAGAGATAAAAATTGATTGGAGGTCATTTAGCAACAGCGAGACTCCTCTGTACCTGCTGTTAGTTAGTAAATTCAAGTAGGATGTCTCTCCTCCTTCTAAATAAGTGATTTATAATCTCAATGGCTGTAATTTACTGTAAGCAAAACATAAGATTAGTAATGTGCTTAATATGAATTATTAAATTCCCATTAGACTAAATTACCACCCAGAGAGGATGTAAAATGGCTCTGAATTAATTTGTATACTTCCATAACCCTGTATTTACACCTGTTCTTTAAACTCATTGATAAGTTAACACTTTGACACCAACATTTGGTCTAAGTTCAAATTCACATTGAGGCCATTTAAGTGAAGTTTCCCCCTTTTAGGAGAAAGCCTTTTTCTTTTTCTTTCATGATTCACTGCAACACGCGTTTCATCCATTATGAATAGTGGGGCCTTGGACCTTGAAATTTACTTCTAGTGTTAATGAGCCCCTCAATCCATACAAATGTATCTGTATTCCATTTCTACTATTTCCATTTCCTGAAAATATCTGTAGGTTTAGTAGAAGTTCTATAAACGTATTTCTACATCTTGCTTCAGGTAGATAAACTCCTCGCCTTGCACCCTGTTGAACTAAGGGAGAGAATATAGTTGGTAGAATATCAAGGCCCCAGTAGTTTGTACCTAAACTACAGGCTGAGCTCTCCACCTGAGGAAATTCATCTTTTTGCTACCTATACATGTCTACTCGAAAGGAACTCTCACTAGTGAAATCCACACCCTCGTAAGTGGATTTAGGATTGCAGCCTTTTCCAATAACCTAATGCCATGCAGGTTTACTCAGGAGGAAGTCATGTCGATTTCAGTGGGATATCTTTCACAAATTCACACTCTTGTATTCATGAATGGATGTGCGGGTGGAGGAGGGAGATACTTGCTGGACCCACCTCCCACACCACCATCCTGAAATTTTTGCTTTCCTGAGCATTGCACATTTGACAGAAGATCCAAAGGAATCCTGTGCATGCTCAACTGAACATTCATAAGCTCCCTTTCAACCCTTCTACCAACTACACAGAGAGTGGGCGAGCAAGGACAGCAGAGACAGTCAATGTTGGGGGAATATATTAGGATTGGGACTTCAGTTTGTATAGTATCAAAGGTATACAGCATCAAAGACCCCTACTTACTGCTTAGTTCTGAGGTTTGCATATAGGAAATAAGAATTTCCTATAGTTTATTTATTTTCAAATCTACCTTATTACATATTTAAAATCTCCTATTAGGTCCGCTAACAGAAATTTACCAACTATTCTGTTTCTTGAAAGCAACCTTATATGTGCCCCAGCCTATTCAGGTAAACAAGGTTGCATTCTTTCACCCTATTAGGTTTTCATTGTTGCAATTCAACACTGTAAAATCCTTAGCCCCATAACTTGAGATCATTTCTTGAATTCTGCAATGCACCGTATTCTACCCAATGCAACGTTAGTGTGTTTTCCTTTACCATGCTGACATTTTCTTTTGATGAATGCATGACTGCATTCAATAAGTTCTGCGGGTTGAATATATTGATTTCAATTTCAGCTGGTCTTGAGCAAATGCTTGGGGGCTTTGCTGAATCAGGACCTCCATGCTATGTGTCTCCTTGTAGGAGCAAACTGTTCCCGAGATTTTCATTAGATAATAGCTATTATGTTTTTGAGCGTACAGTGTTGTGCCAATGTCAGGGCTGGTCCTTACATGACAGTGTGGATATAGAAAAAGGCAGAAATCAGTATGTGAACAGTCCAGCAAAACTTGTGTTGGTCCTAGCAGAGAGAGGGGGGTGGGTGCCATTTGGTCATTGCTTAAGGCTGCATAGTGTCTTGTGATAGCTCTGGCAAAAGAATTAGCATTGTAATCTTAGGCAACTGATTATAAGGGGATATATCTTGTTTTGCATTGCAGCATAAGCAGTGCCAGAATTGTCTCATCTGGTTAATACTCCCTCTTGTTCTCTTGAGTTATTCAGTTCCTCACAGCCAACCCATCCATTGCTTGCTATATTTGCTTGGCAGTAGGAAAAATGCAAAATTAGTTTGGGAATCAATGTATTTGTGATATTATGGCTGGGATTCAACTAATGAGTCCTGTCAGTGGGAGCCCTGCCCAAGGGCATTCTTCCCTCTCAGGGTGCATAGCCCAGGGTGCGGTGGGGTGTCAGGAGAACCCCTGGAACAGTGCATGGGGGTGGGGAGAGGAAAGGTTGTGCCATTAGGCAAGCCAAAATGCTTACCCTGGCAGAACGACTACCTTAGCATGGTATTGAATTCCTCCCTATGTGCCATGCATTGGCTTGTTGTCCAACTCATCAATAGAAAACAGCAAGCAAAATTATTAGGGGGCTGCTGCAGCCCCCACATTTTTCCTTTCCTTTTTTAATGATAGAGTAGGATGTTCCAGATTTTAATACAGTGGTACCTCGGGTTACATATGCTTCAAGTTACATACACTTCAGGTTACAGACTCCGCTAATCCAGAAATAGTACCTCGGGTTAAGAACTTTGCTTCAGGATGAGAACAGAAATCGTGCTCCAGCTGCACGGCAGCAGCAGGAGGCCCCATTAGCTAAAGTGGTGCTTCAGGTTAAGAACACTTTCAGATTAAGAACAGACTTCCGGAACAAATTAGGAACTTAACCCGAGGTACCACTGTAATTAAAAATTGCATGTGTAAAGAAAGTAGATTGAGAGATGCCCCCCCCCCCCTACAATGCTAGTGATCCAGCAAAGCAAAACTGTGGAATATTCAAGTCAGAAAAAAGTACTTCTTCCCACGGTCTAAACCACTGAGCCTCTTGGGCTTGCCAATCGGAAGGTCAGTGGTTTGAATCTGCATGACGGGGTGAGCTCCTGCCAACCTAGCAGTTCGAAAGCACACCAGTGCAAGTAGATAAATAGTACCGCTGCAACAGGAAGGTAAACAGCATTTCCCTGCACTCTGGTTTCTGTCACGGTGTTCCATTGTGCCAGAAGCAGTTTAGTCATGCTGGCCACATGACCCAGAAAGCTGCCTGCAGACAAACACTGGCTCCCTCGGCCTGAAAGTGAGATGAGCACCGCAACACCATAGTCGCCTTTGACTGGACTTAATCATCCAGGGGTCCTTTACCTTTATTACCTGTTTATATAGTCCAGCAATCTTTCCCAAATCTTAGCAAGTATGGGGCATTATATAATAATAATAACAATTTATTATTTATACCCCGCCCATCTGGCTGTGTTTCCCCAGCCACTCTGGGTGGCTTCCAACAAAATATTAAAATACAGTAGTCTGTTAAACATTAAAAGTTTCCCTAAACAGGGAATGTAAACACACATACTTCAAAGAAGCATAATCCATATTACATCTCCAGCAAAGCGTTACATTAGATAGCCCTCATACAAGTATACGGGAGTCCAATAACTTCTGATTATTATGTTTTTAAGTTGCATTCCTTTCAAAATGCTTGGCATATCTTTTCATAGTAAGCTTCATAATGCCCATTGAAGCTAAACCCGTGTTATTCCCAAATTGCAGCTATTTTCCAAACTTGAAAAGTACTGGCTTGCTGAAGAATTCACAGCTATTCAGTGACTTTTACTAAGGAGTACCTGGCTTGTACTCTTAATGACTCCTCCAAAAAGGTCTCAGTGACATCCATAGATCCTTAGTCCAAGGAGTAGCCCCTTGAGTAGTAGATATCCTCACCCTACCTAGAGTCTTCTAGAGGTGTTTAGCTTAACACGCTTGGAAGCCCCCTTCAGACCTTCCAACTTAACGTGGGAAGGTTGAGGTGGAGCGAATGGAGGCAAGGACAATTGCGACAAGACTAGTGTGTGTGTGTTGCCACAATCCCAACTCATGTTGCCATTCCCTGTTCAGCCATAACATCTAAAGCAAATAAATAGTAGATTTGAAATAACACACACCTATAAATGCCACCTTAATGAGGTAAAAGCGTAGAAAGGCTCAAACAGAAATTATGTGAATTCCAATGGGACTGCTAAAAGCTCAGAGTCAGATAAACACCAAAAAAAAGGAGCTGTTGTTCACTGATGCCTGTTTATATTTGGAGTTTTCATTTGTCATTACATTTGTCACCCAGCAGCTGGGACATTGCCGGCTAGCAAATGCCCTCAGATTTGGAAAAACCACTGAACCATGTCATACCTTAAAAGACTGGAATCTGGCATTGTGCATGTTTAATCAGATTTCATTCACATCTGTGCTCCGTAATTCAGCATGTTTGGAGAATGTATTGTGCCCTGTCACTTCTTGTTGATGTGGGGGATAAGGAGAAATTGCATCTCTCTGCTAGTTCCCATTCAGCTCTTCAGCTTCAAGTGAAAGGAAAGGCAAAAGGGCTCAAAAGCAGTAGTTCTTAACGTTTTGATAATTTGCCCTTAACTAACATGACCATCAGCTTACATGTTTCAGTAGTCTGTTCCTGTGTAAAAGAATTTTAGGGCCACAATTGTGACGGATGTAAAAGGTGAATTTCCTATAGTGCATTCTGCCTATGTTGGTATTTGTCTGTCTCAAGAGACAATAGGGTGCAGCTCTGGGGGTGAAGTCAAACTGCTATGTTGTTGTTGTTTAGTTGTTTAGTCGTGTCCGACTCTTTGTGACCCCATGGACCAGAGCACGCCAGGCACTCCTGTCTTCTACTGCCTCCCGCAGTTTGGCCAGACTCATGTTTGTAGCTTTGAGAACACTGCCCAACCATATCATCCTCTATCGTCCCCTTCTCCTTGTGCCCTCCATCTTTCCCAACATCAGGGTCTTTTCCAGGGAGTCTTCTCTTCTCATGAGGTGGCCAAAGTATTGGAGCCTCAGCTTCACGATCTGTCCTTCCAATGAGCACTCAGGGCTGATTTCCTTCAGAATGGATAGGTTTGATCTTCTTGCAGTCCATGGGACTCTCAAGAGTCCTGCAGCACCATAATTCAAAAGCATCAATTCTTCGGCGATCAGCCTTCTTTATGGTCCATCTCTCACTTCCATACATCACTACTGGGAAAACCATAGCTTTAGCTATACGGACCTTTGTTGGCAAGGTGATGTCGGCAGCACTAAAGTTACCTCCCCAGGGCGCAAACCTGCACAGTGTGTATGAAGGTCCTGGGCTGCCCAGACGACAATTGCCCTTGCCAATGTGGTCCAAAGGAAAGCAGAGCAATATTTTTATTTATTAAATTTGTATATTGCCCTATTCCCACAAAATACATAAACAACAAGAACAACAAAAATACCCACCCACCCCAAATCACACACACATTTTAAAAGGGCAAAGGATGTCAATGTTTTTGCCTGGTGCCTAAAGGTGTATAATGAAGGCACCGGGCAAAGCTCCCTGGGGAGAGCATTCCACAGATGGGCAGCCACTGAAGAAAAGGCTCATTTCTTTGGCACCAGATTGACTGTAGGAGTTGCTGGAAGGAGGGATACAAGGCACCATACAACCTGCTTAGGCACTTTGTTGAAAGTCCAAGTATACAATGTCAACAGAATTACCTCTGTCTATATGCTTGTTGGGATGCGGGTGGCACTGTGCGTTAAACCACAGAGCCTAGGGCTTGCTGATCAGAAGATCGGCGGTTTGAATCCCCACAACGGGGTGAGCTCCCATTGCTCGGACGCATCTCCTGCCCACCTAGCAGTTCAAAAGCACGTCAAAGTGCAAGTAGATAAATAGGTACCGCTCCGGTGGGAAGGTAAACGGCATTTCCGTGCGCTGCTCTGGTTTGCCAGAAGTGGCTTAGTCATGCTGGCCACATGGTGTACGCTGGCTTCCTCAGCCAATAAAGCGAGATGAGTGCTGCAACCCCAATGTCGGCCACAACTAGACCTAATGGTCAAGGGTCCCTTTACCTTTATATGCTTGTTAACACACTCAAATACTGCCAAAACGTTAATGAGGCACAACTTACCCTTGAAGAAGCCAAATGGGGTTCCTGTCCTTGACGTCATAGTTCTCTGATTGTGCTCCCTAACAATATGCACAGACATCTAAACAGGGAAAGTTTATGCAAATAAATGTAGGCACAGAAACTTCTAATCTTCAGGCATCCATCCTCAACTGGTACATATCACTGGATGGGACTAGGGCACCTCATGACCTCTGGGGCAGGAACAGTAGCATGGTCCCACTGCCTGTTCTATGGATAAAGGAAGCTTCTTTCTTCACCTTAACTCACCTGGAATCTGGAGTGTTGCAGACCACGTGTTGATTAAGCATTCGTCCTGATTTGTCTGCACAAAGTTTGCAGGGAAATTACGATGCCCACTGTTTATTGAGCATTCATTCTGAGTTGAATTGTTTGCAGGGATGTTACACAATGTCACATCAAGCAATTGTTATCCCATGCTTTCAAGTACCTTTTCCTGCCACGTTCTTTACTGCAAATAGTCTAATTGGTGGGTGGGGTGCCATTCAAAACAGTGCCAAGTGCACTTTGATTTATCAATCAATGTGTTCTTGAATCCCACCGACATAATAGTGACAGTGTGGAAGCAGCTGCTGTTTTTTGAAGATCTTCATCATCCTCATGATAATTTTCTTGTCAGCTTGCTGTAATGATTTCTCTCAAGGAGGATGTGGATGGATTTTTGCACCCATGACTATAAATCTATGCAAAGGGAAATTAAAAACCTCTGGAGCCACAGGGCAAGAGAAATACTAACAAGCAGAGCGTCCCTACAGTGTTTGCTGTTTTTATGCCCATGAACTGGAATTCACTTGAAACTCCTTTAAACGGTAGTGACGTTCAAAAGAATTATAATAATGATTTCCCTATTCAATTAACCCCTTTTAAAGTTTTGTACTAGTGATTCTGGGTCATTTTAATAAGGAAGAAATTGGCGTACAAAAGGGCAGAGGGAAAATGTGAAGACACAATGGCATGAGTTGCAAATTTAATCAGAAAAACCTCGATAAAAGTACTTCAAAGTTCTGTGCCAAGAAAAAAAGGGCAGCCATTAGCATAATTATGAATTTTGTTTCAAGATGAGAAACTTGGAGATTGCCATTGCCTTTGAGAAATAGTCAAATATTACTGACTTGTGTGGGTTTTTAAATAACTGTGCTGAATCTAGGAGAGGATTGTCTGTATGATCCCGCCCCCCAATTCACAAGCTCCGGCAGTGCCAAATAAGGTAGCTATGCATATATGAAATTGGCCCCAGGTAGGCATGATACAGATTAAGATCACAGCCAGTGCCTTTTTCCTAGGGAAAAAAAATGCTGGTACTTACCAGGTTCATGGCAATCTACCTTCCACTACTGCCACTGTTTCCTCACGGGACCCCCAAAATGTCTGTTGCCCTACAAGCCAAACAGACAGCCACTTGCCCTGTCCTGTCCCCTCACAGTGGTCACATCCACTCATCCCCAGCCTCTTCTTGTTCCTTCTCCCTTCCTTCCACACCCACCAAAAGCTCCAGGCCCTCTGGGGAAGGGAATAGAAGAGTCATAGTTGGAAGAAACTATGAGGGTCATTACAAGATGGGGGTACAATTGAGCACTGCCAGAGAAAAAGCACTGGTCACAGCTAACTTCATACAAGATGCACTTTGTAAACACAAAAGGGCAAGTTCCAAGCAAAGTTAAACAGCAGTTAAGCCACATTGATTTCAATGATAGGATTAAGCACATGCACCGAAATCAATGGGAATGGGAAGTGTTTAACTTTGGCTGGATCATTTGAATAGTGACGTGACAACTAGCTCATTGGTGTAGATCATTTTCTCACTTGCCTTTTATTCTATGCCACTAGATTTGGGGGCCATCCGAAACGGATTAAGTCAAACATTTAGAAATTGTTATTATTATTATTATTATTATTATTATTATTGACTGAGCAATCTATAAATTATGTCAAATAAATGAATAAAGTGGGGCAGAGTTTGCAGGGACAGGGCAATCACCAGAAAATGCCTTCTTCTATGCCCCCATGATGGATTCCTTCTATCATTAAATAGATAGACCTGTTTGTTTTTTAAGAATGTGTTTCCCGCAAGCATTTTTAAGTGATTATAGATATGCACATACAATCTTTCTGATTTTTTTCTCTTGCCCCTTTAGCCTTTAGTCTTTTTTTTTATGTAAGGAAGTGTTTTAAAAGTGCCAGATCTGCAAAACAGCAACACTTTAAAAGCAACACACGTGATGCAAACAAAACAAAACCCTCCATGAACTTTTACTGCAAACAACGAGTTCTTCTCAGCACTTATTTGAACCCACAACCATAAGGGTGAAACCTGAAGGAAATCACCATGCTGGAGCCTCTGTGCTTCCTAATAAAACCAAACCATTCTGCTGTAAAAGTGCACCACTTCTTTTGCGCCTCCGAAAGTTGTAATTTCTTGGGACGTTTTTAACCACACTTTGCTGTACCAGCAACTCATGTTAGCACTCCTCAAATATCTCTGGAATTGGCTGATTGTATAGCTAATGTACTGATAGTAGTTAGAGTAACACACAAGGAGTAGAATCATCGAGAGCCTTCAGTTTTTAAGAATCCTTGGATTTCATGAGGAAATTCAGTCACTCTTTGCTCATCAGAGATACACTGTGAAGAACAAGAAAAAGGGGTGATAATATTATCTGGATATTTCTATACAATTCTCACAGATTGTGCCTTTTTTGTTTATGATATTATTTCATGTACAACTTTTCATCTTTTCATCTTTATTCTTTTTTAAAGGAGGGGGAATCACCAACAATTCCACCATTCTATAAACTTCTAATCACATTCCATTTCCAAGCTTCATAGTTAATTTCAAAAAGTTGGTTTTATAATCTGTTGATAATGAAATATGGATGCCCAGTTAATCCTCCACTCTTCCCCTGAGAGAGAAGAACATACCTGTTTTTAATAGGAAGGCATTTTCATACCAGCCATACTTAAACTTGCAGAAATACAGAATATTTATTGTCTTTTTCAATCACGTGCAATTATCTTGCGGATGTGGCTCTTAAGGTGGCATACAAAGCTTCCCTAAGATCCATCTTCTCCTTTAGCAAAGGGAAAAGTACCCACGTTTGAAGGTGCTTTCGTTTTAGTCCTGTTTGTTGTTGTCATTTCTTAATTTCCTGTAATTTAAAATGGGTCAGAGGGAAAGCAATGTTTGCGGCCACAAATTATTATTTATTTTCACCACATTGGAGGTTTCTCGCTGTTTTGGATCATACACCTTTAAGCAGGCAACCAAACACGGGGATTAAAAACTCTGTTGACAGGTAAATGTGAATCATCTTGTTTCTCTCAAAGAAAAATAATCAAGCTCCTTTCAAATAATGCAAAATGCAAAATGATTGCCTGTCTAAAGGGGAGGGGCTCTTATCAGCATCTCTTCTGTAGAAAATGATTCCCATTTTGTTACAGGAGAAACGTATGCAGCAGCTTAACTTGCCATTTGACTGCAGTCTCTGATATTTATTAACAGTTGATTTCCTGTTAGCTGCTGCTGCTACTGCTCTTCTCATTTCCCCACTCCTTCCCCAAGTCAATTATTTCCTTGAAAACTACATCTGTCCTCCTTTTCATTACCATTTCTTTAAAGGAGATTATTATTTCATTATTGGCTTTGAAGAGCCATTCATAAGAAGCAGGGCGGCCTCTTTCTGCACACAGAAGTCTGTGTTCCAGGGTCCCTCCTCCCTCCCCAGCCATGTCCTTCTCTTTAGTCTTTAGTCTTTTTATCAAAAGGCCGCGCAATCGAGTCTTTTGTAGCTGCTGCCCGGAAATGCAGCAATTGCTACTTGGGCTTCAACAGATTTTAGCATTTACTGGTTGGTGGCTGGACAGACTTCAAAGCCATGTAGACAATTGTGTACCTCAACAAGAAATCTGTTACAAAGCTGAAACTCGGCGGGGCAAGAGGCATATTAGCCTAATATCTTGGAAGCAGGCACCTCCTGTATCTAAAACCTCAGCTCAAGAAACATTGCCTTGTCGGCTGTTGTCCCCCTCAGCAGTTGATCCTTTGATGAATTTGAAAAGCCATTTTCTGTCATTTCAAACACTTTTGAATGGTAGGCTTCACAGGTCTGCCTCCTTGCCGTCGTGCATCTGATTACTTTCGTACAGATCATAATCCTTGCTGCCTGTTAGAAAGTTAAGGGGGAGATATCATGCTTATTGTATCCCCCGGCTGTGGCCATTGTAAAGCTGAAGAAAAGCTAAGTCACTAATGTATCCACAGAGCTTTGATCAAAAGTTTATGGCTGAAGTAGGGTTGGTGTTCTCGGGTAAGGGAGCTAACACAACAGTTCTGAGGGAAGGAACAAGCCACAACTTTATTAAGTACACTTCCAGGATGTTTTGGAATAACAGCCTAAGGTCATAAAACTTAACCTGCTCAGCCTCATTTGGATGAAGAATGGATGAATAGGGAATCATTCGTAGCTATTCTCTTGGGTTGCAGCAGTTTTTGGGACTCCTACCTGATTATGGGAGTCATCTTTCTTGCATTCTTTGGCTATTTAAATGGTCTACATCAGGAGTCAGCAAACTTTACAGCAGGGGGCCGGTCCACTATCCCTCAGACCTTGTGGGGGGCCAGACTATATATTTTTTTGTGGGGGGGAATGAACAAATTCCTGTTCCCCACAAATAACCCAGAGATGCATTTTAAATAAAAGCACACATTTTACTCATGTAAAGACACGCTGATTCCTGGACTGTCCGTGTGCTAGATTTAGAAGGCCATTGGGCCAGATCTGGCCCCGGGCCTTAGTTTGCCTACCCATGGTCTACATGCTGGAAAGCAAAAGAAAGAAATCACCACAGAACATGAAAGCTTTTCCAGAGTTGCCTTTTTGTACATCAGACTTGCTGAACCGTGGCACCTGGTAGCTGACAGAGTCCCACGTAGCTGTGGCTAAGGACAACATTATTTTGGCTGGCAACATCTCCACAAAGCTCTTAAAATTGTCCTATACAAAATAACTGAGCTGCAATGCATTGGATAGCAATGATTTGCAGAGGTGCAGGACCCACAGTAGAGAATATTATTGTTCCTTTAGGGTATTTCCCCCATTTCCCCATAGGTTGGGGAAAGTGTCCTGAGGTGAGGCTGATTTTTTCCAGAGCCCTTATGTCAGTTTATGTGCTCTTTCTCCCCCCCCCCCCCCAGTAATTTCTGCATTAATCTGAGGGAATCTTCAGGGAAATAGCCCATCTCTACCCTGTTTGAGCACATATCTTCCCCAGTAGCAGCACTGTGCAGGCCTACCTATAGACATTACTAAGTGAAGAACAATTGATTAATGTCAGCACAAACAATATGCATGATTTTTTTTCTGGAATGCTGCTTCACCAGGTTTCTCATTATAGAAATGTCCAGAGGAAGAAATTATACCTTATCCTTTCTCTTCTGTCTATAATGCCATTGCTCATGCAACCGGTTTTGTTTTGTTGTTTTTCTGCAAGCATTTCTAGCCTTGTCTGCTGATACTCTATGCACAGTAATCAGTAGTAGCAGAATATTTCCCTCCCCCCTAAAGTGCTGGGACTCCTTGAATATAACCTTTCAGTGCCCTGTTCAGTGCCTGAGTTACTTGGTCAAAATGTCTGTGGATTGGAAACCAGCAAATGCCATGTAAGTAGTTCCACTGGGAATATTTGTAATTACTTGTATACCCCACTATGCTCTCCCAAATAGGAGGTGTGGGGAGGTAAGGCAGGACTCACACACTCTTGCCACTGCAGTGCTGCTTTGTGGAAACTTATAGCTAAGAAGGATTTATGCCAGGCTTGTGCAAATTCCATATCAGGGGCCTAATCCAGCCCACTGGTTGGTTTAATCCTGTTTCTGTGGCAGTTAGTTTATTTCCTAGGGTAAAATCCTAAAAAAAACCTCAGCAACTTTGGTTGGCCCTTTGGTCTTCACTTCATCAAATCTGGCCCTCTTTGAAAAAAGTTTGGACACCACTGATTTATGTTTTCTGTCCTTTCTGTTTTTCAATGCCCATCTGCGTGTTTCCTTGGTAGGAAACATCTTTTTGATCAGTAGCATTTTCTGGTACTGAGGTAAGGTATGTGCTTGAAGGAGTAAAACATGAAGTTGCCTACCAGATGGTTCTGGAATTGTGCTAGGAAACTCTACAGGTGCTTGTTCTCCGTACAAAGTAGCTTCCCCAAATCTGGTGTCTTCTGAATGTCTTGGACTACAACAGCCAGCGTGGCTGATGATCAGGGATAGTGTTACTTGTAGCTCAAAACATCTGCTTGGGGAAGGCTAATATAATTCACACATTGCCATAAAGACCTGGTGGACAGAGAATTGCCTTTGTGAATAAAAATAAACTGTAACATCTCTGCATCATTTCATTGATGCTGGGTCTCCTTTGGGATAGAGTGGTGTATAGATTTCTGTACTTATCCCGTGAGTGAATTGTGTGTAACTCCTGAATAACTTCTCCAGAATGATCAGATATTGTTAATCGTTGCTGAGATGCATGCTGGTCCAGCACAGAGGTTAATACATACCACCAAATCAGCACCCAGATAGCTGGTGATATAGTGTACTTCAAAACGTTAATCACATCTCTCATTAATATTATGATCTGCAAATTAGCTCTTATCCTAGGCTGTCTGAAACATCTGAATAATAATTTTCAGTTCAGTCTACAATAAATCTCTGTTGGTTAGGTTCACTGGAGAGAGCTACATAATTGGAACAGGCTTGTTTATCCATAATTAAGTTTTAAACTACTTTGTTTGAAAATAATAAAATGAAATTGGCTTCAATCCAAGTCGTCACCCTGAACATATATGTGTCCTGATTGAGCTGGTTTCTGTGTTTTGTTAGAGTGCTGTTACTGAGAACAGTGGCAATGGCAGTCTTCAATGAGATATTTGGTATCAAAGTTAACATGATGATAATAATAATAAAAAAGTTTACAAGAAGAATGATGTCATTGCAAGAAGGTTTGGGTTTTGCTAGTAAATTCATTAGCTTGCAGAAGAGTGGAGGTCCATCAATGTGCTATATTTGGCCTAGCAAGCATAAATAATTTTCATTGCCAGGAATAGTGATGAGTGAAGAAAAGCACTGTGTGGCTCTTAGATCAAAATGTCTAGATTAAAAATGGTAGATTAGGCAATAAGTCATAAAATGGGTGGCCTATCATTCAGGATGAAGTTACAGGCAGACTAGTAAGTTATAAGAAGGCAATGATGGCCCACCAACTTGAATGGCTTTCATGGAGGCAAAATTCATGGAGGAGAAGGGCTTCCGGTGACTACTAGGACAGAATAGCTTCGCTCTGCCTCCACAGTTGGAGGCGGGAATACTCCTGAAAACCCATTGCCATAAATCACAGGAGGCGAGAAATGCTCTTCTGCTCGAATCCTGATGGTTGGTCTCCCACAAACATCTTGTTGGCCATATGAGAACAAGATGCTGGTTCTGAATGGGGTACCTGTGCCCCTGAAGGACCAGGTGTGCAGCCTGGGAGTAATTTTGGACTCACAGCTGTACATGGAGGCACAGGTCAATTCTGTGTCCAGGGCAGCAGTCTACCAGCTCCATCTGGTACACAGGCTGAGACCCTACCTGCCCACGGACTGTCTCGCCAGAGTGGTGCATGCTCTAGTTATCTCCCACTTGGACTACTGCAGTGTGTTCTACATGAGGCTACATTTTAATGTGACCCGGAAACTACAGCTAATCCAGAATGCGGCAGCTAGACTGGTGACTGGGAGTGGCCGCCAAGACCACATAACACCAGTCCTGAAAGACTTACATTGGCTCCCAGTATGTTTCTGAGCACAATTCAAAGTGTTGGTGCTGACCTTAAAAGCCCTAAATGGCCTCAGCCCAGTAGACCTGAAGGAGCATCTCCGCCCCCCTCATTCTGCCCTGACACTGAGGTCCAGCTCCAAGGGCCTTCTGGCAGTTCCCTCACTGCAAGAAGTGAAGTTACAGGGAACCAGGCAGAGGGCCTTCTTGGTAGTGGTGCCCGCCCTGTGGAATGCCCTCCCACCAGATGTCAAAGAAATAAACAACTATCTGACTTTTAGAAGATATCTGAAAGCAGCTCTGTTTAGGGAAGCTGTTACTATTTCATGAATTATTGTATTTTAAT
The DNA here is from genome assembly GCF_964106915.1 of Podarcis gaigeae. Classification (NCBI taxonomy): domain Eukaryota; kingdom Metazoa; phylum Chordata; class Lepidosauria; order Squamata; family Lacertidae; genus Podarcis; species Podarcis gaigeae. The sequence continues at coordinate 20,607,443 of NC_139694.1, forward strand.
ATTTTGCTGGAAGCTGCCCAGAGTGGCTGGGAAAACCCAGTCAGATGGGTGGGTATAAATAAATTATTATTATTATTATTATTATTATTATTATTATTATTATTATTATGGAGTAGACGAGCCATTGGCCTGATCCAGCAGGACTTTTCTTATTTTCTTATTTAGACCACAGATAATTGCTATTTGTGAGTAGACTCATATATGTAGTGTGTTTTGGCTTTCTAATGCCACAGGCTCTCTATTAAATTCCGGATTCTTTTCATACGGCATTGATTTCCTCTGCTATTTGGGAAGGTTCAAAGCCTGGAAGTTTTGGCCAAAATGTTGACTTGCTGATGCTCTGGGGGTGCACCTCAATCTCATGCAAAGTCATTGACCTAAGCAATGGTCGCTAGTGCGAAAAAGGATTTTCAAATGTTATCAGGACCGTATGAAAACTGAGTCATTTTTTAATGAACCAAATTGAGAGAATTAATATTTCTTAAATTAAAATGCTTCAGTTTTGTGATAACCTTTCAGAATGTGTGTAAAATGAGAAAATGTAGACCCCGTGTGTGTCATTTAAATGTCCAGGCTTGCATTTGTAAAGATGGCATTTCAGGACTCTTATCAGATCTGTTGCTTTTTATTCTCAAAGAGGCATCAGTTGTATTTCAAATATTCACTAAAATTTCACACAGAACATTCTACCTTAGATCCATTAACTCCCAGGAAATTTTCCCATAGTAGAAACGTCTACAGAGAATTGATTTGGTTTTGTTTCACGTAAGTATTAAAGTCTATAAACTGTGTATTGAACTTCCTGCCTTCTCAATGAAAAATGCATTTTTTCTCTGAGGCTTTTAATGAAAAACACACTGTCAGACAGTTTTGCTTTGGAAGCTATAAACTAACTGGTCCTGCTTGTACACAGCAGGCTCTGAGTGAGACTATTCCATGAGCTAATATATATATATATATGTTGTGCTATTTAAGTATTACAGAAAACATTATAAGATTTTTAGTTTTGTTTAGTGATTGATGCATATAATAGTAGCTGATTGTACACCCAGCAGTATGCCATTTATTTTGTTTGCAAAGTAATATGCATGCCCATGGACTTTGATATGGTTATTTATTTAGGCTGCAATGCTATATGTATGCAGTCACCAATTAAAGTCAGTGGGGTTTTCTTCTGAGTAGACAAGCAAAGACCTGGACTGCTTATCTAGTCTGGAACTTTCAGGTTGCTCCCTTACTTGTTTCACTGTTGTTTTCTTAATTTGCAGCTTTCATAAGGTCCTTTATGGTTAGTTCCCCCCCCCCCCGAGTTAACTGGCCCAACCTCAACAGGATATGTGGCACGGTCAGGATGTTTTGGTCCACTGTGCCTTCTCAAAACACCAATGCAAAGTTGTTTCCCCCCAAAACTTCAAGAAATTGTGGGTGGTAAGTCATTTAAGTAAGGCAAGCCAACTGCCCCATCTCCATACCAAAAAGTTCAGTTAAACTGAACATTTCGCTACACATTCCTTTGGTGTGGCTCCCTTCTCATGACTGACTGTGAAAAAAATTAATTCTGTAGTAATTTAAAGCAGTCTCCATGTGCTGGTTAGTAGTAATAATCGTTGTTCTTCACTGGCCTTTAATTGGAAAAAAATATTAGTTATTAAGTTTCTATCACTGATGGGAAAATGTATTTTAAAACGAGATCAATTGAAAGCCGTTGAGTATGGGTGTGGAAATCCCAAGAGTTAAAACTTCACAGATGCCAATGGATCTCAAGGATGATTGAATTTAGCTGCTTTTATGAAATTTGTTGGCCTTAGGCAGGAGTAAAATCAAATATATTTTTTCTTCTAGTGCTTCTGGAAACAATGATACTTGTTAATGAGAGAAATGAACTAAGAGGGGAGGAAGCAGTCCAAAGATTAAAGAATGAAGGGCAGAACCTTTGTTAACCAAGTATATATTATTTGCATAATGTCTTAGACATTCTGTACCTTGAGTCAAAATTTCTTTAATTGCATTTATTTGTGTCTAACCCAAATAACAATCTTCCTTCATTCTTGATAAATGTTGGGTGTTTTCCAAATGCAGCAGTTAGTTCTGCATATTTGAAGTTTTAAAAAGAGGGACCAATGTGCAAACCTGTTTCTTTTAAAGATAAAATACATCTAAAGTGTTATAGCAGAAAATAAGAACGAGCATTTACTTCAAGTCAGCCGATTAATTTAATAGTGTCTGGCTTCTCATGAGGTTATCTCAGAGCTACATACAAATAGAATAGTGTGTCTTTAACTGCAGACAGAGACCATTTCATGAGTAGATCAAATGTCACAAGAATGACTTTTACCAAAAGTTAATGTCAGGGTTCAATGACTTGTCCAGACAGGAAGACCTACCCATTTTGTGCTCTTTCCAAGCAAAGTTCACAGACAATATAGCTTAATTAACAAAAGGAATGATGCACAACAAAAATCCTGGTTCATTATTTTATCCACACGTGTGTTTGTGTGTGTGTGTGTGTGCCCATGAGTATCATATCTGAAATCTGTCTTCATCCATGAAACTCAGTATAGAAATTTCATTCTTTTTAATCTTCAGAGCAACCCAACTGCACTCAAAAGCAAGGGGGATTGATGTAGTAAGAGGTGTGTCCTTTCTAAGGAGGAGGAAGTGAGGCAGTATTTGCCAATTCTTCCTTATCTCTGCAGTCTCCAGTACCCAGAAACATTCACTGCAAAAATTAAATAGTTTTTTTTTGTTTTGTTTCCTATTTAGCCTTCTCAATACATCAGGTGGATCTGCGGAGCTCTTTGTTGCCGTACTCCGTAAGAGATTAGGCTCTGGACTCCGGCCAGTTGGTCTGAGCCAGCACTAATATAATTCACAACTGGGAGAATACAATCAATTAATCAATACTATAATTTGGAACTGACCATGACACTAACACTCACAGCTATTAGATTCACTAACTGACACCATTTAGGATTAATGAGGTAGCAAGAGCAGACAAACTAAGATTCGTTTAAATACTTTTTTGTTCCAGGATCAAACTGCCCACTCTATTTAGTCATTTTTTAAGTTGTATGTGTCAGTATTGGAAATTGCAAATTAGTTTAATGCTGATGGATGGGAAGCCAACTCTTTTACAGATGCAATTTGTTGTTTGTTTGGAGTATGCTAATTTTATTGTTCACTAGACCTGCATTATATCACTCACCCGCAATACAACAGTCGTCTTAACTTGGAATTGCCTGTGGTGCTAGTATCAAATATCTGTAAGAAATGCACCCTGCTGCAAATATCAGTGGCAATAATAAGGCAGGGCCTTATCAACTTTCCCAGAAAGTTTCTCAAGGCAATTAGAATCGATTGTGTAAACTTTTGAAATACAATACCTTCCCACTTGTAACCCCAGGGGATGGGCGATCTCAAGCCAAAGGTCATCTACAAAAAGTTGTACACTTGTAGTGACAATTAGCTGTACATGTCAGAGCTGGGTTGTGAATTATACAATGGTATGTGCAAAATGCAAGATACATATGTCATCAATGGGGTATTCACAACTATCTGACTTTGAGAAGACATCTGAAGGCAGCCCTGTATTGGGAAAAATTTAATGTCTGATGTTTTACAATTTTTATGTACTGTAAGTCACTTATTATTTATTATTATTATCACCATCATCATTACCATCATCACCTTTGTTGTTGTTGTTTAGTCTTTTAGTCGTGTCTGACTCTTCATGACCCCGTGGACCAGAGCACGCCAGGCACTCCTGTCTTCCACTGCCTCCCGCAGTTTAGTCAAACTCATGTTGGTAGCTTCGAGAACACTATCCAACCATCTCGTCCTCTGTCGTCCCTTTCTCCTTGTGCCCTCCATCTTTCCCAACACCAGGGTCTTTTCCAGGGAGTCTTCTCTTCTCATGAGGTGGCCAAAGTACTGGAGCCTCAGCTTCACGATCTGTCCTTCCACTGAGCACTCAGGGCTGATTTCCTTCAGTATGGATAGGTTTGATCTTCTTGCAGTCCATAGGACTCCCAAGAGTCTCCTCCAGCACCATAATTCAAAAGCATCAATTCTTCGGTGATCAGCCTTCTTTATGGTCCAGCTCTCACTTCCATACATCACTACTGCGAAAACCATAGCTTTTACTATACGGACCTTTGTTGGCAAGGTAATGTCTCTGCTTTTTAAGATGCTGTCTAGGTTTGTCATTGCTTTTCTCCCAAGAAGCAGGCGTCTTTAAATTTTGTGGCTGTTGTCACCATCTGCAGTGATCATGGAGCCCAAGAAAGTAAAATCTCTCACTGCCTCCATTTCTTCCCCTTCTATTTGCCAGGAGGTGATGGGACCAGTAGCCATGATCTTGGTTTTTTTGATGTTGAGCTTCAGAACATATTTTGCGCTCTCCTCTTTCACCCTCATTAAAAGGTTCTTTAATTCCTCCTCACTTTCTGCCATCAAGGTTGTGTCTTTTGCATATCTGAGGTTGTTGATATTTCTTCCGGCAATCTTAATTCCGGCTTGGGATTCATCCAACCCAGGCTTTCGCATGATGAATTCTGCATATAAGTTAAATAAGCAGGGAGACAATGTACAGCCTTGTCGTACTCCTTTCCCAATTTTGAACCAAAGAGTTGTTCCATATCCAGTTCTAACTGTAGCTTCTTGTCTCACATAGAGATTTCTCAGGAGACAGATGAGGTAATCAGGCACTCCCATTTCTTTAAGAACTTGCCATAGTTTGCTGTGGTCGACACAGTCAAAGGCTTTAGTTCCCTCCAAATATTTTGGATGTCAACTCCCTCTAGCACCAGCCATAGTTCTGCATATATATATATATATATAATTTGCATATATATATATAATTTGGAAGGCATTGTAGCTCTCAGTCGCTTCCCACTGCGACCTTGCACTTTACAAATAACCTCATAACTCTCTGTGGATTCCCAGCCTCACTTCTATACTTCCATCCAGAGGGTTTTAGTCTGTTAAAAGAGAAAAAAGAACTATTAAACAAAGTAACAGTGCATATTTGTCTTACATAGATCTTAAATACTTACTAAAATAACCCATTATCCTTATTTAAATAACTGTTACCATTCTGTCACATAAGTACTTGATCAGAAATTCTGAAAATTGTAAAAAGTTGACTCTTAACATAAAAACAACAACAATGAAATGTCATATGCTTGAAAACAAGCCCTCGGGTGTACATGTGAACTCATCCTTAAATCACTAGACTGCAGAACTGTGCAAATAAGCATAGCACAAAGAGGCTCTCCATTTTTAACACAACATACTATGACCTTCCAGAGAGGGGCTGTCAAAATGAACACATTAGTAACCCTATTTCTTCCTAGAGAGCACAGATCAGTCTTTTGTTAGACGTCTATAGCAAGCTTGCTGAAGCTGCTGTGTGTTACAGCTGGACCACCCAATGCTGATAAATTCTTGGATCAAGTGTATGTATTTTGAATTATCATCATCATCATCATTATATATTGTCAGTGTTATTGAAAAAGAAAAAAGGTTCTGACCTCCTTTTTACTCCTTTGCCTAGTCCTCAGACCTTAGCTGGCACAAAAGAGTCTTTGAGAAAGAGTATTCTTGCAGAGTATTGCTGCTTTTATTCTTGAAAAGTCTTCTTCTCCAACCACGACCGACAGCTTTTACACACATCAAACGCAACCAGCTTTCTACCATCCAACCAACCCACACACAGCACTAACATTGACCACTCTATATATACAGGTACAATTTGATGAAAGGTTGCATGAGTCATTGTAGGCCGCTGACTCACGCTGACTTAGTTCTTTTAGCATTAAAGAAACCGTGGCCAATTTTTAGCCGCGACATATATTTCAGCACATGTGGTGTTTGGTTTAACAGAGTGGACCAGGAAATCATGCTTCAGTTCATAAAATTGTAGATTTGTAGAGTTGGAAGTGACCCCGCGAAGGGTCATCGAGTCCATCCCCCTGCAAAGCAGGAATCTCAGCTAAAGTATCCATGACAGATGGCTATCCAACCTCTGCTTAAAAACCTCCTGAGCGAGACTAGACAGTGAGACAGCTCTTACCATCAGAAAGTTATTCCTGATCTTCTTTCTTTAACTTGAAGCCACTGGTTTGAGTCCTCCACTCTAGAGCGGGAAAAAAGAAGTTTGCTCCAACTTCCAGGTGACAGCCGTTGAGATATTTGAAGATGGCTCTCATATCTCCTCTTGCTCTCCTCACTTCCAGTATATAAATGTATATATTGGACATTTATGGCATGGTATAAATTTTGTTGTTGCAACAGATGAAAATGGAGCAGATGGAATATGAAGAGAGAGTCATGTTCAGCATAGGGAGTTATGTTGCTGAAAGAAGATGCTCAAGGATTTTTATTTCAATTTAATTATTCCATCATTTTATGCTATCTTTTGCATGTCAGTCAATTGCGTTGAGCAAAAACTTCTTCTTTTTTACCAGCTGAAAGCCTTCATTCAAAACATGTCCCCCTATAAATTTTATGAACATGTAAAAATGGTTCCCTGTGGTGCAGCTGAAAACTTCCAACAGGAAGTGTCAAGCTATGTGGGTTATTCTCACTAAGCCTGTTGGAAGTCATATACCTCCCGAGACACAAACAAAAAGTGTGTTAAATATTTTCTTCTGCTTCCAGGTAAAGGTAAAGGTCAAGTTATGTCCCCTCACTTGCTGAATCCGCCTTTATCTGGGTCATGTGGCAGCACCCGCAAAGCAACAATGACCACGGGTCAAAGAGAGATCTTGCAGATCACACAAAATCTCATGAGATTTCCATGAGATCTCACCAGAAGATGCCATCATGAGATGGAGACAGGGGGAAAGCTATGGGGGCACTGCCCAAGGTGGCTTCCTCAGCCTGTCTAATGGGCAGGGCAGCACTAATGCTATGGTAACCTAGTCACGAATGAATGAATGAATGAATCAATCTTTATTTTGTCAGCCTTCGACCAAAGCAATAAAACAACAGTACGATATACAAAGAATAGAAATAAAAAGTCAATTATATAAAATACATTTTAGGGTTTTGAATCAATAGCCAAATAGTGGACCTTATGCTGATTGCCCCAGCTAAAAACCTTGCAACCTTTGCTGTCATCTGCTCATCTTGATCTGCCAAGAGAAAGGACACTGTGGCAGTGGTTGGGCGACTCGGAATGGACAATAAAAGAAGAGTGATAACCTCATTCCTCAAGTAACTTAATTATGTTAGCTGTGCAAACACTGAGTTGTATTTTATTCTTGTACATTATTTTATTCTTGTACATTAGGGTCCACACACGACGGGGTCAAGAGGAGGAGGAGGAGGAGTAATAATAATAATTTATTTATACCCTGCCCATCTGGCTGGGTTTCCCCAGCATGCATATATTCTGGTTCATGGTGACCGATTTATTAGAAAGTGTGGACACTGACCTAAATCAGAATGCTGATTAATACTGCATGTCGACATAAACTGCTGAGACTCTAATCCTTCAGTAAATACATGGAGCATTCTGCATCACTCTTGGATGAGACTGAGGGAAGATCCGTGTGTGTGTGTGTGTGTGTGTGTGTGTGTGTGTGTGTGTGTGTTTTCTGGCCTCATTCAAACCTTGTAGCTAGGGTCCAGCACCATATGCATCAAAGCTTTAGCTTCTCAGCAAGCCCAGAGGACTAAACTCTGTTGTTCAATGGCACCAATGATATTGCAGTTAAAGTCTACCTGAGTATTGTCAGGCAAATTCACTAGCCATTTCTTTTTCACTCAACCCTATAAAGCTCTGGGCCTCTTAGCTTTCGTTTCAGTGAGCAATGTTTGACTGGTGAAGACTCACTTATGATCTTCTGACTGCTGACTGTGATCCCTACTTGTCTTTGACCAGACCTGCAAAGTCATCAAAGAAGCAACCCAATATTACTTATTTGATACTGTGAATTTGATCACTTCAGGACTTTAAATATGTTTCTGTCTCTGGATGCTCTGATTGCCCAAAGTCAACCATCTGCCTGGTTCTGAGGATGTACCTTCCTCTGGTTCTTTAGATCATGGACTGCCTTCTCTGAAACTTAACCTTGCATATTTTGGCACGTGCCCCTGGTCTCTACACACAGACATGCACATGCACACACACACAACCTGATGAATTCTTAACACTAGCATTCCCTTGTCAGAAATCCAGCCCTGTACGTCTTCTAAATTTACAGCAATGGGGCTTCATTTCTGCCATATCCTTAAGCACTGTCACTCTAAAGTCTCGAATCGTTTAGCATCAGTCATACAGAACTTTGAAGTGGTGCTAGAACTCTCAACTATGCAGATGCTTGGTTTGATCCCCTCCTACTGTGTGCTGATATCTTTTCTTAAAAATAATTATCAGAGTTCATGGATCTGATCTCAAGTGTTAAACAGAGGCATTAAAAAGCTTCGTATCGAAGCTATCTGTTCTTCCATTTTCCCCACTTGCACTTGAAAGTACTTCTCTAGAGCTGCCAAACCAGCCAATCTGCTCCATTTTTGATCATTGCTAATTTGATTAAGCTTTTGCTACACTTGTGTTTGCTCAAAGGCATGAGAGAGTAGGTTGGTTTTGATCTTATCAGTCTGGCATAGATATGTACATGCTTTCTTTTCCTTCAGGCAAATGCACTTGCAACTCTTTACCAGTCTGAGGGATTGGGAATGGGTGCAGGATTACACATGTCTTCCAGCAAACCCTTCCACTCTTCTGTGTACATCATTCCATTGCCTGCCCATCACCCTTGATTGTGGTTTGGTATTAAATATGTGCATCAGTGTTAATATGCATCAGTGTTGATATGAATAACACAAATGGTTGCACCTGTAACATAGCATTTAAAATTTGGGGATGGGATGGAAGGAGGGAGAAAAGTTGTGTAGAAGGAAGGGAAAGGCAGAGAAAGAGCACTTTTGTAGCTGCCTTTTCCTTCTGTAACTATGGTTAAGGGCAGGGAACATTACATTTGTATTGGCCCAAAGGATTTTCCAGGTTTATTTAAAAAAAATGTGGCTCAGAGCCTATGGAGCAGGGGTTGGCAAACTAAGGCACTGGGGCCGGATGCTGCCCACCAGGCTCAATCTGGCTCGTGAACCTTGCAGATCCTGCAGTCTGCTTGGTTAGTCGCCGTGGTAAACCAGCGTGTTGCAGAGGCCTCACCGCACAGGGATTGATTTCTGTGATACTGGCACAGCTTTGAATTGGCTGCAGGAAGCTCCTGCAGCCAATCCGAAGCCACGGACGCCTCTGGGCAACGCCCCTTCCTTCCTGCTGAGGCGGCCGCGTGTGGCCAAGAGCTGAGTGGAAGGAAGCAGTGGTGGCGGTGGGAAGGCTGCCAAAGACAAGGCAGCGTTGACAGCTGTGGCGTGTGTGGCGGCGGGGTCCTTTCAGGAGGGGGGTGCTTTTGGGAGAGGATGGGTACGGCCCCCCCACAAGGTCTGAGGAACAGTGGACCGGCCCCCTCCTGAAAAAGTTTGCTGACCACTGCTATGGAGTATAAAGGCTGCAATAGATGTGAAAGCCTCATAGTATCATATCAGACTGTCCATTTTAAATTTTGGATTTCATCCTGGATTTTGGATTCCCAACCAGAAGCTCCTATAGAACAAAGTCTCCATTATTCTTTTGTAGAGATTAAACCACTGTGTATATAGCTTCATGCCGCTTTCATTTCTTGAAGCTCATTCAAGTCTTCCTACTGCACATATGAACATGTGTGTCCATAGATTAAAACATTGCAAAGAGGCAAATTCTGTGTAATGGTGCACATAGTTGCCTTTGGGTGGTGTTTTACTAATGTGAAAGAGCACATTTGTGACACTGTATATAAGCAATCTTAATGCAATTATACTTGCCAAGATTGCTTTTTTTGCTGTGTTTCATATGTGGAAATGGATAAGTATAATGGGAGTGAAAGCTGCACAAAACTGGAGTAGCTGAAAACAGTGAATGCTCCAATTCCTGAATTGAATTCCCTGCAAAAAATGTAATTGTGCTCAAAAATACTATAATTGTGTAATAATTAGGGTGTGTTATATCTGCTGGGGGGGGGGAGGAGAGAGAACAGAAGACAAAAATTAAGGTCTGTGGAATGGCAAAAAATATCTGCCACAAGATTACAGAGAAGATTTATTGAGTGCCAATAAAAAATCAATCCAGAAACTTGACAGGTATAATCAGGAAGTAACCTTTATTAAGTTCAACTCTCAGGGACTGCGTCTCCCCATATAAACCAACCCTAGACCCTGTGATCACCATCTGAGGCCTTTCTTCATGTGCCACCACTATGAGAGGTTCAGAGGGCAACAACCTAAGAATTGGCCTTCTCTGTGTTGGCTTCCTTATTGTGAAATGATCCCTACAAGGAGGCTTGCCTGACGCCTTCACTACGTATCTTTAGAAGCCAGGCTCCCAAGCCTTTGGCTAACTGAACAATCTATGGTATTTTAATCTGTGTGCGGGGTATTGTTTTTGTTTGTTACTATAGTATGAATTTTTGTGTTTGTAAATTGCAAACTGCCCTGTGATCCTCGGATGAAGGGCAGTGTATAAATTCTAATAATAATAACAACAATAACAATAACTACTCTATTAGATTCACATCCTTAAACATTGAATTGTCACCTGCATTCTCAGACCTGTCTTCTGGCTAGGACAAGCAATACATCATCTCAAAGCTGAAAGGCATAATTTGTTCACCAGTAATCAGACCTTCTTTAGTAGCTACAGTGACCTATTAGCCCTGCTGCATATGTAAAGATGCAGTAATCCAATGAACAAACACGCCAGCATTCTGCCAAGAGAGAGAGATATTAAATAGCTGTCAAAACAGTTTGTAAACATTTTCAAGTCCTATCAAAATAGTCTTTTGACACAGTATCTTGTTACAGCCTTCTTTAGTGCGGAATATGTTTCAAAATGATTACGTAGACTGGTGATTATGACTCATAAACAAAAAATAGTAGTAGTCTGAATGTGCAGAGGCAGTGGATGAGTGTTGGGTGAGGCTGTAGCTCCTTTTAGAGGATCTGTTTTAAATGTAAAAGATCCCAGGTTCCGACCCTGAGATGCAAGCAGCTGGCAAGGCTGCCCTGGGTGGAAGAAAAGGGGAGCCGAAAAGAGCACAAGAAGCATTGATATTTTTTTTTTTTTAAGGCTTTGTGTGTCCATGTCTAATCTTTCCCCTTTCTAAAATTTATTCATTGGTGTGTGTTATTCCTTTTTGTAAATCTCCCGAAGAATGAAATAAAATTTGGATTAACAGCTTGGAGGGTTTGCCAAAGAGCTCCAAAAACTCTCTCCAGCAGCTATGGTTCTCCTCTGCTCCTGGGTGTCTTCTTGGGCAGCCCTGGTTCTGCTAAGTCCCTGCAGTGTTAGTTCCCCCTTAGTTTATAAAACTATCACATGATAGGCCCCAACTCTTCCTTCAGGGCCTGAGGGGTTTCTTGTCCTCCCTTCTCCAACTCGGCTTCTCTTAATTTATAGCAGCTGAAGCGCAAGCTCAGCAATACTCTCAGACTAACTTCTACTAGGCCCCAAAGATTGAACTAAGTAGGCAAAGCCACAAAATATCTCCATACCTGCAGAAGAACAGTGAGATAAAAGTATGTGCCTGAACCCTTTCCAGTCTTGTCCAGTTTACTAAATCTTGACAAATCTACTGAAAGTCATGCTGAAAAATACATTCCAGTAAGAGAAATCTACTGAAAACTTGCCTTACATTCTCCATTTGCAAAGCTTTTCTCCCGCCAAGTATAATGTACTAAAATGCATAAACTGGAGTAAAGTGTGAATAAAAATTCATATATTACTGAAAATAACAAACACAAAAATGTGTTATATTAGGAGAAATTGTTTTGCAAAAACGTTTATATTAGAAGAAATATGCACTGAAATGCTGATTAATTTTCCTGAGGACTTTAAAAATGAAAATCATAAACTTATGTGGAGAACTGAAATTAATATTGGAAAAATGAGAAACCTTAATTTGCTCATCCCTAATGTGGGAAGGGGTTTTTACTAAACAATTTTCAAACCAGAGTTAGTGCCTCTCCTCCAGTTTCCAAACATCTTTCCCATCACACATTTCTATGTACCATAAAAAAATAGCTGAGAAAATCTGAGGTGTGCAAATTCTTCCTCTAAAGAGTCTGGTTCAATGCAGCCTTCAACTGAAGTTCCCTGTTTTATTAAACCATATGTGCCATATTAACTCTGTTCAAGTTATTGCTCACCAATTTTGTTGTTGACAGAAATGCTCATTGAACTCCAGCGGCAGCTTTTCAAATAATAGACTTCACTAGAACTCTGCTGCAACCATAGAATGATATGAATAACGTTAAGATTTGATGAAATGGTTTTCTTATGTTGCTTAATGACAATGTGGCTTATGCAAGTATCCCAAGTTTCCATTAAGGGATATTTTGAATCACTTCAATAAATCTTCAGATGATTTTCAGATATCACTTAATGCCTTCCAGTTGACATAACAAATGAACCATTTCAGATTTCATTGAAACCTCTTTAGTACGTGTCAGCATTCTTTCTTAGAATACTCTCCTAATGTGACAAATTATAGTAAGTCATTCCGAGGTTCCCTCGCACCATGACTACTAGAAAGTATTATTCACTGCTTTGTGAATCACTTTAGATTGCATAGCAACTCATGTTTTTTTATCACATAGCAGAAGTAGCAGAAATAAAAACCTGTCAGGGTAGAAAATTTCCCTTTCCATCACCTCATTTTAGTGGCCGCTAAATAATGTTGTATTTTATGCCCATAATGAGAGGAGATACTTTCCACCTTCATTTGTCAGAGACTTGGCTACAGAGCACGATACCACAGAAATAATGGGCTACTTGACCTTAGAGTTCAGACCATTTTCATGAACAGCACATCTGTTAAATGCAGGAGACGGTAGTTCCATAAGGAATAAAAGCTTTCACCAAGCATTAGATACATAAATTTGTATTCTGGTCTTATTCCTAAATTTGTATTCCTACTATATATATTTCACCTGGTAATATATACTCTGCAAGGGAAATGTCTTTTTTTAATGCTATTAATAAATGTATGATTGAAACAATTTCTGATGTTTTTTCACAACTTCATTAGGCTGCAGTTCACTGCAGTTACCACTCCAATACAACATATTTAGGATTGCTCTGCTAGATGATAGATAGATAGATAGTTACTGTAGACACACGAAGAATGGTCTATGCTACAATTCTATCCTAAACAGAAGTCCCATATTGTTAGATCTCCACTTCTGAAGCCCGCCCCATATAGCCATGTTAAACGAACTTTTTAAATTTTTCTAATACATTTTTGCTCACCCATTATCTATGCTTTATTAAGTATTCTATGTATATGTTTAAATCTACGTTTGGTTCTTGCTCCTATTTATTTAATAATTATTCACTTAGATTCATACTGTTATGATATTTATTTAGATGTTTTGCTTATGCTGGTCTATGGCATGCCTGTAGACATGGCTTATGCCATTCTTTCAAGGATCCATATTTAAAACATTTTTTTAAAAAACTAAGCTATTCTTAATTTTAAACTATATATTTATGTAGCATATCTGGTCCCCTCCCCTGCCACTGAATCTATTATACAGAAAAATCCAGTACAAAAAAAATATGTTGTAATTTGGACAGAGATGCTTTGTAAGGTCAATGTGGTTGTGTCTAGTTATTAATTACTCAGTCATCAACTATTAACTTTACAAAATTACTGTGATTAATGCTCATGTTTGCATAAATGAGGAATATCAGTAACAGTTATTGAAAAGCCACATTCATTGTTATATTGGGATATTTCTTTTTTTTTTTATTTAAAAAAATTAGTATGCAGCTAAAAGCTATCCCCTTTTATCACTCATACAATGCGCTTTCAGTTATAAGTCAGAGTGAATTTCTCCACAGAATCCAAATGGATCTAGGATTGTGACACTTCATTTTTAAATAGTTGTAGGCTGAATTGTAAAAGTAAAAAATAATTTTAAAAACTCATAACGAGCTTAGGACAGCAATGAGGGATTATGTAAGATGTAGCTCCCAAACACCTGGAAGGCCACTGGTTGACCATCTTTGATATAGACAAGGGAACATTATATTGAAAACCAAACTCTATGTCACTTGTGACTTAATCCAAATGTGAATATATGTTGCCAAAGAGAGAGAGAAACCAGAGTATTAAACCTCTTTGACATCTGACCCTCACAATCAGTGCTGGATTTATGTATAAGCTAAATAAGCTATAGCTTAGGGCCCCACTCTCTTGAGGGACCCCCAAAAAATTAAAGGGGGAAAAACTGGATGTACATTTCCAAAATATAAGATTAAAAACAAATAAAATAAAACCTACATACAGCAACAGTGTTTTGTGTTGTGTAGGCTCCTATGATATAAGTCATGGGCCCCGCCTGCTAGCCTGCTCCCTAAAATATCACTGGTTTGCTCATTTCTATATAAATTACTTGGATAAAATACATATTTTGTTATGTGCAAATAGCTTTAGACACCTATTAGGTCCATAAGTTACCATATAGCGTATATTCAACACAAAAATCAGCGACAATTTGTTGTTGACAAAGGACCGCTGGACATATAAAGGGCCCCATTACCTTCAGTAACTTAGGGCCTCATCAAACTGAAATCCCGCCTTGCTCACAATTATAAAGAACTCTGTTCTGGGTCTTATTTCTGTGCCAGCTATTAATGGACAAATCATGTGCACTGTTTCTCCTGACAAAATAAATAAATAAATCGCGGTGAGCCCAGAGAAATACAAAATAGCCAAAGGCTCAACATTTTGTTCTCCTTCATTGCCCTAGACAGCCACAGGCACTCTCGTGGAATCTAGAGACTTTGGTATCATAGATACCTTGCTAACCTAAATCAATTTGCACCTCTCTATGCAATGAAGAGAACTAATCGTACATATTGGATTTCAGCCGCCATCCAAAGCATTTTGTTAGAGCAGGAGAACAGCAGTAAGTTTTCTCCCTACAATATACATTATCTACTTCCCCCCAGAGATTATCTGTTCTGTGAAAAACTAGCCTCTACAAGAGAGAGAGTGGCCTTCAGAGCTATCACTTCTTTTTAGTCTTTGCTTTCCAGTAGGGGGAGGCAGCCAATGATCTCAGACCAAAAAATCTATCAAACCTCAGAGAAAAAAAGCAGCAGGGTTCAGGAATACATTGCGAGGAAACATTTTCAAGAGCGTATTGTTAGGAAATCCTTTGATGGAAAAGCAGCCTCGTTGCATAATCACTCCAAGGTACAAGACGTGCATATTTTGCTTTATTTTTCGAAATCCAAAGTATAAAAAAGGGTGCATCACCATCTTATTTTTCATTTTCCTCCCCACCACCCTGCAATACCTATTAAAAGGAAACTACAGTGAATGGTTACATTCATTGTACGAGGAAGGAAATACTTGACATTTAGACTGCTGCAACTGAGATGGGACTTCCTGTGAACAATAATAGAATACAAAGCAACAAGGTTTTGTGCATAGTTTGGTTAGATATTCAGGGTCCTGGGGAGGGGGACAGGGGTATAGGAAGGGGGGTGCAGTGGGTGCCATCTCTGGTGTCATCTCTGAGGGAGGTGACAAAATCCCCCCTGAGTGGGGATTGCCCTGTCGTTCGCCCCCCTGGGTGGGGATCGCTGCGTTGATTGCCCCCCTGGGGCCGATTGCCCAAAACCATTCAAAAACCAAGGCATGGCTTCCGATTGGCTGCAGAAACTTCCTGCACTGAAGCAGAAGCCACTTCGGACATTCCGCTTATGGGATCATCTTAATAGATGGTCCTGGTTGCATGCAGGCTCTGAACCTGGTTCCCCCCACCCTAGCGTGGGTGGAGCTATCACCCTCACGCCGGGGTGGCAACACAATCACCCAGGGCTATTGCCCAATCATGTCAAAGGGTGATAGTGGGGGAAAGTATAAAAGCAGTGGCACAACGTGTCTTCGGCTCCTGCTTTGCGCTACCAAACACCCACCCTCCCTTTAATTAGATCCTTTGGCCTTGCTTTGGACTTTGGTTGGTTGCCCGGCTTGAGTTGGGGGCCGGGTAGGAATTTTTTCCATTTGGCAAATTGGCACAGGCCACTTGGTTTTTGCCTACCTCTTAGCAATCGTCACAACTTTGTAAGGTTTGGCGGTTAGGCATTGGCTTATTGTGAATGGGGGAGGGGAGGTCGGCTATCGCCTGCCCCTCCAGTTTCAATCGTATTCCGCTAAAGGAAGCTGGGGCCTGGATCCTGTCTGAAGTCTGCTTGAAGGGTGAGGGCCATGCCAGGCCTCTAGGAACACCAGGGGAGATGCAGACGGATTCCCCCAAAGCAATTTCCCTTTGGGTGGTTTACCCTTATAGACTTCCTGCAAAGGGGGCAGGAGTCAGATATAGTCTTGCCAATGCCTAAGCCAAAACCACTCTCATTCCTGTAATCAATAAAGTTGTGGCCAAATTTTTGCCCCAAAACCTTAAAATATCCATTTCTGTGTGAATTTATTTATCCTAATGCGGGGTCGGCTTAAGGGTCTTGCCACGCAACTGAAAAACGTTTGAAAACCGGAACACTTACTTCCCGGTTTTTGGCGTTCGGGGGCCAATTTGTTCGTCAACTAAGCCAATCGAGAACCAAGGTACCGCTGTACTGAGCTCAATGGTGCAATGTTCTGGCTGAATGTAAGGCAGGCACCTACATTCCTAAGTTCAAAAGCAAGTCAGCAGTTACAGAACATTGTTTTTGTGTGGATTTGCTTGAGTTTAGCTGCTGTGACATGCAAGAAACTTAAAGCAATATATCATTTGCCATGACTATGTAGTAGATGCATCTTTAAAGTAACGTTGAAAGCTAAGAACTTTGAGCATCAGCTCATGCATTTCTCCATGCAACATAAGCATTGACTTCTTGCCACAATTAATTACTAACACTACAGCACTACGCATAGTAGTCAAAGCTAAAAATATGCCTCCAGTCTTCAAAATACCAAGGGATTAATGCAAATGTTTCATTAGCATGCCTAAAAGGAACTGTGCTGTTGCTCAGTGTTACAGCGGAGGAGAAAAGACAGCAGTCTGTTTTTCATAAATGGGGGGGGGGGGGAGGAACCTAATTGTTCTACCCTCTAGAACTGGAAATGTTAATTGCCAATCACGCCAAGATCAAACATATATTTGCAAAGCAATTTCAACCCTGAATATATGATATGATTTTAAGCACTAAAAGCTATATAGTAATCTGCTGGCCTGTTTCCATTCCTCATAGTAGATATTCTTGCAAAGGCTTGTACAAGGTGGCTGCATGTCTAAAGGGACCTAGGAGTACATAACCCCAAACCCCAATTTATAGGAGTCTACTGACATTCATAAGGGATGCGGGTGGCACTGTGGGTTAAACCACAGAGCCTAGGACTTGCCGATCAGAAGGTCGGCGGTTCAAATCCCCACGATGGGGTGAGCTCCCGTTGCTCGGTCCCTGCTCCTGCCAACCTAACAGTTCGAAAACACGTCAAAGTGCAAGTAGATACCCACACTGGAAGAATGGCAGATGCAACTGATAGACTACATGGAACTGGCCGAGATGACTGGCAGAATCCGAGACCTGGGAGAGGAGACGGTAGAAGAAGACTGGAAGAAATTCAAGACCTACCTACAGAAACATTGTAAATTGTATGAATGTTAAGAAGGATGCTAGATTATAAATAACTTGGCACCATTAAGCTAGATGAAGTGAAATATGAAGATAAGTTAAATTTAAGAAAAGACAAATTTTGGATAATTATTAGGCTAAATTTAAATTTTTAAGGTTTGAATAAATGATATGTAAAATCAGAGACGCAACATTGGAAAAATAGATAACAAGAATGGAAATAAGGTGATAAATTGCTGGTTAAAGGTAAAGGTAAAGGTACCCCTGCCCGTACGGGCCAGTCTTGACAGACTCTGGGGTTGTGCGCCCATCTCACTCAAGAGGCCAGGGGCCAGCGCTGTCCGCAGACACTTCCGGGTCACGTGGCCAGTGTGACATCGCTGCTCTGGCGAGCCAGAGCCGCACACGGAAACGCCGTTTACCTTCCCGCTGGTAAGCGGTCCCTATTTATCTACTTGCACCCGGAGGTGCTTTCGAACTGCTAGGTTGGCAGGCGCTGGGACCGAGCAGCGGGAGCGCACCCCGCCGCAGGGATTCGAACCGCCGACCTTTCGATCGGCAAGTCCTAGGCGCTGAGGCTTTAACCCACAGCGCCACCTGCGTCCACAAAAATTGCTGGTTAGATATTTATAAATTAGGAACGCAGGAGCGGGAGATGCGAGGGAGTCCAAAGATGTTAAGAAAATATGTTACAATATGTGTTACTTTGTTTCTTTATTTGTATGGTAATTAAAAAAAAAACTTTCAATAAATATTTATAAAAAAACAAAAACAAAGTGCAAGTAGATAAATAGGTACTGCTCTGGCTGGAAGGTAAACAGTGTTTCCATGCTCTGCTCTGGTTCACCAGAAGCGGCTTTGTCATGCTGGCCACATGACCTGGAAGCTGTACACTGGCTCCCTTGGCCAATAAAGCGAGATGAGCGCTGCAACCCCAGAGTCAGTCACAACTGGACCTAATGGTCAGGGGTCCCTTTACCTTTACCTTACTGACATTCATAGAGTAGTAAACTGGCAAAATTTGGTGACGCGTGTTGAATTTGAGTTAGAGAGACCTGGGTTCACAACCCTGATCACACATGCATTACTGAGAGTTGGACTACACAACCTTTCCAATTTTCCAATTCTATGATTCGACATTTTATCATATTTTAAATATTCATTGTGAGTTACAAAACACTATAGCATTGTTAGAAGTATATATTAAAAATACTTAAACATTTATAATAAAATGCAAAGAACAAAGTTGGAGATTCTGGTGATGTTGAAGTGGAATGTGTGTTGGGACTTGACAATGTGAGAATTAGGGAAGGCCGTGGAGGGCCCTGACATACCGCCTGAGAATGGAGAAGATTTTCACCACATTCTGCTGCTGTAAGGTAAATAAAAAAAAGGCAAGCTGGCTTTTATATGCTCTAAATTTCCTGCCCTCACCAATTTTAATTCTGTCTTGGCCAGAACAAAATGCAAAACGCCACTCAGGGGAACATAGTACCTGCAATTTCAGAACAGTTATCTAGTATGAAGCTTTTAAGAAGCACTTTCCTTAAAATTGTGCCGTTGTGCCACTTTCAAGCTCTGCTCCTTCCTTTGTTCTCTATTGTGTCTTAGAAGCTTCAGAAGTCTGATAGGCATGCTTCTCCTACTCAGGCCTATCAATTTTGTCCTTTCCCTTCCAACTAGCATTGCTCTCTCTTTGTTTGACTGGAGCTGAAATTGACATGGCCGTTTTTGTTTGGCAACTCTTCCACGTACCCAGAGAAGCCCTTATTATACTAAAACATCCTTGAGCACCAGGCTTATTGATAGATGGAAAATGAGTTACATGACCCAGAAGAAGTCCCTTTCCAAGCTTTGATAGCATTACACAACTCAAAGAGCAATTCCCCCTCCCTTTCCCCTCCCCTGTGTTTGGCAGCAACTTAATCTGGCTGTAATATTATTTTGGTTGCCCCCCCAACAACTACAACCTCTCATGATTCTTTTCTTCTGAGGGTGATTAGAGATGGCTATTTTGCCACACGACTGCACTTGACACGTGATGACATTCTCATTGCTACTTAAGAGAGTCATATAGATTTCAAAATAGCCAGGGTAGGGCCCTCAAGACATTGAAGGACAACAGTTCCCAGCATCCCTGACTATTGGTCATGCTGGCTGTGGCTAATTGTCAGATTCCCAGCTCTACCTCTCTTTTAAATCAGAACCAGTGAAGGCGGTGAAGGTCCTGTTTGAGTGCCTGGAGGCAATTGGAGGATGGATGGCGGCTAACAGATTGAGGTTGAATCCTGACAAGACAGAAGTACTGTTTTTGGGGGACAGGGAGCGAATGGGTGTGGGGGATACCCTGGTCCTGAATGGGGTAACTGTGCCCCTGAAGGACCAGGTGCGCAGCCTGGGAGTCATTTTGGACTCACAGCTGTTCATGGAGGCGCAGGTTAATTCTGTGTCCATAGCAGCTGTCTACCAGCTCCACCTGGTACGCAGGCTAAGACCCTACCTGCTCGTGAACTGTCTCGCCAGAGTGGTGCATGCTCTAGTTATCTCCCGCTTGGACTATTGCAACGCGCTCTACGTGGGGCTACCTTTGAAGGTGACCCAGAAACTGCAATTAATCCAGAATGCGGCAGCTAGACTGGTGACTGGGACTCTGAGAGATCTGCATTGGCTCCCAGTACGTTTCCGAGCACGATTCATAGTGTTGGTGCTGACCTTTAAAGCCCTAAATGGCCTCGGTCCTGTATACCTGAAGGAGCGTCTCCACCCCCATCGTTCATCTCGGACACTGAGATCCAGCGCCGAGGGCCTTCTGGTGGTCCCCTCATTGTGAGAAGTGAGGCTACAGGGAACCAGACAGAGAGCCTTCTCGGTAGTGGCACCCGCCCTGTGGAACCCCATCCCATCAGATGTCAAAGAGACAAACAACTACCTGACATTCAGAAGACATCTTAAGGCAGCCCTGTTCAGGGAAGTTTTTAATAAGTAACACTGTACTGTTTTTAACACTTGATTGGGAGCCACCCAGAGTGGCTGGGGAAACTCGGCCAGATGGGTGGGGTATAAATAATAAATTGTTGTTGTTGTTGTTATTATTATTATTATTATTATTATTATTATTATTCCAACAACATCTCAAGGGCACCGCATTGATATAGATAAATGGGCTTCTGGGTTCTGAAGCACCAGAAATAAAAGCAAGGATGAGCCCACGGAGGGGACAAAAATCATCATTCTGTTCTTAGAGGCAATAAAGGTTTCAACATTCCAACTCTGAATATAAAATGCAGCGGGAGGCCCCATTAGCTAAAGTGTTGCTTCAGGTTAAGAATAGTTTCAGGTTAAGAACGGACCTCCGGAATGAATTACGGTAAGTAATTAACCCGAGGTACCACGGTATATATATATCTGTATCATTTAATACAGTGCGACATGCATAAGAATGGTACTGTTAGGCCTGACACATCTTACACTTAATTTGAGGTTCATGATTAGGAAACCTATGAATTCTGGTGGCCCTTGGCTCTGAAGAATAACAATGCATTGATATATTAGGAACCATATATTAGGAACCATTTGTAAAAAGCATCTGAATGTTCAAACCTACATTTGTCAAACCGTTATGTATATGTTAAGGCGCATGTAAGGTGGAATGCCAATGAGAGTACTTCTATACTATTGAACTGGTTTTAATTTTAAGTATAACTTTTAAGATGGTGAAGTGTCTGACTCTTTTCCAGAGAATAATAAACTAGAATAAATTCCAGGGTGTTGCTTATACTATGGGAAAAAGTGGTCCTGTTTGGTTAGGCACAAAAAGAAACTGCAGTCAAGCATTTAAGATCAAACAATTCACTAATTAAATTGGAGGAGGATCAGGGAACTGTTTCACTTTTGATATTGTTTATTTTTATTAATACAATGAGGATTATATGCCTTACTGAGAAGATAAACTTCCTTTGAGAAACTGAGAATTATATCCAATTTGAAAACTTTTGTTCCCCGGTAGCTTAGAAACAGAGTAGTTAAATAGCCTTGTGCTGAATGTAATAGTACAAATATTTTTGAATTAGCTGCTGGGTGATCCTCAAACTTATTGAGGACTCATGGGACATCTGACTCCCTACAGGGAAGGAACTAAGCAGAAAAATCCTTGGGTTCCACACCCTCCATTGTGCCACTGGGACTCAGTTTAGTAAAATGAAACAAAATTTGTCATTCATGTGGGAATTGGACAAATCTGTCAATTTTGGTTTTTCATTTCCCAAACCAGATTTCCACATCAGTTTGCAGATTTTGGAAAATCCTTTTGAATATTCACCAGTGCATTTTAATACACCTTTCACCTAATATGCACATTCTTATACAGTGGTACCTTGGCTTACATACGCTTCAGGTTACATACGCTTCAGGTTACAGACTCCGCTACCCCAGAAATAGTACCTCGGGTTAAGAACTTTGCTTCAGCACGAGAACAGAAATTGTGCGGCAGTGGCGTGGTAGCAGCGGGAGGTCCCATTAGCTAAAGCGGTGCTTCGGGTTAAGAACAGTTTCAGGTTAAGAACAGACCTCCGGAACGAATTAAGTACATAACCAGAGGTACCACTGTATGTTATTTTGCATCATATAATGTATTTTGAAAGGTATATCCCCTAAAATAATGCAGTTTCGTATGCTACTTTCACTAATATATGCCTTTTTAGACACACTTTCTCCTTCTATACACATCCCCCCATCCATTTTGTGGTTGGAGAACTGTATCACAAAGATTGGAGAAGAGCAAATTCTGAAGGCTAGCTGCATTTTAACTCACATATTGCTTTGGGAATTTATCAAGCATCCCTACTTCCAAGTAGGAAAAAGATACATTGTATGTGAATGGGATGATAAACCCTGATAGAAACGATGCCTTATGAGGAACGGCTAAGGGAGCTGGGCATGTTTAGCCTGGAGAAGAGGAGGTTAAGGGGTGATATGATAGCCATGTTCAAATATATAAAAGGATGTCATATAGAGGAGGGAGAAAGGTGGTTTTCTGCTGCTCCAGAGAAGCAGACACGGAGCAATGGATCCAAACTACAAGAAAGAAGATTCCACCTAAACATTAGGAAGAACTTCCTGACAGTAAGAGCTGTTTGACAGTGGAATTTGCTGCCAAGGAGTATGGTGGAGTCTCCTTCTTTGGAGGTCTTAAAGCAGAGGCTTGACAACCATATGTCGGGAGTGCTCTGGTGGTGTTTCCTGCTTGGCAGGGGGTTGGACTCGATGGCCCTTGTGGTCTATTCCAACTCTATGATTCTATATTCTGGAACTAAGGACAATTATATTCCACTTTTACTACTGTTGTCCATTCATAAATGCAGCCAAAAAATGTATACCAACAGAAGAGATTCCAGGATGAAATCTGAGGCAGAGGGAATACAGCTGCAGAGAGGACCTGGTTTATGATGTATAAAATGTAGACATGGGGTTTAAATATATTTCATAATAAGGATACCTCTTTTTCAATAGGATTATTTTGTTTTAATCCTTGTAATGAAGAGCTAAGTGAAATTAAACCAAGAGGTTCTGCTGTTAGGTGCTGGAGTGAGCCTGAGATTTTTATTTTCCCAGTTCAACAGCAAATACGAACATATGTTTATTTATCCTTCATGCAAAGTTGTAGAAGATTTTGTCTACCTGGGTTCCCCCTATAACCAGCAACTTCTCCATCGACACAGAGCTGGACCCGCTTACTGGCAAAGCAGCTACGGCAATGGCTTGCCTCTCCAAAAAGGTATGGGAGGAGGGCTGCCTTAAACATATGCAGCGCCAGGGTGCAAAGATCCGCCTGGCGCCTCCCCCTCCCCCTGGTTGCCCGGTCCCAGGTGCACAGGAGGGTGGAGCCAGCCAGCTGCCTCAGTGTCTCGCTGGCTTGGTCGTCCCCGAACTCGTGGCGCAAAGCCGCCTGCAGCAGAAGAGCCCACCACAGTGCTCTGACCGGTGGGCGGGCTCTTCCCCAGTCTCAACTCTCAGGCCCTGGACTCTTGGCCTGGCGCCCCTGAGAGCCTGGCGCCCAGGTGCCCCACACCCTTGGCACCTATGGGTAAGACAGCCCTGTATGGGAGAATGTGATGATATCGACCAATACAAAGATGAAGGTCTACCAGGCTAGAATGTTGGGCACACTGTTTTACAGAAGCGAGTCATGGACAGTTAGCACATTCCATATTCGTTGCACCATCTGGTTCTTGTGAGCTGTCTCTGACCAGTCTGCAGAAGGTGTAATATTTAATATTAATGCCAGCCTAAGATAATTTCAGTTTCCAGAGTCCCCACATGCCCCACGCCCAAGGCCACAGCCAGTGTGTTACTCTGAGCTGTGAATATTGCTTCTGGTAAAATTATCCTACTTTAGCCACATTCTGCATATGTAAATGAGCAATAACTATCATTGATCTTGATGAGATTGCAATGCTTCTTTGTTACCCCTTATTTTATTGCATTGCATTGCATTTGAATGTAAGGATGTTTAGTCCTAGGCGCGAGTGAGAGAGAACCATAAATGATATCTGACCCCCCAGGAAGATAGGCAGCAGTAATTATACCTGAACTATTCAGTGTTTGCAATGGGAAAATAGCTGTTACCCTCCAGGAATTTACCTTGATATCTTCCCTGCTGTAAATGGTACAATAGGACTTAAATTAACATTGTTCCTACTCTGCTTGCTTGGGATTAATTAGCCTTTCCATAGCATTCCCCCTTAGCTTGTTCGTGCCTAATTATACCTGTCTTTTGGTTTACATGACTCAACCTTGCAATATATATATATATATATATGTACAGTAATTTGGTTTGCTCATATAGAGCTAGTTTAAGTATATAGCATTTCATGGAAATGGAATTAGATTGGACTCACCCACTTTGCTGTGTGATAATAGTTGCTGCTTTCGCCATAGCAAAATAAAAAAATAGAGAGAGGAATTCAACGTCACATTAAAGCCATAATTCCTTCAGGGCAAGCATTTAGATTTGTCGGAAGACGTGTCTCCTCTCCTAACTGACACCCTCACCAAGCAAATTTCAAGGGATGCAGAAGAGGGGGGAGGGACCCCAGTGTGTGAGCAGAAATCCTTGCACAGGTCTTCTGCTGGTGGTACTCATTAGTTTAATCCCTCCCATAGAGTTGTATCCATCTAAACTCCATAGTTTAGCATTACTATAAACTGAAATGATTGTGCTGATGGAATTATAGGCATAGTGCAACACTGAATTCTACCTTGATGTTCTCAGATGCTCAATGCAGCCATGAGCAAAGATGTGGTGAAACCCTTGGTGTGATAACCTGTGGTTTGGGGAAGCAAAACACTAATCTGAGTCAAGACTCCACAGCGCTGTGCTTGAAAAACCACCTTTGCTTGCTCCACAAATAAAAAGTGGTATGTCATCGAATAAACTGCAGTTCACCAACAGTTTGGTTGCCCTACAACTCTTCATATGCTATTGCATCTGCCAGAGTTGCAGCAAAGAGTTCATTTTGCTCTGGGTGCAAAATATATGCAACTAAAGAAGCAAGTTTGGTCATATTTAAGCTTTAAACTGAAAGGAGAGGAGCCAAGTAATGGAATGCAGGGCAGCTGATACTTACCATGGTTGTTACACACAGTGGCATAGCGTGGGTTGTCAGCACCCGGGGCAAGGCAAGTAATTTGCGCCCCCTAACCCGTGGATTTGCGCCCCCTAACCCTAACCCCCAGATGTTGCACCCGGTGCGGCCGCCCCCCCTGCACCCCCCACGCTACGCCACTGGTTACACAGATATACCCATCAACTGTGGAGTCTCTCAACTGCTATCACCATCTGAAGGCCCACTATCTAGGAACTAAAAGCCAGGGTCTCTCTTGGTTGTTATTGCGTCTCCATGTAACTGGGAAGTAGCTGTTTTCACATTTCAACACATTTCTCTTTCTTTACACATGTATGGAGGGTTTCTCCTTCTTCAACAAAGCAGACAGGGAGAGAAGCGAAAGCTGGAAGTCAATTTTCTTATCACGGCTCAGGCAAGTTACATGGGTAATTCCCATTAACGTTAATAGAGAATTACCTGCTTAAATTCCCTCTGCATCAGCACAAGTTAAAATCCCCTGGAATGTAAATAGGTAGCTAGGGTGTAACTAGAAGGTCACATGGGGCTAATTCGATGAGTATTAAGTGTGAAATTGGACACGTGCATCCCTCCTCCTGTTTTGATTTCTGTAGGAAACAAGTCAGTTAAATAAGGGCTTCTGGCTGATATTTTTGTCCAAGCTTACCACAAGATCTCTGTTTTTGTATAGATACTAAATGTCCTGTTCAAGTTAGGGATCTCATCAGTGGGATAAGTTTTACTTCCAATAATTCAGCATCTTTGCTTCCATTTTTTGAGTACAAAAAATAACTGAAATTGTTGTTGTTGCAATGGAAATGGAGACTGTGCTTTTCATTCCTTTGGCTGGCTTTTAGCATTCCATCTCTCAATGCTAGTACAGTGGTACCTCAGGTTAAGAATTCGTTCTGGAGGTCCGTTCTTAACCTGAAACCGTTCTTAACCTGAGGTACCACTTTAGCTAATGGGGCCTCCTGCTGCCGCTGCGCCGCCACCACAGTTTCTGTTCTCATCCTGAAGCAAAGTTCTTAACCAGAGGTACTATTTCTGGGTTAGTGGAGTCTGTTACCTGAAGCGTCTGTAACCTGTAGTGTCTGTAACCCGAGGTACCACTATATTTGGGTTTCTTAAAATAAATTAAGTTCAGGCCTGTGAAAAAATATAATTAGGAATGGGTCAGATTCTGTACGCCATTTCCCCCCTCTCTAATAAAACAGGAAAATCCAAGTGGTATTTAAGTGTGCATTTGTACCAGTAAGAATTATTAGAAACAGTAGAACTCGAAGTGACTTGAAGTAATTCTCATGGTCCCACAACCTTTTATTGCATTCTAAAAATGTCTGTGCATATACTAATTGTGCTTGCTTTATGCTGCATATGCATTGTCCATTTTATTACAATGCCCTTACAGATATGCCAGTCCCGTCAATGTCTGAAAGATTCTCTTTTCCTATTCATTTCAGTGGACCCACTTTACCAAAATGAGGTTGCTCAGAGAATCTACCACTCAAAGTGAAATATGGTGTCAGATTCTAGCCTCTAAAGAAAAGTGAGCTTTTAGAAAATAATTGCTCTTAGTGGAGCTTCATTTTTTACTGTCTTTGAATAAGCTGTTGTTTACTGTAAATGCTGGATGGGGGGGGGGGGAGAGGAGAGAATATGAAGAACTGCAAGATGCAGCAGATAGGAGGCAAATAGGAGGCAAATAACACTGCGGTTTTTTTAAGAGAGCGCAGCTGTAGCCTAGAATGGGACTAGCTGCTGGTAAAGGATAATGTCATGGAGTTGCAGAGTTTTGTTGTCTGGTGATGACAAATGGAATGGCTGCAGGTCTCCTGTTCCGACTTCAGAGCTGCTCAGAGTCATGTAGCTGCCCGAGATGAAGGAAAACATGGTGCCTTCAACCATTAAGGATATAAGAATAGCCGTGCTGGATCACAGCAAAAGCTCAATCTTATTCTCACACTAGCAGTTGAAACTTACTTCATCTTTGGTGATGGGCAGTGTGCATCTGAGAACGAAAGGCTGATTTAAATGTGGGGTGGGGGGGGGAGCCCAGACCTTCTGCCCTCTGCCCTCTAGCTTAAGCCCAGTCTTTGGGGAGGGGGAATTTGATCCTGTTTTTATACACACAGGTGTACACATGCTCACTGAGCATCTGTTCAAGGTTCTTCTTGGTTCTCCTGGACAGCCTTCTCACTGGTGCACTCTTGTTAGGACCTTCATTAAAAGTAACAAACAGTAGTACGTCAGTTCTAAGTTATATCTAGTAGGAAGGAATTTGAAGTGCCTGATTCTGGCGGCAGCTGGGGGACAAGAGACAGAATGCAAGTTAAATTGGGAATAATTTTTTTCAATGAATTTCAATATGTGTGCGTGTGTGTTTTTTAAAGGGAGGGGAGCTCTTCTTGAACCAGTTGTGCCGTTCACAGAATATTATGCTGTTTGTAATATTCCAGTCCATTTGAAGTCTGAATATGCCTTTCACTGGCAATTTGAAATGTTAATCATATATAGAGTGTGAGTTGAAGGCCCATTGTAATCACATCCAGTGACTTTAATGTGCTTTGAAACAGGCCAGTGCAGTCCTACGACGTAGATATACAATGGAAAAATGCAAACAATAAAAAGGTTAATACAAATGCATTAGAATTGTTTGTGCACCTACTGATCCGAAATGATTTTTATGGGCCTGTTGGCAACCAGATTAGGTGCATATATTTAGCTGAAGGCTTGGAGGAGTTTCACAGTTGGTAGTTTTATCATGTATTTTGCAGCATTAGTAAATTAAATGGAACTGCTCTTTGTTCAGAGAAAGAAGAAATTCCTTTTAAAATGGCTTATTTTTAGGAGACACAGAGTGCCTACCCAGCACTCTGACATATTGACTCTTCCAAAGCTGGTCTTATGAGGCCTTAGGCAACATTTTAAGTTTATTCTTCAAAACTAGAGTAATCATCATAATTGAACCATACCTCATAAAATTTGTTCAGTTGTTCCCTTAGGCTCTATGAAAGATGTAGCTTATTAACTCTTGTTTCCAGCTAGGTACATTTAAATTTTAAAACAGACTATTGAAAATCTATTCTCCCCTTTTACATATCTGCAATCCGTTCATAAAAATGAAGGTGAGAGAGTACTGGGTTCTGAAGCGCCAGAAATAAAAGCAAGGGTGAGCCCACGGAGGGTATAAAAATCATCATTCTGTTCTTCGAAGCAATAAAGGTTTCAACATTCTAACTCTGAATATAAAATGCAGGTTAATATTCTTCACCATTTTTGTATGTCAACAGAGTGATATAACAGAATGATAGAACTGTAGGAGCTGTTTGTAGCAAGAGGCGTGTCTTTTTAGTATCCCCATGGAGTGGCAGGCAGCCCGACCTTCTGCTATTTACCAATGTCAGAGCGGTGATATATATGAACCAAACTGACCCCAAGCAAAGAGCAAATTCAAATTATACTACGCAGCTGGCCAGACAGCAAGGGGCATCCAATTGTTATGTCTCATAACCACCTTTTTTTCAAGGTGCAAGGAGGGTTGTGATTTCCAAATCCCTCCCCAAACTGTCTCTGTGCTGGCTACAAAGATTTCTAGCTGTAACCAGACTGTGTTTGGTGAGGTAACTGTTTCACTGCATGGAAATCTGTGACATACTGAACTTTGATTTTGCTGTACATGCTGAGCTGATTTCGGCCATGTGAAGAGCAGGCCATTTTTCACATGAACCTACCCAAACCCTGAGATCATCTTCTGAGGCCCTTCTTCAGGTCCCTTTTTCATGAGAGGTCTGGAGGGTGGCAACACGAGAACAAGTGGTTCCCCACTTGTGGAATGCTGTCCCCAAGGAGGTTTGCCTGGCGCTTTCATTATACACCAGGCATAAAAGTTCCACTTTAACCAGGCCTTTGGTTGATTGCCATCCAATGCAATTGGATGTAGTGTAATGGTTAAGAGCGGATGACTTGTAATCTGGTGAACCGGGTTCACGTCCCCGCTCCTCCACATGCAGCTGCTGGGTGACCTTGGGCTAGTCACACTTCTTTGAAGTCTCTCAGCCCCAATCACCTCACAGAGTGTTTGTTGTGGGGAAGGAAGGGAAAGGAGAACGATAGCCGCTTTGAGACTCCTTCGGGTAGTGATAAAGTGGGAGATCAAATCCAAACTCTTCTTCTTTTCTTAAAATGTAGGGCTTTTTGGGAGCGGGGGCAGATTATTCAGTCATTTCTGTTTTTATTTTTTATTTTATTATGTATTCTGTGTTTTTATATTGTGCTTTTATATTTTATCCTGTGAACCGCCCCGAGACCTCTGGGTGTAGGGCAGTATATAAATTTAATTAATAATAATAATAATAATAATAATAATAATAATAATAATAATAATAATTTATTTTATTTTATTTTACCATTTGCAGTTGCTGAGTGCAACCCCTGCACAGGGATTGGCTGAAGCCTGGAGTTCCCGCTTGGGACTCCCTTGTCCACTGCTCCCTGCCAAAAGTAGGGTTTGCAACTCGTGCCATTCAGCTGACTGGTGCTTACTACAACCCTCACTGGAAGCAGCTGCAGGGGTCTTCCTTAGCAATGGTTGCTTGATGTCCAGCTTGGCTGCCAAGAAACTTTTCCTTTGCAACAACAGCTTCAACTCAGGCCAGGCTGCAAAGGAAGAAAGGAAATTAACCGGGAGTGTACTTAGTCTGCTCCCAGTTCTTTCCTTTGAAGTTGATTCACCTAACAACATGGTGGCACAATAATAATAATAATAATAATAATAATAATAATAATAATAATAATAATAATAATTTATTTATACCCTGCCCATCTGGCTGGGCTTCCCCAGTCACTCTGGGCGGCTTCCAACAAAATATTAAAATACAGTAGTGCATCAAACATTAAAAGCTTCCCTAGACAGGGCTGCCTTCAGATGTCTTCTGAATGTCAGGTAATTCTTTATGTCTTTGACAGCTGGTGGGAGGGCATTCCACAGGGCAGGTGCCACTACCGAGAAGGCCCTCTGCCTGGTTCCCTGTAACTTGGCTTCTCGCAGTGTCTGGGTAGAATGATAGGGGTGGAGACGCTCCTTCAGGTGATTGTCAGTTGACCATCAGTGAAGTGGACTAGAAGAGATGCGGGGAGTGGGAGCTTAGGATCTGGTTGAATCCTGCTTCCCACCCCTGATGGATCCATGGTAAAATATTAACAAATGTTTGGGTTAAAACTGGGTTTTAAAAATGTTTGGGTTAAAAGATTGGAGATACCTGGATTCAGTGAACTCTCTCTCATTTGTTTATTTCACATTGCTGGCAGCTCAGAACATGACAACTTTTTCCTCGTCACATGATAGAAAAGCAATAGGTATTGGCTCTGCTGTAGGGAAGACTGGTAGGGACATAGTCCAGGCAGCGCATCTGGGATATATGTGCATGGTAGCATGTTTATTTTCATATATCCTGGACAAAGAAGTGTCTGACTTTGGGGCTACTGAAGGGCATGTGTCTTCAAATAGGGTTCACCTCACAGCCCTTAACATGCCCTGGAGGCAATTTATATTTTAAATTGCTTTGATAGATAAATCATGTTAACTCTCAAGGCTGACGGTTGTGCAAACACCTTAGAACCCATTCCTATAAAAAAAAGTGCAGTGATCAGATTCTGGTGATGTCAGATAGATTCCTTATAGTTATAGCACATGTAAAATTCCATCTGCAACTTCTTACTATGTTCCTTTGCAAGGTCTGAAATTGTGAAAATGTGAATGAGAGCTAATTAGGTGACATCCTGAAATAGGAAAATACCAGTTGGAAATCTATAGAATACTTAAAGTCATATGACATGGGGAGTACAACAAATAGCCAAGACAAGATAACTATTGCCGGGGGGGGGCGTTAATTAAGTGATGGAAGCCTGCAGGTAAACGAGAAAAGCTATTTAAAAACGAGCTTTTAGCTGGAAGAGAGGAAACAGCTAGAATCTCACAGATCAGTAGCAACTACAGAATTAACCATTTCTCATGCCAGAAAAGATCAATGGCATCTGGTAACAGGTGGAATCATTCAAAAATGGTGTTAGCAAGAAGCAAGTAGGGAGGGATATGGATTCTGCCAGTGATTAAAGGGCAGTGGCAAGAGCAGAAAAGATTAGAAATAAAGTGAGAGCAGAACAGATGACAAATTCACACTGCTGTAGTCAAATTCGTAGCACTGCAATCTCTCTCTCTCTCTCTCTCTCTCTCTCTCTCTCTCTCTCTCTCTCCAGGGCTTACTGAAAGGATGCTAATGTCAGCCTATGAAGACTGTACAATAGCCAAATAAATCATAATGCTTGCATATG